>NC_138066.1:5040236-5537736 GCF_964194185.1 Rhinolophus hipposideros | reverse complement strand
ATTATTATATTGTTCTCTGTTGTTTCTTGAATGTATTGACTTCTCCATGTCTCTTCCTCACTTACTGAAATCTTTAGCATAGGGGTTACTGACTTGTTCCCCACCCCCCAAGGCTGCCTGGGTGGCTTCAACTTCAGTGTTGACAACCTATCCAATCTGTATCCTCAGTTCCAAAGACACCAACCTCAAATCTTTGTAGCTATTCATGTCTGTAGCACCCCCCCACACACACACACACAACTCTCTCCTTTAGTTGTCACAACAATATTCCTTGGGTAATAATATCCAGACCTTCAGTCGTTTGATGCATCTAATTATTTTGTCTCTATCAATTTCCTCCTGCACTTTTCTACTCCCACCCAATTTCTTTCCAATCTTGCATGGCCACGTTTCTTGAAAAAGTGGCTGATGTGTTTTCTCTACTTTATTATCACTCCATCTATAGAAACACAACTCAGCTTCCATTGGTTCTTTGCTCCCAATAATGACTACTGTGGGATAACACTTGTATCAATTTCTTGTTTTCTTCTGTTATCTCAGCTAACATCCCATCCCCATAAGAAAGTCTTCCCTAAACCAATATAATTGATAGTGGGATACTCTGCTACATGCATCTATAGTACCTGTACTAACCCCCATCACAACCTTAGTTTTTATCAGAATGTAAATTCCTTGAGGGCAGGAATGGTATTACTATTATGTGTACTAAGGAGCTGCCTTCACTTAGCAGAGAATTTGACAAACAATTGGGGTTACTCAAATAATTTTTGTTGTTGTTGTTGTTTTACTGAGTTACATTTGTCATACAATGTGTAATTTCAAGGTGTACAACATATTGAATTAATGCATTTATATTGCAATATGATTGCCATGGTAGTGTTAGCTAACACGTTCATCATGTCATAATTATAACTTCTTTTAGTGTTGGGAACAATTAAAATTTGGTGTCCTGGCAAGTTTAATGTTTATGACAGAGTTTCGCTGTCTATAATTACTGTGCTGTATATTAGGTCTCCAAGACTTATTCATCTACTGGGTGCAAATATGTGTCCTTAAAAACACCTCTCTCATTTCATCACCTCCCAGCCCCTGGTAATCACCATTTTACTCTCTGCTTTTACAATTTGTTTCTTTTTTTAAAAAAGATTTCCACAAGTAAGAGATAGAGATATCATATGGTATTTATATTTCTCTGATTTATTTCACTTAGCATAATGTTGTCAAGGTCCATCCATGTTGTTGCAACGGCAGATACCCCTCATTCTCATGGCTGAATAATGTACCATTACATATATGTAACACATACAAGTATTTTGATCAAATAATACAGTGCAATCAAATAATACAGTCAATGTTTAAATTTTAAAAAATTTGTTATAGTTGGGGCTGGCCTGGTGACTCAGGCGGTTAGAGCTCCATGCTCCTAACTCCAAAGGCTGCCCAGTTAGATTCCCACTGGTTGAGGGCCAGTGGGCTCTCAACCACAAAGTGGCTGGTTCAACATCTTGATTCCCACAAGGGATGGTGGGCAGCGCCCCCTGCAACTAAGATTGAACACGGCACCTTGAGCTGAGCTGCTGCTGAGCTCCCGGATGGCTCAGTTGGTTGGAGCACATCCTTTCAACCACAAGGTTGCCAGTTCGACTCCCGCAAGGGATGGTGGGCTGTGCCCCCTGCAACTAGAAAAAGGCAACTGGACCTGGAGCTGAGCTGCGCCCTCCACAACTAAGATTGAAAGGACAACAACTTGACTTGGCAGAAAGGCCTGAATGTACACACTGTTCCCCAATAAAGAATAAAGTCCTGTTCCCCTTCCCCAATAAAATCTTTTAAAAAAATAAAATAAATAAAAATTTATTATAGTAAAAGACACGTTGTCCTTTATTCCCTCAAAGTACTCCCCTTCTCTTCGAACACGCTTGTCCCATCGTTCTTGCTACTTTCTGAAGCAGTCCTGGAAGTCCTCTTTCGTGAGTGACTTTACTTCATTGTCCATCATGACAACGCTCCATGTCACACATCGCTTATGGCATGGCAATTTCTATCAAATAAAAACATTACTGTGTGTCCTCATCCACCTTATTCACCAGATCTGGCATCCTGTGACTTCTGGCTCTTCCCCAAAGCCAAAATTATTCAGGACATCAAAGCAGCCATGACAGTGCAACTAAAGACACTCATGAAAGAAGACTTCCAGAACTGTTTCAGAAAATGGCAAGAACAATGGGATAAGTGTGTTCAAAGTGAGGGGGTGTATTTTGAGGGGGATCAATGGCAATGTTTATTTTACTGTAATATATATATATATATATATATATATATATATATATTTTTTTTTTAATTTAAAGATTCACCGTATTTTGTGATTACACCTCATATACGAGGTTGGACAATTAAGTTCGTGAACTTGTTGCAACAATGTTGCTAAATTTTTTTATATCAGAAGGAATATTCATTATGAATTTGTACCAACTGGACAAATATTTAACCAAGTTTACTATTTGGAAGTGCTGAAAAGGCTGCATGAAAAAGTTAGATGAAAACGGCCTGAACTTTTCACCAACAATTCATGGCTCTTGCATCACGACAATGCACCAGCTCACACAGCATTGTCTGTGAGGAAGGTTTTAGCCAGTAAACAAATAGCTGTATTGGAATACCCTCTCTACTTACCTGATCAGGTCCCCAATGACTTCTTTCTTTACCCAAAGATAAAGGAAATATTGAAAGGAAGAAATTTTGATGACATTCAGGACATCAAGGGTAATACGACGACAGCTCTGATGGCCATTCCAGAAAAAGAGTTCTGAAATTACTTTGACAGGTGGACAAGGCACTGGCCTTGGTGCTTAGCTTCCCAAGGGGAGTACTTTGAAGGTGACTGTAGTGATATTCAGCAAAGAGGTATGTAGCACTTTATCTAGGATGAGTTTGCCAACTTAATTGTTGGATCTTGTATATACAAATATACATCTTTATTCATTCATCCATTAGTGGACACTTAGTTTGTTTCCATATTTTGGGTATTATGAATAATGCTGCAATGGAGAACAGTATGGAAGTTCCTCAAAAAATTAAAACTAGAACTACCATACAATCCAGCATGATCTGAGTGTATATTCAAAGGAAATGAAACAGGTTACAGAGACATATGCACTCCTATGTTTATTGTAGCATTATTCACAATAGTTAAATAATTGTTGAGTGGATAAAGGAGTGGGCAATAGAGGGATCCAACTAGGCTGGCAGAAAAACTGATCAAGAAACAGGTAAAGGTAAAGTTTTTGAAAAAGCGGCTTTGTAGAATAATCCAGATGGAAGGAAATATGTGGAACTTGGCCCCAAGACATGACTGGGAGTCTTGCAGGAAGAAATTGGGGGCGAAACACTAGTGAGCAGTTGTCAGGGCAATTTTTACTTTCCAGAGGGAGAAGGAAAACCAAAGAAATGCCTCATGTTATTATTCATGAAAAGAGCTTAATGGCCAAGTGGGAACATTTGTTAAGGGAAAAATTGAAAGGAAGAGTTTAAAAGCTAAGACAGTCTGGTGACTATTTTAGAATAGCTTGCTAAAAGTCCAGGATAAATGCATGCCAAGGAAGCAAAAGACCTGGCACTTTAGAGAAAATAACAAAAGCACACATACAACTCTTCATGGTCAGCTGGCAAAATAAAATAGGTTTTTCTCCTGCCATTTTCAAAAATGGAAAGACAGGCTAAGTGAGGAAAACAGGAAGGCGTATACCAGAAATTAGACATGCCCAAAAAAAGAATTTAAGAGAGTATTGGTAAGGGACTCCAAGACTAAAAATAATAGACTCTTTATATTCACAAAAAGGGTGAGGTCAGCTAGAGGCTCAGGGAGCTGGTTAAATGGATATTGTGCAAATGTAGAACTCAGATAAACTACAGCCACAGCAGCAACAGAAAAATTTTAATGATTACTAGCCATACACAAGGCACTTTTTATATACATTGCCTCATTTAATCCCCACAATTCCCTGCTATTAATCTCATTTTACAGATGAGGAAACTGAGGCACAGAGAGGTTAAGTATTTGCCTAAGGTCACACAGATTTGAGATGTGAACACAGGTCTGAATTTAGAGTCTCCGTATTCTGTGCATTAGACTTTACTAGCAAATTGCCAAATAGGTCAGAATTATTGGATCAATTACTGGGAAAGCGAAGGGTGAAACTGTCAAACCAGATATAAGTACAGTGGGTAAAGACCAGATGGAACCTACATTTGGGGCCATTGAAAATTTGTGGTGTTATTGACACCCAGCCTCTGAGCTGGAAGGAAAACTAAGTAGTGATCTATGCTCCACCACCAATCCATTCACCACCCCCAAAATAAGGCCAGAGGGAACTACAGAGCAGTGAGTTTAGATTTCACACCAGCTAAGTTAGTGCCACCCTGTAACCAAAGTTAGTAGGTATTTAACAAAATATTGCCTAACCTAGAAAAAAACCACACCACGGTTTGTGAAAACAGGAATGCATGCCTGTCTCATGTACTAAAGTGATCTCTATGCTTTAATTTGCTCCTTCAAAGGGTTAAAGAAAAAAAGAATGGCTTTGATAGATTTTGACATTATTTATTTTGACATTATTTGAGACTTTGCCTTGTTTCAAAGGGGTTTAGGAGAGATGGATAAAACACAAGTTAAATTAAAAGAGAAAGCGAGAAAAGAAAGGCAAGGGTAGAGACAAAAACTATGGCTGAATATTGAACTAAACTCTTGTTATATAGTCCACGAATTTAGACACTAAATTTTGTAACACTTAAAACACACACAGACATGCACACACAGATTTTCAATGACATAATTTACAGTTTCAAAGACATGAAAGCAAGTCAATTGTTCAGGAGAATGGTTTTTTATTCTGGGGGTTCTGATAATGAGGATCCTGTATGATATAACTAATAACTTCTCATCGTCAATTACGGTGAACACAGGCTGAGTTTCAAAAAGTAATTTCTTACATCTACTCTCAATATAGTTGGAGAACATCAAAACAAAGAATTGTATTTAAAAAAAAAATCCCACAGGGAGCAGGCTTTGATGTATTTGATACAATTTTCTGCCAAAGACTTATTTATTTATTTGGGTTATTAAAGGATTGTAAAGTGGTTTAATTGTTACTTGGCAGGCAAGATTAGGACTAAATTGTCAATTCTCTGAATAAAAAAGTATTGGTATCTTTCCCAGGAATGAAAACTCTTATAAATGATCTGGAGGAAAGTGTGTTGAGTGAAATCTTTGGGATTAGTATCGGTGCTGTTATCTGAGGTTGTATACTTATCCATTATTTATTCATCAAATGTTTATTACACATTATTATTTTCCAGCAAACATGGTATTTGGTTTGGGGCTACATTAGTCTTCACCCTCATGGAAATTCCATTTTGCGGATAAACCACAGGACTCTTTCATAAAACTGGACAAGAAAGCAAAATATTGTCAGATGCTTTTAATGAAAAACGCAGGGTGGTTGAACTTTGTGCAAGAGATGCATTCCTGAAAACCTGGCATTATTTGAGACTAATTTTCCCTTAGGAACAAATGTAAAAGTGGAATGGAAGAGCAAATTAAATTTTGGGACCATATACTCTTTCAACTGTTATGACATATTTTTTGCTTTAAGACTGCTTTTTATTTCCTCAGCAATGTCTCTAATGTTTCTCTTAGTACTCTCTCCAAAATTAACAGCACAGCACATTTTGGTAGTTTGATCTACTTCGTAGTGTTTTATCACATCTAATATGTTTCTAAAAGTTAGTGATTTCCAGGTGCAATTTTCAGCTGCAGCTCTAGCACCACGACATAGTGAACATGGTTAAAGGAGGGTTTTTTTGTGTGTTTTTTTTTTCCAGGATATCGTTAATAATAACAATGCATGTTAATGAATTCTAATAATAATACATATTAAGACCAGAATAATGGTTACCAAAATTGCTCAGGAGTACTAATACATGTTAGTTGCAATATGCTTCATGAAATACTGACAAAAATGGTGTTTTTTTTGTTTTTTTTTACCAGCCTAAGTTACAGTGTTATGTGGCAATAGCAAAAAATTTCTTACAGTTGAATTCTGTCAATCAGTTTTAACATTTTGGAATTTAAAAAAATGAGATCTGTACACTTTATTTTGGCATAAAGCATGATATTAAAAAATATTTTGGACTACTTCAGATTTGCCTATTCAAATTCACATGTAATATGTCTGCTTTCTTGTCAGGCAGGCTTGACTCCTAGTTTCACCACTTGAACCTTTGTTCAAGATTCAGACATCCTTAAGCCTTCAACTCAGGAGTCATGAATTAGGAAACTACAAAATAAATAAAGCAAAGGAGAAAAGTTCCTGGAAAGAACTGATGAATAGTTGGTCCTTCATCATAGTAGACGTCTGTCTTTTTGTTTACTTAGCCTTGAATTTATAGGTATTGCTGTAGGATAAATACCTTTATTGGAATCTCCTTGAATCTTGCCTAAATCATCATTACCTCCAACTTAGTAGGGTTCCAACGAAGTTTTCCTGTCTCAACAAACAAAGCACTCCATTACTCCATTCTTTGTTGAGTAGAGTGATGTCTACTACCAACATTCCTATCTGGTCTGTGATTGCAGAGAGAAAAAATCCTTCTAACTACGTAACTAACTAACTAACTAACCATATATACATATTTATATATATATATATAATATATACATAATTAGTTATATATATATATATATATATATATAAAATGTGTGTGTGTTTGTGTGTGTGTGAGCATGCATCCGTGCGTGTGTATGTCTGAGGTGAGAGAGAACTGATCAAGCTATTAGAACTAGGAGACTTAAAATCTTTTTTATTTCTGTGGCATCAGTTACAATGTCTCATCTTTCATTTCTGATTTTATTTCTTTGAGTCGTCTCTCTTTTTCCCACAGTTAGTACAGCTGAAGTTCATCAATTTTGTTGAAACTTAAAAAGCAAAACAAAAAACAACTCTTAGTTTTATGGCTATTATTTTTCTCTTTTCTATTTTGTTTATTTCTTCTCTTATCTTTATTATTTCTTTCCTTCTGAAATTATACGCCAACAAATTAGATAAGCTACAAGAAACAGATAAATTCTTAGAAACATATACTCTATCAAGAATGAATAATGAAAAATAGAAAACCTGAATAGATCTGTAACCAGTAAAATGATTAAATCAGTAACCAAGCACTTTCTAGTGAGGAAAAGCCCAGGACCAGATGGCTTCATTGGTGAATTCCATCAAACATAAAAGAATTAACACTCATCCTTTTCAAACTCATTCAAAAAATTGAAGAGGAGGAAGCACTTCCAAACTCATTTTTTTTGTTTTTCAGAGCTTACAGAGAATGTTTTAATTTTGGTAAACACAAAGATAATTTTATACTTGACAGTTCCTGAGGACAGTGTACCAGATAACAATGCATGTGAATAAAAATAACAGGGAGTCAAACAAGGTGTGTTTGTGGAGGTGGGGGGGTAGTGAGTAAGACTCTTTTTCTCACATAAAATGAAATTTGGAGGTAGGTTGTCCCAACATTCACGCAGCCTCTTAACTATATCATCAAGATTCTATGTTTTATCTCTCTGTCTTCTTTTCCAATTATCTTTTTTTAATTAATTTCAGGTGCACAAAACAAAGTAATACTTAGACTTTTATCATTTATATCCTTCACACTGTGTCAACCCCCCACCTCCCATCCACTATCCCTCTGACATTGCACAGAGCCATTACATTTCCACTGTCTCTATTCCTAATGCTGTACTCTGCTTCTTGTAAATATATATATATATATATATGTATACACACACACATATATACATATATATGTGTATATATATTATTTATATATATATGTTTATATATATGTATATATATATATATATATATATATATATATATATATATAAACTTGTAGTTGACATTCATTATTGTTCAGCTTCAGCTTCAGGTGTACAGTGCAATGATCAGGCATCTACATCATCCAGTCTCCTTAATGAGACAAGTGTCCATCGGATACCCTACAAAATCTTTACAACATTATTGATTACATTCCCCAAATTAACTTTCCTAACACGGTGGCAATCTTGTGGTTACTGACTGCTTTCTAATCCCTTCACCTTTCCCCTTGTCCCTCAAACTCATTTTAAGAGGCTGGCATTACCCTGATATCAAAGTCAGAAAAAGATGCTGCAAGAAAAGAAATCTACAAACCAACATCTTTAATAAATGTAAATGCAAAAATCTTCAACAAATACTAGCAAACCAAATTCAACAACACATTAAAAGAATCATAAACCATGACCAAGTCGGATTTATCTTTGGGATTCAAGACCAGCTCAACATATGAAAATCAATCAATGTGATGCACCATATTAATAACAGAATAAAGGATCAAAATCACATAGTCATCTGAACAGATGAAGATAAGCCACTTGACAAATTCAACATCATTGCATTATAGGAATGCCAAGAAACCAGGAATAGAAGAAAATTAATTGCTTCAATATAATAAAGGTCACACATGAAAAGTCCACAGTTAATGTTGTACTCAATGGCAAAAATAAATAAACAAATAAACAAACAAATAAAAACTGAAAGTTTTTCCTCTAAGATCAGGAATAAGGAAAGGATGTCCATTGTCACCTCTTCTATTCAACATAGTATTAGAAGTTCTAGCCAGATAAATTAAGCAAGAAAAAGAAGTAAAAGCCGTCCACATAATATAGGAGAAATAAAATTCTCTCTGTTTATAGATTACGTAATCTTTAAGTAGAAAACCCTAAAAGATTACATAAACACACTGTTAGAAGTAATAAATGAATTCGGTAAAGTTTCAACATACAAAAATCTGTTGCATTTCTATGTACTAACAACAAACAGTCCAAAAAACAAATCTAAAAAAAAAAAATCCCATTTATAACGGCATTAAAAAAAATGAAATAAAACACTTGGGAATAAATATAGCCAAGCAGACAAAGGACTTGTACACTAAAAACTGCAGAACATTGCTGGAAGAAATTAAAGAAGACACAATTAAAAGAAAAAATATCCTGTATGAATTAGAAGAGTTAATACTGTTTAAATGTCCACACTACCTAAAACAAGATACAGATTCAATGCAAACCCTAGTAAAATCCCAATGGCATTTTTTGTTTTTACAGAAATATAATAAACAATTCTAAAATTCATATGAAATCACAAAGAACTCTGAATAGCTGAAGACATCTTGAAAAAGAAGAACACAGTTAGAGGCTTCATACTTTCTGATTTCAAAACAAGAAACGGGACAGGATAGAGATCCCAGAAATAAACCCATGCATATACAATCAATTGATCTTTGATAAATGTGCCAAGGATACACAATGGAAAAGGATAGTTTCTTCAATAAATGGTGTTGGGGAAACTGGATATCCATAGGCAAATGAATGAAATTGAACCCTTATCTTACACTACACACAAAAATAAACTCAAAATAAAGCAGAGAGCTAAATGCAAGACTTGAAACTGCAAATCTTTTAGAAGAAAACATAGGGGAAAGTCTTTATGACATTGGTCTTGGTACTGAGTTCCTGGATATGACACTAAAATCATAGGCAACAAAAGCAAAAATAAACAAGCTGGAGTACATCAAACTAAAAAGCATCTGCACAGTGATGGAAATAATCAAAGGAGTAAACAGGCAACCTACAGAATGGGAGAAAATATTTCAAAACCATATGTCTGATAAGGAGTTAATATCTAAAATACATAAGGAATTTCTATACCCCAGTAACAACAACAAAAACCAAATTACCTGATTGAAAAATAGGCAAAGGACTTGAGTAAACATTTCTCCAAAGAAAACCAGGTATATGAAAAGATGCTCAACATCACTAACCATCAGGAAAATGCAATGAGATGTTACCTCATATCTGTTAGGATAATCATCAGAAAATCAGAAAATAACAAGTGTTCGCAAGGATGTGGAGAAATTGGAACCCTTGTGAACTGCTGGTGGGAATGAAAAGTGGTGTAGCTGGTGTGGAAAACAGTATGGTGGTTCCTCAGAAAATTGAACTACCATATGATCCAGCAATTCCACCTCTGTGTACTCTTCCAAAATAATTGAAAGCACTATCTTAAAGAGATATCTACACTCCCATGTGCACTACAACATGATTCAACATTATTCAGTGGTTAAGAGGTGAAAACAGCCTAAAATATATGTTAATTGGAAATGTTTCTTAATATGAACATGGGAACACTCCTATGTTCACTGCAACATTATTCAACATTATTCAGTAGTCAAGAGGTGAAAACAGCCTAAAATATATGTCAATGGATAAAGAAAATGTGGTATACCCATAAGATAGAATATTATTCAGCCATAAAAAGAAGGAAATCCTGTTATGTGCTACAACATAGATGGACCTGGAGATATGATAAGTGAAATAAGCCAGTCATAGAAGGACAAATACTGCATGATTCCACCAATAAGAAATATCTATAAGCAGAAAGTAGACTGGTTCTTTCCAGAAGCTGGGGGGAAGAGAAATGAGGCATTATTGTTCAATAGGTATAAAGTTTCAATTATGCAAGATAAAAAACTTCTAGAGGTCTATATGATATGATGCTTACATTTAATATATTGTATTGTACACAGAAACATTATTAGGAGGACAAATCTCATGTTGTGTGTTTTTACCACATGCACATTAAGGGAAAAAAAAAAAAAAACATGGGCAAAGGAAAATAAAAATAAAAAAAGGACTAGGAGCCTAAAGCTCTCAAAAACGTTTCCTCCAGGAAGACAGAGTTGCTATTGCTGGTGACAGATTTCATAGATCTTCCCATATTTAAGGATAACTTGCTCCATTCCTCTCCTAACTGCTGCTGTCCAAACTTGCCTCCCAGGCAGTATCTGGACCCCCAATCGCCCTGGGAGGGGCCTCAAGCCAGAAGAGAGTGTTGTTATGACCGCTTGTTCTGTGGTCACTCAGCCCAGCCTGTCTCTGTGGTTCTAGCTGGCCGGGAGCTATGTGGTGGCTGCTTGGGGAGGGGGGGGGAACGTGGAGATCGTAACTTCAACCCTTTTTACTGGTCAGCTCTTCGTAAAACAGCCACTCAGTTTTTCATATTTAAATTGGGAAGACTTGTTGCCATTTATCTTTCTCTTGTGAAGGAACTAAAATCCACAAGAACGTTCATTTTCTAATGGTGTTTTTAATTGAGATATAATTGACATATAACACTGTATTTTTTAGGTGTACATAATGATTCAATATTTGTATATGTTGCAAAATGATAACCACAATAAGTTCAGTTAACATCCAGCACCACACATAGTAACAATTATTTCTCTTGTGATCAGAACTTAAGATTTACTCTTTTAACAACTTTCAAATATACAATACAGTATTGTTAATTATAGTCACCATGTTGTATATTACATTCCCAGGACTTATTTATGTTATAGGTGGAAGTTTGTAACTTTTGACCACTTAGCCACTTTCAGCCTTCTTGAACTCTGATTAATTTTGGATTAAACTGAAGCATAAACATCTAAATGCTTTAATGGGTGATTTTCTGATGTAATTCGTGTATATTGAACTACAGGCATACTTCAGAGATACTGTAAATTTGGTTTTAGAACACTGCAATCAAGTGAATATCACAATAAAGCAAGTCTCATGAAATTCTTTTGGTTTCCTGGTGCATATAAAAGTTATGTTTACACTATACAGTAGTCTATTAAGTGTGCAATAGCATTGTGTCTGAAAAAAACAATGCACAGACTTTAACTTAAAAATGCTTTATTGCTAAAAATTGCTCACAATCATATCAGCCTGTGAGAAAAATGGCACCAATAGATTTTCTTGATGCAGGGTTGCCACAAACCTTCAATCTGCGATAAAACATAATATCTGTGAAATATAATTAAGCAAAGTGCAACAAAATGAGGTATTCCGGTATAACTATGTAATTGCTGTTAGAGAGAATTTTATAAATAATTGTAATCTCAATTTAGTGTGTGCTTAGGAAAAAAACACATAACCATTAAGGTCAGAGATTCTAATCATGTGTTGTCAACGCAATAGGTCATGTCTTTTCACAGATGTGGTGCTCTACAGAGAATCACTTTAATGACTTTGTCTCATTAGTTGACCTTCTCATCAAAGTTAGTTTGACTTTCCTCAACTTGCGAGATTAATATAAAAGACAAATTCAATTTTCAATATGCTTTCAACTTTACTAAATTGAGGTGTGACTAGAAATAGTTTTAAGGTAATAAAAATATTCTGATTTTTGATGTGGCCTAAATTGCTAAAATCTCATTTTCTAATACAAATAGAGATTGTCACTAGGCTCCCATTAGTCTTCAGTAAGGGCACCAATATAGACATATATGCAGAATTTATATGACGGTTAAATGACCATAAAATTTATGTTTGCCATTTTGTCATAAACTTTTTTCCCCCTGCAAAAAAATAGGCAGGGTCTTTTGCTAGGTATGTTGAAAGTACGCAGATAAACACCATTTCCTGGTTTCTCTCTTACTCTGACTTAACAATGCAGAGCCTGATTGGTAGAGGTGTCAGATTTTACCACAAGCACAAAAAATACAGGATACTCAATTAAATTTGAATTTCAGATAAACAGTGAATAATGATTTTTCAGCATAAGTAAGTCTCATGCAATCTTCGGGACATATTTCTACTAAAAAGTTATTTATTGTTTTTCTGAAATTCAAATTTAATTGAGTATCCTATAACTTATCTGGCAAATCTATCTGTCTGCCAAAAATTTAAAGTAGAAAAAATCCTGTTGGTCCTGAACATAGTGAACGCAAGTTAAGATCAGGATCTGGCTAATTAAACTGTCTTCCATGTGGGGTCCCATGAAGTAAGCCATGACCATAAGCCTCATCTTCACTGCCTCAGATCTTATCATTTAGTTCACCTTGTGTATGAGACAAGCAGGGCGACAGGCCATCGGCAGCAATGCATGCAAAAGTTCCGCGTAGAAATTATTTTAATAGACTTATGGTGCAGACGGGAAAAGATTGTTTCCTGAATATTCATTCAAAGTAGAAATATTTCAAGCCTACGGAAGCAGTTTATTTTCTCCATGCTCTCTGCCATCCTTACACTACAAACACACAAACAAGCCGCCCAAACCCATGGAGTGCGCGCAAGAACATTTTTTCATGTTTCCGTTAAATTAAGAAAATGTGTGCCTCTCTCTGACAACTATGGATTTTTGCCTTAGCCACACTTTTATCTCATGATTCATTTGCTACCTTCAAAAGATAAAATGCATCATGTTTTGGCCTAGATAGTCCCAGCATCAAAGCGTCTATTAACAGAGACTTCAAATGAAATCAGTGTGATATAGTTAGAAAAAGCATTCTGAATTTCTAGTTCAAAATGGCAATTGGCCGCCATACCCATAACTTCTTATTTAAAGACCTGTGAAGACCGAGAAAAAGAATAATATATTCTCTCCCATCAAAAGCCCAAGACCAAGAGACAAATGAACCAGTATCTGGGGAATGAGGCAAAAGAGCTGATTTTAAAAACTTGCTCAACTTTCATATCATTGCATCCCCTAGACGTCTTCTTGAAAGAAAAGCAGTCTGTGTTTTCCTTTCTGCTCACCACATTCACTAGAGTTTGTATTAACCAGGGACCAAGGATTAGGTAGCCATTTTTTCTCTATCCTTTTTGTGCCATGCTATGAAAGAGGCAGAATACTGCCATTTTATCATTTCTATACTTCTAGAGAATCCATCCCAGAGGCAGTTGGACAAGTGGGTACCACCAATGCATTCTGGGGTTTGCTCTTCAAAGGGCTGTGCTAGGCATGTCTCCAGAACATGGCACATCAGGAATGGTTTTAAATAGAATTTAGAAAGATTTCCCAAATGAACATACAAAAATACACAATACATAAAACTCTGTGGTGCTGTCAAAATCTGAATTGTTGATCAAATTGACACCAAATGTCCCTTTGAATCCTCTGAATATGATTCTTAGGAAACTCTGTCCTTATGTTGGTTTTTGTTATTCTTGTTTTCATCTGTAACCCTTTCTAGAACGGTTCTTGAATACAAAAGTGACTCTGGCGAACTTAGAGTTGATATTTCATTTTGGACATTTGGCCCCTAAGACAAAGAACTTCAATGGTACGTGAGATTTTCTCCTTTTAACAAAACTCTCCACGTCAAAGCTGAATCAAACTTTTGACCCCAGAATCAGAACATGAGGGCAGATGGTAACCAGCTCAGTCCCCAGTAGCTTATGAAAACCAGCTTCATTTTAGGATTATTTTTGGGAGGTAGAGCATCAAAGAGGAAGTTAACTGGACTCCTGAACAAATGAGTGCAATATGAAGGGGAACTTGAGAGGCATTTGGTGTTCATTAGTGGGCATTCAGTAGCTGCTTTGTCATTTTTCTTGTTTGTCATAAAAAATAAATAGAGTTTAATAGATGATCTAACCTAGCAGGTTTTGGCAACAAAGTAGACTGTGTCCCATTATGATTTTGATGTGTATAATTTAAAGTAAGATGGAACATAAAACCATTTCCAGCACACATAGGGGAGTGAGTGACATAGATTTAGTCCCTGATTGTGCAGAAATAAAAACCAGTGCTGTCTTGGATGGTGTATTAAATCATGTATTCTGTTTTATGGAGTTTGTGCTGTAAACAGCATATTTCAGAATAATTAACCCTGTCATTTTTGACTTAAAAGTTTGTTTTTAAAAATAGGAATGTTTTATGTAGAAGACAGAAGCTTAAGTGCCTTAATAGATTGCATGAAGGCCAAAAGAAATTCAAAGGGCAGTTCCTGTTAACTCACAGGTCAAAATTACCATCAGTTAGCAGGAATTAAGACATGCCCAGGGAACCCAGGGGAAATTCTGTGCTTGGTGGGAAAGATCTGGGATTCTGACCAGGGCCTCTCGCCTGGTCAGGGCAGTGAGGTGACCGACAGAACCTACAAAAGTCATGCCTTTGGCATGACACGTTGGATAATCGTCTCCTTTTCCATAAAAGAGCATCAGGAATGGATTAACCCCGGTGGCAATTTCAGGGACTCTTATCAGAGAACTGTTCAGATTTTCTGCCTGGTGGGTGAAGCGACCTGATTTGTAGTCACCCCCCAGGGATTTTCTTTGAGATATATTTGTTGATTTGTTCTCAGATTTGTAGCCTACATTTGGTTTCCTTTGTTCTCAAAATACAGAAATTCTCTCTGAGCAGATTAAAGAAGCCAGCGCTTGGTTGCATTCCTAAAGTTCCTGAGTTTTGGAAGAAATCTTCACCAAGATCAGGACTCAGAAAAGCCTTCTGCTTCTGTCTTCTCCTTTTCCCCCCCTGCCCACCATGCATAGAGAACTTCCTTTTCCTATGTCTTAAAAAAAAAAAAAAAAGCAATAAATGCCCAGTGAATGATACATCTTAATAAGGTGTATAAATGAGCTACATTACTGTTTGTGCAAATATTTCCAATATCTTTCATGAAGAGGTGTATCTAGCTAGTCCCACTTTGTCTATCAGATCAAAAGACTGAGTGACATGTTGAGTGGTCACCAACTAAATGGGAAACTTGAAAAATGAGTCACCAACATCCTCTTTTGGGGACTTAGTTGAAAAACTTCTAATGGCACTTTCCTTTCAGATTCCATGATTCTATCCTGATTACTTTTCCACATCATCACACATTATTCCATCACTCATGCCTAAGCATGCATAACATTTACTTTATCTGGTATTTATGAATATGACTAGTATAAACCATCTTACAAATGGTCTCTTAGGAAATGGAGAGTTTTTCTTGGGAGTTCAGTGATCCAACAAGAAAAATCAATATTTACCCAGAAAAAATAATGTACGTAAACACTGACCAAATAGCTATATTCACTCTTTCAGAAGACAAGTCAGAAAATGAAAAATAGTAAAGTTCATCCGGGGCCATCCTTTCAAGTTCCCAAGACAAGTGGGAGCATCTCTCATCTGACCTGTTCTTTGAGCAAATTAGGCTGTAGAGTCCCAATACCTCTCCTCTGAGCTAGCAGCCAGAACTGTCAGTGAAGGGGGTCTTCACTTTAGGCATCAAGTGTCTGCAAAACTTTGAATAAAGTTTCCTTGGCAAAAAAGAACTACATCTATAGTTTCAGAAAAATAGGTTCATCTTTTCTATACGATCTTAGCATACTCCTGTGAACAAGATTATTGTTCCCATTTTATAGATGAGGCAACTGTGGTATGACAGGTAGTAATTTTTCCAAGGTCTTAGGGCTTGTGAGGGTCTGTGATTTCCACTCATACCAAAGTCCACACGCCATCTTTCCTCTACGCCAAGGAAATAGCTAAATAGTCCTACATCCCTAAGGAGATCATCTTAAAGCTGAAGCCTCAACATAATGAGACATTCATCAACTTCAGGAAATATTCTACATATTATCCAGATATTTTGTGTTCATAATCTCAAATATCAAGAGGGACAATTTTTAATTCAACTACCTGAAGTTTGATATGGATTGACCTCATGGTTCAAGTATTCACTTTTATTAATTTTGTAATAGTAGTAATAAAACCCTTTTTTTAAAGAAAATGAACAAAATCGGAACCATTCATAGGATTATAGAATTAACCTTTCTCCAAAGTTAACTACTTTTTTTTTCTTTTTGGCATTCTTTTTGAAGATTCTTATGTATAGGGTCATATGGTGTGTGTGTGTGTGTGTGTGTGTGTGTGTGTGTGTGTGTGTGTGTGTGAAAGCTTTTTAATTTTTCACAAAATGAATCATCTATATATGCAATGTTCCATATTTTGCTAGTTTCACTCAATACATACATTCCATGCCCTTTCTATACCCGCATATTTACATCAATATCTTCCTTTTGAAAGCTATGTACTATTATAATTTAGATAACTTTCCCTCTGCTGATGAACATCCAATTTGTTTTTTTTAATTTAATTTTTTTATTGTTTTCTCATATCAAGTACTGTTATACTCAACATATATTTGCCCGTATATTCATTGAGCAAATTCCTACAAAATAGTTGAGTTTACATTGACTCATTTCAAATTTTAATAGGTATGGCCTTAATCATCCTCTAAATGTTTTATGAACAGATTCCTTCAAAAAAGGATATTTTATCCCAGATCCTGGACAAACTTTACCTATTAGACTAATAGGTAAATTATAACATTTTATTTGCTGTATAATTTGCATTTTTTAACTATAAGTGAAGGTAAGTATCTTTTCATCACCCATTGTTTTTTGTTTGATTATTTGAGAACTGCCTGTTTGTTTCCTTCTGACAATCTTTAAGTTTCTTAGAAATATTGCCAATATAATTTCTAAGATCTTTGTAAATAAAAATAAATTAGTCCATAGTCTATCACACATGTTACAAATTTTTTTTCCTGGTGTTTTCTTTTGTATATGACTTTGTTCATAATACTTTTAACAACCTTAATTAACATGCAATAAATGGCATATATCTGAAATATACACTTTGATAGCTTTTGACATCTGCTATTAACTATCTATTAACTATCTATTAGTTAATAGATACACTATTAACTATCACCATAGTTAAAATCATGAGCTTATCCATCACATTTCTCTGTACCCCTTTTGTAATCCTCCTTCCCACCTCTCAGCACCTATCTACTATTGTGCTTTCTTTCCCTATATATTAATATGCATTGTCTAGAATTTTATAAATATGGAAATATGGACTCGTACGGAATGTACTGTTTATTGTCTAGCTTCTTCATTCAGCTACTTATTTGATCTCGACTATCTAATCATCTGTTGGTGAATATTTAGGTTGTTTTCAATTTTATAAACTTTCATTATAAGCTGTTGTATGACCACCTGCTTCCTTTTCTCTTAAATAAATGCCTAAGGACAGAATGGCTGGGTCATATGGTAAATGTATGTATAACTTCCTAAGAAATTTCAAAATGATTTTTAAGGTGGGTATCCCATCTTATATTACCAACAGCAGTGTATGAAAGTTCTAGTTTCTGCACATTCATGTCAGCACTTAGTAATTTTAAAATTAAAAAGTCAGTCTATTTTTTTTGAATTTTAGCCATTCTAATAGGTATTTATCTCATTGTGGTTTCTAGTTGTGTTTCACTAATGACTAATGATTTTGAGCATCTTTTCTTATTTTCTTTGCTATCCATACATCTCCATTGGTAGTGTTTATTCAGATCCTTTGCTTATTTTATGGGTTATTTGTTTTGAGAATCATTTACACATTCTGAATACAAGGCTATATTAGATGTGTGCTTTGTATTTAGGTGTATGCTTTGTAAATATTTTCTCCAAGTCTGTGACTTATGTGTTTTTTTTTATCATTTATTATTCTTTTAACAGTGTCTTTTTTACAAAATTTAATTTTGATAAAATCCAACTAATTGTTATTTTTTGTCTTTCATGGATCATGATTTTGTTGTACTTAAGAAATCTTTGCGTAAACCAAGGACACACAGACTTATGTTTTTTTCTAGAAATGTTGTAACATTAGATTTTACATTTAGGTATATGATACATTTATATTTAATTTTCTATATGGTGCATGGTATAGATTAGAGTTCATGTTCATTTATTTTTCATATAGATACCCAATTGATATACCACCAACTGATCTACCATTTTTCGAAAAGACTATTCTTTCTCCAGTAAATTTTCTCTGTACCATTGTCAATATCAGTTGTGCGTATATGTGTGGAATTCTTGCTAAAATTATTTTTGTTACATTACAACAATCCATTTGTCTATGTTGATGATAATGGGGCTCAGGGCAAATACACCAAATACAACAAAGTGGTATACTGATTATTTGAATTAAACTGACTTGAGAAACAGCTGGTGCAAGAAGTACACTCTAAGCCTTCTTTCTGCCCCCTGAAATCAGGAAATAGATCTCCTATGTGAAAGGTACTTTTCCTGAACCAGTAGGTAGAGAGACATCCTTATCCCCAAAGATAAGAAATTCCGGGCCAAGAAGGCTGTATAAACCAACCTTGTTACTTCCTCACTAATTTACAAGCCCAAACTTTTTGGTCTTGTCAATTCTTCAAAAGTTTGTTTCTTTGTCTAACGGGTATATAAACAGCCTGATCTGGTCATTTCTTAGGTCCCATATCTATAAAACATACAATCATTTTTCCTCCTATTAATCTGTCTTGTGCTAATTTAATTATTAGACCAGCCAAAAGAACCAAGAGGGGTAGAGGAAAACTTTTCTCTCCCAAACAATGACCATATTCCACTGTATTGACTACTTAGCTTTATAATAAGTTTTGAAATCAGGTAGTGTTAAATCTTTTAAATTTGTTCATTTTTTTAAAAGAATTTTGACCATTATAGGTTCTTTGCCTTTATGCCGGGAGTGCCCAAAAATGTATACATTTTTAGAGATGTTATCTATATATTACTTTTCGAAGTTGAATTGAATTCCGGTAGCAATGAGTAATACGACGTTCACTGAAAAGATAGTGGTAATCAAATGAATCCAGCATCATTCATTGTATTACAATTTTAATATAGTTTTTTCCTTTCTTAAAATGTGTATACACTTTTTTTTGGCATCCTCTGTATATATATATTGAAACAAATTTATCAGTTTCTAGAGAAAAACCTGTTATTTTGCATTGAATTGCATTGACACTACCTATCAATAGATGGAAAATTGGTATCTTAACAATAGTGTGTCTTCCGAACCATGAGAAATGTACATCTTTTTATTTATTTTGGTTTTCTTTCATTTCTGTCAGATTTATTTTGTAGTTTTCAGTATACAGATGTTTCATATCTTTTCTCAGATTTATCACTAAATATTTTATATTCTTATAATATTGAAAATGATATTTATTAATGTTCTATTGTTTATTGCTGATATATGGAAATACACTTGATATTATATATTAACCTTACATTCTGTATCCTTGCCAAACTCACTTATTAGATCTGGTTGGCTTTTTGTAGATTTCATTGGATTTTCTACATAGATAATCATGTTGTCTGTACATATAGTTTTACTCCTTTATTTGCAATCTTGATGCCTCTTGATGCTTCTTTTTCTTGCCTTACTGCATTGGCTAGAATATCCAGTACAGTGATGGATAGAAATGAGGAGAAAAGAAACCTTTCTGCCTGACCTGAAGCAAAACATTCAGTTTTCACCATTAAGTATCATATTGGTAGTAGGTTTTTCATATAGGTCCATATTAATAGTTTCCAGAAAGTTATGCCAGAAAATGATGTTAGATTTTGTAAAAATGCTTTTTTCATGTTGATATGATCATACATATTTTTCCCCCTATTTTAGAGTGTTCATATGGTGAATTACATTTATTGATTTTTAAGTGTCAAAGAACTTTGCTTTCTGGGGTCAAACTCATTAAACATGATGTATTTTATATTTTATATATTGTTAAAGTAAAGTTTGGAATTTTCATATCTACATTTGTGGATAATATCGGTCTTTAGTTTTCTAGTGCTCTCTCCAAAAAGGTTTGGCTCTCAGCTCAGCAAGACTGTGTGTGGATGTGTGATGGGGACGGGAGTGATGTTTCTTTCTTGGGCAATCGCTTTGAGCTCAAGGAGTCGTGGGTGTTCCTTACCTACTATTCTTATATTCTGTACTTTCTATTTTTTACATCTTGCTAGCCAATCCTTTGATGCTTCAATGCCCAGTAATAGTTAATTCTTTAAAACAAGCTTTTTACATTCCAATAACTGGAAGGTTTTGTAATATGACTTACCATTACTGAACTCTGCCATTGTAGCATGAAAGTGGTCATATTCGGTATTAAACATATGGATGTGGCTGTGTTCCAATAAAATTTTATTTAAAAAAGCAAGCAAACAAACAAGCAAACAAAAGGCTGCTGATGTTTGGGTTAAAAGGCAACTGTGATATGTTTTAGGACCTAAAGAAGGAAGACCAAGGGCACTCTTTCCTTTTCACGTCAGGTTTATTTACCAGGTAAGCTTTTCTCTGTTGAAAGGACTGGGAATCTGATAGGGGGAAGCTAGGGAAAAAGAAAACAGCACAGCCCTGATTAGCTAGGATTCATCCCTTACAAATAGAGGTACCCAAGCACAGAGGCAAGCTCCATTCTTCCCCTCTATGCTCCCATCACTTGAGTGACTCTCAAGTGCCACTTAAGGGACTGAATTACAGAGCTTTTGGATAATACCTTTTGATGTTGAGTAGGTATAGTGATAAGAGCACAATTCTAGCTTTGAATCCGGGCTCTTAAACATATGAGCTGGGTAACCTTAGGTAGATTACCTAACCTGTGCCAGCCTAAGTTTCCGATATGAAAACTGAGTATAATAATGACAACTTTGCATGGTAATTCTAAGGATAAAATAAGTGAATGAGCTGAAGTCTTCCAACATATGGCAGTTCCGTCTTATCTGCGGTTTCAATTACCCTCAGTTAATCATGGTACAAAAATATTAAATGGAAAATTCCAGAAATAAACAATGTATAAGCTGTAAATTTTGCCATCCTTAGTAATGTGATAAAATCTCACACCATCGTATTCTGTCCCACCAGGATGTGAATCATCCCTTTGTCTAGCATATCCACATGGTATATGCTTCCTGTTTGTTAGTTTCTTAGTAGCCATCTCCGTTATCAGATCTGTTGTGGTATCGCAGTACTTGTGTTCAAGTAACCCTTATTTTACTTAACAGTGGCCCCAAAGTGCAAGATTAGTAATGCTGGTAATTACAATATGCCAAAGAGACGCTGTAAAGTGCTTCCTTTCAGTGAAAAGATGAAAGTTCTTGACTTCATAAGGCATTTTATCATCTCACAGCCTCAGCAGACTGGTGAGTACAGTACAATAAGATATTTTGAGAGAGCCAGAGACCACATTCATATAACTTCTATTACAGTATATTGTTACAATTGTTTTATTTTATTATTAGTTATTATTGCTAATCTCTCACTGTGCCTAATTTGTAAATTAAACTTTATCATAGGTATGTAGGTATAGAAAAAATATATAATATATGTAACATTTGGTACTATCTGTGACTTCAGGCATCTGCTGGGGGTCTTGGAATGTATCCCTGCAGATAAGGGGACACTACTGTAATATGAACTTTAACAAATACTGCGTTGTCCACCTTTAAAACACACATACACACATGCATACAAGATACACACGTACTTGTCCTTTTTATTTATTTTTATCTGGCTTCTTTGGGAAATGATCTGGTTGCTCCTCTATCACTTATTTTTGACTAGTTGTTCTCTCTCTTCCACCTCACAGCAGATCAGAACTGGTTAGAAGATTGCTTCCTGACCTCCTTTTCCCTGAAGCAAGTATATAAAAATCTTATTAAGATTTTATTTTTAAGATGCTTACTACCCAACTCAAGAGTACAATATTATGATTAAAAACCATATGGAGAGAGAAGGATCCAAGATGACAGAGTAGATAGATATTGAGCTTGCCTCCTTCCATGACCACACTGGAATTACAACTAAATTATAAAACAATCAACCTGGAGAACCACCTGAAGTCTAGCTGAACACGAGTTTTATAACTAAGGATATAAAGAAGAAGCCACATAGAGACTAGTAGGAGAAGAGGACACGTGGAATGGGCTGGCCCTACAACAGAGTATGGCAGTTGAGAATCAGGAGAGATATCTCAGCCATAGAGGTCTCCCTGGAGGAGTAAGGGAACCCAGCCCCACACTGGGCTTCCAAGCTCAGAGTACCGGTGCAGGGAAGAGGATCCCCCAGAATATCTGGCTGTGAAAAACAGTGGGGATTCCAACCATCTTCAAGGTGCCCTGGGCTTTATTGTGGCGCTACCTCAGGCCCAGGACTTGTGGTAGTCATCCTCAGTTCATAGTATGGCCTCTCCCACATGCGTCCAGGTCCAGCATAGGCAGCAACCAACTGCAGATCACTTTGTAGCTCCTTCTACGTGTCCCTGTCTGGTCACAGGCAGTTGAACTGGGCCTGCACCAGAGCCCCTCCCAAGAGGCCCAGAATCAACATACCTGTAGGTCAGCATTAAACCATAGTAAAGCACCACCCAATTTGCTCCATAAGTGGCACACCTAAAGGGCAGTGTCAGCAGGTGTCAGAGCCTGCTGAGGCAAATCCCATTCAGAGGGTTAAGTGCCCCCCACAGTAGCCTGTAAGCTGTTGTTGTGGCCAAATTTCACAACCAGGCAGGCTGAGGATCAATCCCACCCACTAATGTACCAATAGCAATGAAGGCTCAACTATAACAGGAGGTCATACACAACACACACAAGGGACACTCATGGAGCACTTAAAGCAGGTGACCAGGGAGACTGTGCCAATGTGTCTCACAAGACACCTACTACATAAGGCCACCTGGCCAAGAGTGGGAGATTTAGTAGATCTATCCAATAAATAGAAAAAAAACACACGCAAAAAAAAAAACATGAGAGGCAGCCAAAATGAGGAAACTAAAAAACATGTCCCAAATGAAAATACAGGAGAAAACTCCAGAAAAAGAACTAAACAAAACAGAGCCAAGCAACCTACTAGATGCAGAGTCAAAACAAGGATGTCACAAGGATGCTCACGGAATTTAGTGAGCAATTCAACAAAGAGATTGCAAGCATAAAAGAATGACATAGAAACCAATAAAAAAAATCAGAAGTGAAGATTACAATAATTGAAATGAAGAATGCACTAGAAAGAATCACCAGCAGACTAGATGAAATAGCAGATTGGATCAGTGATTTGGAAGATATGGTAGCAGAAAACACACATTGGAACATAAAAATAAATCCGCTACCCCCTCCCAAAATAGGATAGTTTAATAGACCTCTGAGAAAACATCAAGCATAACAGTATTTGCATCATAAGGATACCAGAGGGAAAAGAGAGAAAGCAAGGAATTGAGAACCTATTTTGAAGAAACAATGACTGAAAAATTTCCTAACCTGGTGAAGGAAATAGATATGCAAGCCCTGGAAGCACAAAGTCCCAAACAAGTAGAACCCAAACAGGCGCAACTAAGACATATTATAATTAAAATGGTAAAGGTTAAATGCAAAGACAGAATCCTAAAAGCAGCAAAAGAAAGGCAACTAGTAAGTTACAAGGGAGTTCCTATAAGATTGTCGGCTGATTTCCCAACAGAAACTTTGCAGGCAGGAAGATTGGCACAGAATATTAAAATGATTAAAAGCTAGGAATCTACAACAAAAAGTTCTCTATCCATCAAGTTTATCATTTAAAATTGAAAGAGAGATAAAGAGTTTCCCAGACAAGGAAAAGCTAAAGGAGTTCATCACCACCAAACCAGTATTACAAGAAATGTTAAAAGGACTTCATTAAGAAGAGGGGGGTGGGGAAATAACATAAAGATGAATGATGAAATGGCAATTACTGTGTACCCATCAATAATTACTTTAAAAGTAAATGGATTAAATGTTCCAGTCAAAAAACATAGGGCAGCTGAATGGATGAGAAAAGACCAATATATATGCTATCTACAAGCAACCTATTTCTGCTCAAAAGACAAAAACAGACTGAAAATAAAGGAATGAAAAAAGATATTTCATATGAATGGAAATGAAAAAAAAACTGGAGGGTAGCAATAATTATATCAGACAAAATAGACTTTAAAACAGAGGCTATAATAAGAGACAAGAGGGACATTGCATAATGTTAAAGGGATCAATCCAACAAAAGGACATAACCCTTGTAAGCATTTATGCACCCAACGTAGGAACACCTAGATATATAAAGCAAATATTGACTGACATAAAGGGAGAGACTGACAGTGATTCAATCATAGTAGGGGACTTTTAATACCCCATTGACAACAATAAACAGGTCTTCCAGACAGAAAATCAACAAGGAAACAGCAGTCTTAAGTGACACACAAGACCAGATGGATTTAATTGATGTTTTTAGAGAATTTTACCCCAAAGCAGAATAGTATACATTGTTTTCAAGAGCACCTGGAACATTTTCCATGAAGATCACATATTAGGCTACAAAATATGTCTCAGTAAATTTAAGAAGATTGAAGTCATATCAAATGTCTTTGTTGTCCACAATGGTATGAAACTAGAAATCAACTATAAGAATAAAACTGAGAAACATACAAACACAAGGAGGCTAGACAACATGCTACTAAATGACGAATGAGTCAACAATGAGATTAAGGAAGAAATCAAAAGATACCTTGAAACAAATGAAAATGAAAACAAAATGACAAATCTATGGGACACAGTGAAAGCAGTCCTAAGAGGGAAATTCGTAGTACTACAGGTCTATTTGAAGAAACAAGAAAAAAAATCTCAAATAAACAATCAAAACTTACACTTAAAAGAATTAGAAAAAAATCAAAGCCCAAAGTGAGTAGAAAGAAGTAATAAAGACCAGAGTGCTAATACATAAAACAGAGTCAAGAAACAATAGAAAAGATCAATGAAACCAAGAGCTGGTTCTTTAGAAAGATAAACAACATTAATAAACCTTTAACCAGACTCATCAAGGAAAAAAAGAGAGAGGACCAAATAAATAAAATCAGAAACCCCCCAAAATGTATGAAAATACTCTAAGCAATTATACATCAACAAATAGGACAATCTGGATAAATGGATAAATTCCTACAAACATACAATCTTCCATGACTGAATCAAGAAGTAACAGAAAATCTGAACCAACTGATTATTACTAATAAAATTAAATCAGTAATCAAAACACTCCCAAAAAACAAAAGTCCTGGACTGGATGGCTCCACAGCTGAATTTTACCAAACGTTCAAAGAAGAATTAACACTTATCCTTCTCAAACTATTCCAAAAAATTCGAGAGGAGGGAAACTCTTAAAGTCATTTTATGAGGCTCCATTACACTGATTACAAAACCAAAGACATTACAAAAAAAGATTATAGGCAAATATCCCTGATGAACACAGATGCAAAAATTCTCAACAAAATATTAGCAAACTGAATTCAGCAATACATTAAAAAGATCACACACCATGATCAAGTGGGATTTATTCCTGAAATGCAAGGTTGGTTCAATATCTGCATATCAATTAATGTGATACCCCATATAAACAAAATGAAAAATAAAAATCATAGGATCATATCATATCAATAGATGCAGAAAAAAGTGTTTGACAAAATCTAGCATGCATTTATGACAAAAACTCTCAGCAAAGAACAGAGGGAACATATTTCAACACAATAAAGGCTGTATACCACAAATACACAGCTGGCATCAGATTTAATGGGGAAAAGCTAAAAGCTTTTTCTTTAAGATCAGGAATAAGACAATGATGTCCACTTTCATTACTTTCATTCAACATAGTCTTGGACGTCCTAGCTACAGTATCCAAACAAGAAAGAGAAATAAAAGGCATCCAAACTGGACAGAAAGAAGTAAAACTGTCATTATTTGCAGAAGGCATGGCACTATATATAGAGAACCCTAAAGATTCTACAAAAAAACAACAAAAAACAAACCTATTAGAACTGATAAATGAATTCAGTAAAGTAGCAGAATACAAAATTAATATATAGAAATTGGTTGCATTTTGATACACCAATAATGAACTGTCAGAAAGCAAAATTAAGTAAACAATCTCATTTAGAATTGCATAAAAAAAATACCTAGGAAAAAATTAACCAAAAAGGTAAAAGACCTATACTTGGAAAACTATAAATACTGAAGAAAGAAATTAAAGAAGATACAAATAAATGGAAGCATGTACTGTGCTCATGATAGGAAGAATTAACATTGTTAAAATTCTCATACTACCCAAAACAATCTATAGATTCAATGCAATCTCTATCAAAATACCAATGACATTTTTCACAGAAATAGAACAAATAATATTAAATTTACATGGAACCAAAAAAGACCATAGCAATCTTGAGAAAGAACAAAATTGGACATATCATGCTGCCTGATACCAAATTTACTACAAGGTTATAGTAATCAAAACAGCATAGTACTGGCATAAAATCAGACATACAGATCAATGGAACAAAATAGAGTCTGGAAATAAACCCAAGCCTTATGGTTATTTAATCTATGACAAAGGAGGCAAAAACATATAGTGGGATAAGGACAATTATTCAAAAAATGGTGTTAGGAAAACCAGACAGATATAGGAAAAAAAAAGCTGGATCACCCTTTTACACCATATACAAGAATAAACTCAAAGTGGATTAAAGACTTAGATGTAAGACCCAAAAGCATGAAACTCCTAGAAGAAAATATAGGCAGTAAACTCTCTGATATTGATTTTAGTAATATTTTTTTCTGCTTTATCTCCTTAAGCAGGGGAAACAAAAGAAAAAATAAACAAATGGAAATACATCACACAAATTTTTGCACAGCAAAGAAAACCATCAACAAAATGAAAAGACAACCTACTGAATGGGAGAAGAAATTCACCAATGATACATCTGATAAGGAGTTAGTATCCGAAATTTATAAAAAACTCATATAACTCAGCACCAAAAAACCCCCAAACCATCCAATTAACAAATGGGCAGAGGACCTGAATAGATATTTCTCCAAGAGGACATACAGATGGCCAACAGACATATGAAAAGATGCTTTATGTCACTAATCATCAGAGAAATGCAAATTAAAACCACAATGAGATATCACCTCACACCTGTCAGAATGGCAATCATTAATAAATCAACAAACAGCAAGTGTTGTCTAGAATGCAGAGAAAAGGGAACCCTCATGCACTGTTGGTGAGATTGCAAATTGGTGCAGCCACTGTGGAAAATGGTTTGGAGATTCCTCAAAAAATTAAAAAAAAAGAACTATCTTATGACTCAATTCCACTTCTGGTTATTTATCTGAAGAAACCCAAAACATTAATTTGAAAAGATATATGCACCTGTATGTTCATTGCAGCACTATTTACAATAGCCAAGATATGGAAGCAAGTGCCAGTCAGTAGACGATTGAAGTGGTACATATACACACAATGGAATATTACTTGGCCATAAAAGAGAGTGAAATCTTACCATTTGTGACAACATAGACGGAACTGGAAGGTATTATGCTAGGTGAAATAAGTCAGACTGAGAAAGACAAATACCATATGATCTCACCTATATGTGGAATCTAAAGAAGAAAACAAACAAACAGTTTCATAAACACAGAGAACAAACTGATGGTTGCCAGAGGGGAGAGGTGTTAGGGAGCTAGGTGAAAAAGGTGAAAGGATTAAAAAACACAAATTGGTAGCTACAAAATAGTCATGGGGATGTAAAAGACAACATAGAGAATATAGTCAGTAATGTTGCGACAACTATGTATAGTACTGGGGCGGTAATAGACTAAAATGTCTAATTACTATGCTGTATACCTGAAACTAACATAAAACAATATTGAATGTCAACGTCAACTGTGAATGAAAAAAATCGTTTAGGAAAAAGTATGGAGAAAATTAAATTTCTAATAAATCTCACAAATAACAGAATTGTCTTTGTTGTAGATTTGAACATAAACGGAGCAGATCTTTTCATTCCTTTTAATTTTAACAATATTAATTTCATTCATATGAGTCTTCCCCCAACATTTCACGTATATTTTAATCCTGGAAAGGAAGCTCTTGAGTTCTCCTGGCTTAGTTCTCTCTCTACATATGCATGAATGTATGAATGTGTTTATATATTTATATTATATTGTAGGAGTTTTTCTGAAGTTGTTGAGAGTAAATTATAAACAACTAAAACTTTATTCCTCAATACTTCAGCGTGTATCTATTAAAACTCTCATATTCTCCTACATAATCACAACAGAAATCATCCTTAAGAAATTTAACATTGTTTTAATCCATGCAGTTAATAGTCACACTTCCCCAATTGTCCCCAAAACATCCTCTTTCGATTTATTTATTTATTTATTTATTTATTTAATTTCTATTATCTGGTTCTTATTCTTTGCAGTGTCTGGCCCAGTGGCACACGTTTATTTTGCCCACAGTAAGAACCAGTCTGCTTCTTGGACTCATTGGCTGTCAGGACGCAACTCTAGTTCTTTACAGAGAAGCCAACTCAGGTTTATAGAGTGCAGGCCTGCTTCTGGCTTTCACTGATTTCCCTTTGCAAGGTATTGGTCAAATTTTGTATTATTTTTTGTATTATTTTCCCCAGTACTTAACACTTCCCTGGGTTTGTATTTTATTAAAGAGCCGTCAGATTGTTTTGGCTGAAAAAAAAATAAAAATCAAGGTTGGCACTTTAAAGGGTAATAGACAAATGAGAGCACCGTTAGGAGCAGGGGAGCAGCCCTGGTAGTTTAAAGGAAGCCTTGACTTATTCCTTTTCTACAACTATGAGAACACTCTTCTGAGAAAAATGTTGACAAAAATTTCCTTTCGTCCTGTTTCATCTGTGACTTATGGCATGCAAACAGGAGTAATCACTTCAATTGGTGAGGTTCAAAAAGGCAATTGAGCTGACCTGGAGTCTGATTTCCTCAGGGATGCCTTCTGGAGTGCAAAGGTCAGCGGCAGAAACAATAACTAAAGGCTCTCTTAGCCCCTCAGCCCGTGGCTATTTTCCATCCTGTGGGTAATTTGCCAAAGTAAACTCTTCTAGATGAATGGGGCCTCTCCCCAGTCACTTTCCCTCCAGTATTAGCTGGTAATGTCATCACAGTACAGATAATAGAGGTGTACCCCCACCAAACCCCAATGTAAGAACTATTTACAAACCTAAGTCCAGGAATCACCCTATATTGGCAAATCTCGCAGGGACGGGATAGCCCCAATGTAAAGCTGTCTTCCCCCTCCCATTGCAGCTTTGGCACTATGCTGCATACAGCTTCCACAGTTCCCATTAAGCATATGATTGTTTGTTTCTTTTTCTAATTTTACTATGTGGTTTAGAAGGTTGCAGAGAGGTATTACAGAAAGGGGTCTTCAGCTTTGCTAGTTTCTGTCTTTTCCCCCCATTTCTGAGTTTTTTACTGTCGCTTCCCAAAAGAGAAAATTGTATTATGTGCTTACTCAAACCACCCAGCTCCATCCTGCTTCTGCATTTAAATTTGTCTACTTTCACCCATCACAGTGCTTAGCAAAGAAAACCCTTTTGCTTTTACTGGGGAGTCTTCTAAATGAGGGAAACAAAGATGACTTGGTTTATGCCCTCCAGGGGCTCTGGTAAGGGAGAGTGATCTCCACTGAATAATTAAGGATAAGGAAGCAGAAAGAAGTACCCACTGCAGCTTTCCTGCCTTTGTGCTTTAGATTAAGGTTTTTTGTTGTGTTTTTTTGTTGTTGTTGTTGTTTGTTTGTTTTTGTTTTTGTTGGTGACAAACCAAGAAAGCAGAAAACCCAACCAACATCTTCCTTGATGGAGTTAGGGCCTTTATGTTACAAGGTATGGAGAGGTCAACCTCAACCCAAAGTAGTTTAAGCTGGGAAATCTAGGTGGTAGAGCTACCTTTAGATATAGCATATTAAGGGGTTCCAGTCAGATGGCCAGAATCACCTTGCTTATCCTTTGGGTCATATCCAGGGATCTACATGGTAGGCCCTACAGCTTTAGGTTCCCGTGAAGTAGAGAAGAGTTGACTCTCCCATAGATCAAAGGAAAGCTTCAGATCTGAGAACTGTGGGTTCTGTTTAGCTAACTTGTGTTATGCCCATCCTGAAACCAACCAATGTGTGGGGACAGAGCGATATGGGCATGGGGGAAAGATGTGCTGACTGACCTAGCCTAGTTCATGCCCTACCCATGATGGTAGAGTCAACTCTACATGAGCTGTGAGTAGACTGAAGTGGTTCTTTTTTTTTTTTAATTAAATTTATTGGGGTGACAATTGTTAGTAATATTGAAGTGGTTCTTGCAAAAAGAAATTGAAATAACGTGGTGAACAGATGCAGTGGTAAAGCAGCAGATATCTACTATAGTAAGTAATATAAAATAAACCATGGACAGAGGAATTATATCCTACCTATGACATATTGAGCTGACCCCAAGTCCGCCAAGGCAGTGTAAACTCTGACCTGTCTCCCTCGGCTGCTGACTCTGGTCCATCTTCCTGACTCTGGGATATCATCACACAGCCTGGGCAGCTGGTCATGACCTCAAGGTCTGCGTACTCCAGCTAGCCCAGGGCTCACTTCCCCCACAGCCCAGTGGCAGCACCCATAGACTGCTCCACTGACAAGGAATAGAGATAGTTCTCATCCTTTGGAGTTGAGAAGATCTGCCCCATTTCTCTACCGCAGAATATTATCTCCCTGAGCTGAGGCATGTGTGGGATCAGGTTCACCAACAAACAGTAAAACTTTCCCCCCCACTATCTTTGGTCCTTTGATTATTATTTGGAACTTAGTAATAGGGCTCATATCTTGTATTGTTCAAAACCTATTATTGCTGCTGTTTTCGGCTACTACTAGTACCATTATTTTGTTGTGAAAACTGACAATCTATTGGAAGTCCAGAAATAGGAGCTAGAGAATGCAAATTTGACCATGATCTCCAATATTATCTAAGATAAAGAGACAGTACCTCTGGCAAACCAAATCATGAAACATTAATGTGTTTGAGGTGGCTCTGAAAGGGAGGTGTACATCTAACATGAATATTCAGGTCAACTAAAGGCTTTGGCCCAATAAATTGATATGATGCTTCACAGAACCAAATATGTCTGGAGTACATTGCTCCCCAGACACTGATAATACCTGGAAAACTGCCTAATTGGGCCCAAATGGAAATAGCCTCCTGAGTTTTTGCCACTTGATTTGCTTCTGAAAATCAAAATCGATTATTTTAAACATTGCATCTTCTGCCTGTGATGGTATTATGGCTTCCAAGAAGTTAGTGTTTGATTATGATTTCCTTGATGTTGTTTATAATAACCTGCTGCTTGAATGTTTTATTAACAAAATACTGCCTGGCTTTTGAATCTAGAGGATGGGATTTTACCAGGCTCCCAAACAATCTAATGAAACAATTTTCCCTCTAAATCAAATTTGCCACATGATGAACTCTATTACTTAAATTTTGTGTGGCTTTTGATACATTAGGAAGGGGAACCTTGAGAAGCATAAGTTATGATTATCGTATCAAGTTTAAAAATCCCTGTGCTGAGCAGATGCTGGCTGTTTTCCATCCATTTCCATAACTGCATTTAAAAAGCATTAAGAGTTGTGATTGTAGGATTATTTTTGTTTGGCTCTTGTTATCAATTCCAGATACCATATAATAAATTTCCAAGATATATTTTTATGGTGTTGCATTTGGGAATGAGCAAGTTATTGTTTTACATGAGACTCGTTGGAAGGACCATGCTGTGTTAATGATAATGGCCTTTGAAATGCTCCACATTCAAGAACATTCCCATTCAAAGTCATGCCCTTTAATCATTCTCTCAGCTTGCATCATCACTCTAGGAAAACGGCGCATTAAGCTCCACGACTATTATTACCACTAGTCTCATTTTATCTGAACACTTATCAGAGCCCACACGGCCCAGAATGTGGAATGACAAGAAACGGTCTGCTTCACTTTCTGAGCCAGCTCATAGGGGTCTCCACGACCCGTTAGTCTCCAAGTTCTCCCTGGCAGTTTCTAGGTCAGGCAGTAAGACCCAAGTCGTTATACAGAAACACCAAACAAAGCTTGAAGTCTTCAAGCCTTTTCATTGTGGTGGAAGTGACAGGGGACCTAGAATGGTTATTTTCACTAAGGAAATAAAACAAACACAAGCCTCTCAAAGAACCTCAAAAGACCCATGAAAATGGAAAGGTGACAACATAATCCAAGAAGTGTATAGGTTAACACAGCCTGTGTATAATTTATACCGGAAAGAAAGGAAGGACAAGAAAACCTCCAGTTAGGCACCCCAAATCAAGTAACTACTGGGACCTGGTAAATGATGCAAATGAGAGACGTGGGCCCAATGTGTGTGTGTGTGTGTGTGTGTGTGTGTGTATGTGTGTGTGTGTGTGTGTGGCAGGGGGTACAAGCAGGAACAGGAGAGGGCTTCCCCAGTAACAGACAGGGAGTTTCAGTCTGCAACAGTGATCCTTGGCTGTTGGCGTCCCACTGTGGCCAGGTAGTTTGAGTTTTAAAGAGAAACTGGAATCTCAATTTTTATAGAAAATCTAATTTCACAATATCTTAAGAATTGTGTGTGTGTGTGCATATTTGTATATAAATATTAATAAATGTGACTGGGGCCATTATTATGTGATCTCCCCTTTAAAAAGAACTTGGGCTCAAGGTTTGGGAAATTACTGTTCTGATATAAATTTTATGAGAAATAAAGGTAAGACATTAGTGGTAATACTATGTATCTCTGTGTAAGGAAGTGACTTTGTAGTTCTGGATATTTAAGAGAGTTCACCCTTCACATTTTAATTGTGCCCATATTCAGTGTTTTGTAATTTATTTCTAAAAAGGTGACTTTTATTTTTAAGGAAAGGAACTGGTAAATAGATAATGGAGGCACGCCGACTGACTACTCTGTCTTTCCTTCAACTGCTGAAGAGAAAAATAAGGGGGAAGAAGCACAAGCAGTAGTGTGTCTGTAAGTCCTGCGTCTCTGTGTCTCCGGGGACCTCGCACATGTTAGTGACCAATGACATCAGCTATAACGCACTTGCTTATCATCAGCCGTCCCCCACTCCTCCCTGGAGTCACTAGAGAAAGTCCCCATGTGTAGGAGCACACCAGCGTCTATTTCCCTCCCTTCAGCCTCACTCAAGTCTGAGCAGGACAGTCACCTCAGGGAGGGACTTTGACACTTTCTCTGTTTGCCAAGGCCCTCTGGTGAAAGGGGCTCCCCACAGCGGTACCACAGACACCTCGCCACCCCCCTCACTTCCCCCACCATTTAGTACTCTGGGAGTAGCAGAAAAGTGGAAAATAGCCTTTTTCCTACCTGTGTCCTGCATGATCATGGGTCTTCCTTGTGGAAATAGTTCCTTTGGATTTTGGTATCTCCTTCTACTCCACTATTGTGATGATATCACAGAGCATCCCAGCTGAGCCCAATCAGAACTGCGTCTGTTGGCACCTGGTATGTTATATACAGGGGGCTTTTGTTTTTGACAAAAGGAGGAAGGAAGCTGGTTCTCCAGCACTGTGGGAGGGAGGGAGAGGCTCCAGCTGATCCTCATAGAGTAGGAGGTGACGACAGCGATGACATTTGCTAGCACCTACTAAGCATAAAATGCACTTCGCACTTTGCATGTATTTTCTTGCTTTATCCTCACATTGGCCCATAGATTAATACTGTAACCTTCATTACTCCTATGAGACTCAGAGTGGTTGATTAACAGCTCAGTTACGTGCTGGATGAGGAGCTGGGGTCCTCCTGTTGGACAGGTCTCTCCACCAACCAACGCTGATGCCTCCAGAAGAAAGAAGGTCAAAGGATTGTTTTACCTTGAGATGGTGAGACCTCAGATTCAGACTGCATGAAGTTTTGGTCACCATATTGTAAGAGGAATAGTAAGACACTGTAGTGTCTCCAAAGGAGAGAGACCAAGAGACTCAGGACAAAGATGCTGAAGGCTGGCTGAGGTAAGTGGGGTCAGAGGATTTAATAGAAAAGGGAAGAGTGTGATCATTTTCTTCAGGTACGTGTGAGAGTCAATGGCCGTGTGATTGTAGAGTATGCATGAATGGTAGTTACAGAGAAACCTTTTGTTTTATTTTTGCCATAATGGAGGAAGTTTCAGGTATGATTAGTGAATTTCATATCCTAAAATACATCCTAAAATATATTCATGTATATCCAGTAAACTACTTTTCAGGGATGTTTTAGAGCAATTTCTCAAAATGTGGTTCCCAGACCAGAATCATCATCATCACCGGAGTCCTTGTTAGAAATGCAGATTCTCAGGCCCCTCCCCATATCCACTGAATTAGAAATTCTGGGCGTGGGCCCAAGTGTTTCCATTTTAACAAACACTCTTGTTCACACTGATTCATGTTGAATTTTGAGAGTCACCGCAGGTGTCTATATTTGCATGTCTCTCCTGCCCTCTAGCCACTAAACTTCTTACCTCATCCTTATGTCATCAATGTTTACCACAGTGCCCAGGACACGATAGGTACACCCTCCTTAATATTTTGATGAACAAAAGCATTAATCCTGAAGGGGAACACTTCTGCAGATATAATTGCCAGCTGTGGTTCTTAAAGCACACGCATCATATAAAGATGGAATGCTTGTTAACAATGTAAATTTTTATCCCCCCAAGCTATTTTGCTACCCACACATGTACCTATGAGTACAACAACTCTGGGGTAGGATCAGAATTTGAATTTGAATTACTTAAATAATTGCATGAATTTTATTCTTTTCTGTTAAAAATTTACATATTTATGAAATAGGTAATAAATACATCTACATGGAACAACATTCAAAACATACAAATGGGGATTCACAAAAAAGTAAATCTCACCACCCTATATCCACCCACTCAGGTCTCTCACAAAGCAATTACAAGAAGCAGGGTTTGTTTTATTTGTTTATTGTATATCCTTTCAGAGATCTTATCCTAGCAATTACACACACACACACACACACACACACACACACACACACACGTACGTCCGTGCACATACACACATGCATATACTATACAAAAGGATCATACTATATAGTCTCTTTTTCCCCATGTTTTTTCCCTCTCAACTCTATATCTAGAATGTACATTTAAACAAATTAACCAAGTGAGTCTTTTTACTGGTGGCGGGTATGTAAATTGGTGCAGACCCTATGGAAAACAGTATATGGAAGTCGCTCAAAAATTAAAAGTAGAACTACCATATGATTATGGTATTTGTTTGAAGGAAATGGAAACACTAATCAAAAAGATGTTTGTATCCCATGTTCATTGCAACATTGTTTACAATAGCCCAGACATGCACACAAACTAAGTGCAAACAAACTTTTGAGAATTACTTTTTTGGATTTTTGGACAGAATTTGAAAAATGTGTTCCCATAAGTAAGTTCTATAGTCTTCGGAGAGTTCTAGTTACATTTTAGTTCATCCCTCATCTAGGACCTCTCAAGTTGTAGATGAATAGGATCAGACCTAATGAGACAATATTTAATTTATGCTTATTCGTAGATTCTTACTTTGTATATCTGTCATATGTCTCCCTTGAGTGTAGTAAAACCACCTATGAGAAGAGACTAGGTCTCTTCTTTCTCATACTCAGTAGGAGTAGCTGGCCCATGGTTGGCACTTAGTAAGTAACTGTTGAATGAATCAGTTTGTAATGTGTATGGCTGACTACCCTGGGACTGACTGAGCTGTGTGGGTATATTGGCCTAGTGGCCACAAGGACTGAGTTTGGAGGGCTTGTGAGGGAGGCAAAGACATTTTAAGCCTCCGTGCTTGCTTCCTACCTTCTCTCTTTCTCGGGGTGAAGAGCAGTGTCAGTGGTAAGGTAGCACCTTCACAGTGTAGGGAATCTTTAGCACAAAGTCAGGATGCTTGCACTAACGGAGCTGTAGCAGCCAAATAGAGCAAACAAACTAACAAAATCCATTAAACCAACAAACAAAATTGCTTGCCATTCAGCCAGTTCCACAGGGCAGAGACCAGCTCTGATTCTGCCAGCCGCCTTGGCTTCACAGCTCCCTGACCTCTCAAACTGACGATTAAAAGAAGACAAATGTTTAATAATTCTTAATGTATGCAGATGATCTTTCCTGTTAGCTCAATAAAGCCAAGCAAATGGAAGTAAGAAAAAAAAAATTTTTTCTGGTCATTTATCCTTCCTAAAATTCAGAGGTTGAATTTAAAAGGTTCTCTATGAAGCCTGAGACTATCAACTAGTTCCTCCCAAGGCCTTTTAAAGATTAACAAAACAAACCAAAACAAACTGGGGTTATTATTAAAGGATAAAGCCTCAAGCTGTAGTCTAAAGACAAGGGCTTCTTAGGAATAGGATTAAATGGCCCTGGAACTGCTGGAGTCTAGGAGACAAGGAGGTATAAATAGCCAAATCAAAGGATGCCTATTCTAAATTGTCCTTTTTGCTGGGCATTCTGGGGCAGAGCTGTGCCTGGGGCAGCGCCACTAGGTCTAGTGGAAGGGAACCAAGAACAAACCAAGCAGACACTACCTTCTCTCACTGCTGTGTGGTCTTCAGATTTTGCAGGCATCCTGCCTCCAGCCCAGTGCCTCAGCTTGCAGGAATGGCTTAGGGATAAAATGCAGATAAAGCAATCCCCAGAGGTAGGATGATTCAGGAGGCTTAGTGACCACGTGGATAGGAAAGGACTCCAAAGCCAGCTGAAACTTGGTGGAAAGAAAATCTGTGCAAGTCACAGTTGAAATCTTATTACGCTAAAATGCTTTAAAAATAAAAAAATCTCCAAAAACATTCCATGGATTATTTTTGCACCTCCGCAATGTCTCTTGTAGAGTGGAGACATTTCTGCTTTCATCTGATGGATGCCCGGAATTCTGCCTCTGTGCCTCAGATTAATTCTCTGACCTTCAATTCAACAGATACTCAATCATCACCTGGTATAAACCAAGACACGATGTTAAGCACGTTGAAAATGCATAAATGAGTGTCAAGAGACATAAATATTAGTTATGGAAAGGGACTTAGAGTTCATTCATTAATTCATTCAAATAAGTACTGAGTGCCAAGCCTTGTCTGCCTCTAGAAAACTAAGGACATAGCAATAAGCCAAAACAGGTAAGGTCTCTGGTTTCTGTTATCCAGGGCTACAACCTAGAATCACCAGAGGAGCCTTGAAAGATGCCCATGTCAGGACTTCACCCCACCCTGAAGATTCTGATTCAGTGGATTTTCATAGAATCATGGCAACACAGGTAATTCTTCTGATGGATGTTCTGGCTTGGAACCAGTAATGTAGCACCATTTTGCCATTATTAAGTTGAGGAAAGTAGGCCTAAGAAAGAAGTTATGATGTTCCCAAAGGTAAATATTGCTTAATATTTGGCAGGACCTTGAACTTCATACCACACTATGCCATGGCTTGCTAAAAACAGAACAAAACAGAAACAAACAAACAAAACACATATATAAGTGACTATACAGATAGGTAAAACATGACAAGGAAAACTCCAAAGTACATGAGGACATAGAGGGAGAGGTCACTTTTAGGGTGGCAATCAAAGGTGCCTTGGGAAGAGCTTTGGATGGATGGGGATTGTATAAGTTTTTAAATCAGGAAGCGTGGGTCCTCCAACTGTGTTTTTTTTTCCAAGACTGTTTTGACTACTTAGGGTCTTTTGCAACTCTATATGAGTTTTAGTATTGGCTTTTTCATTTCTGCAAAAAAAGGCCACTGGGATTTTGATAGGAATTTCATTGAATGTATAGATTAATTTGGACCACATTGCCATTTTAACAATACTAAGTTTTGCAATCCATAAACAGGATTTTTTCCAATTATTTAGGTCATATGTCTTGCACCTATTTGGTTAAATTTATTCTTAAGTATTTTATTCTTTTAAATGCTATTATAAATGAAATTGTTGTCTTTTTTTTTGTTTTTAATTTTATTGGGAAATATTGGGGAGCAGTGTGTTTCTCCAGGCTCATCAGCTCCAAGTCGTTGTCCTTCAATCTAGTTGTGGAGGGCGCAGCTCAGCTCCAAATCCAGTCCCCGTTTTTAATCTTTAGTTGCAGGGGACACAGTCCACCATCCCATGTGAGAATCAAATCGGCCACCTTGTTGAGAGCTCGCACTCTAACCAACTGAGCTATCCAGCCGCCTCTGAAATTGTGTTTTTTTAATTTCATTTTTGAATTGTTCATTGCTAGTGTATAGAAATCCTACTTATCTTTACATGTTAATGTTATATCCTGTAACTTTGCTCAATTAGTTTACTATCATTAATGTTTTTTTGTTTTAATGCTTTTTGAGAGTTTTTTGTTTTAATGCTTTTTTAATAGATTCTCTTGGATTTTCTGTGTATAAGATTGTGTCATCCGTGAATAGTTTTACTTCTTTCCTCCAATTTGGATGCTTAAAAAAAAAGTCTTGCCTAATTGTACTGACTAGAATGTCTATTAATTACTATGTTGAATAGAAGTGGCAAAAGTAGACATTCTTATCTTATTCCTGATCTTAGAAGAAAAGCTTTCAGTCTTCATTGAGTAAGGTGTTAAATATTTTTTTTTTCATAAATACCCTTTATCATTTGGAGGAAGTTTTCTTCTATTTCTAATTTTTTGAGTATTTTTAATCATGAAAAGTTGTTGGGTTTTGTCAAATATGTATTTCTGCATCAATGGAGAAGATCATTTTGTCTCCATTCTATTAATGTGCTCATTACATTGGTTGATTTTCATGTGTTTAACCCCATTGCATGGATAAATCCCAATCGGTCATGGTGTATAATCCTTTCAATATGCTGCTGGATTTAGAGGGATTCATTCTTAAGTAATTAAATTAATCCAGTATATAATATAGCTGCCAATTAGAGTCCTAGTAAGGAGGGTCACACAATCTAAGGAGAAAGATTTTAATTCTTAGTTCTTGGATGGATGTAATTCTTAGTACATGAATGATGGAAGAAAAAGCAAAGAAATTAGAAGGGAAAATTCAGACTTTCTTCTTATCGGCTTAAAAAATCTCAGAAAAGACTCTGTGAAGGCTTTAAGCTGCTAAAAAAAGAAAGGCTACTGCTGAAAAAGCCCTGACACATAGTGAAACTTCAAATTCCCAGGTGAGTGACGTGGCTTTCCCACCCATGGCACTGATGTCTTGAACAAGGTCTGTGCAATAGATTATAATTAAGTTAAAATAAATTGGTGAGCAATTTATAGGTCTATAATTCTGTACACTTTTATGATTAATTTGTGTTCCTGTTATCTATTGCTGTCTAACAAGCCAAAACATGGTGGCTTAAAATAAGAGCCATTATTTTATTATCTCTGGCAGTTTCTGTGGGCTAGGAATTCAGAGAAGGTTTAGCTAGGCAGTCCTGGCTTGAGGTCTCTCATTTCAATCAGATGGGGGCTGGTGGGCTTCTCTTTCTCTTTATTTAGTCTCAGGGCTTCTCTGTGTGCCTTTTCCACATGGGCTGCCTTGAGCTTCCTCACAGCATGGTGTCCTCCGCATGGTAAGATGTTGTGTGTAGGCAGCTTAGAACTCTAGCTTGAGTGCTCCAGGGTACCAGGCTGAAGCTGTATCTCCCTAATGATCAGCCTTCGAAGTCACACAGCATCACTTCCTCTATAGCCTGTGACTTCACCAATCACTAAGGATGGCCAGATTCAACAGAGGAGACAGAGATCCCACCTCTCCAGGACAAGAGTCAAAAATTTTCAGGTGTGTTTTCAAACTGCCTTAGTTTACTTGACTGGTCATTTTAATAATATTTTATTTTATTGATTGGAAATTTTAATCCCCTGCTACTGAAACATAAGCTTTGTCATTTGGCCCACAGAGCACAGCAAGGCAAAGCTGTTCACTCAGTAGCAAGCAAATTGCCTGAGAGGAAATGATTAACTTCTTGAGTCCTGCATTTACAACCTAAATATAAAGTGAGATTTTTACAAAATATCACTACTCCCAATACAGATATATAAAACCCACCTTCCAGAAAACAATGTTCCATTTTTCTTTATGTGAAGTTTAAGAAAATATCGTAAAATCAAGGCCCCCACAGTACCTGTGGCTGACACTTATTTGCTAGTTTTATTTGCGTGAACCATTTCCCCTGTTCCACAGAGCAGAGAACAAACAGCTGGTTAGCCCTTAAATGAACACGATGATACAAGAATGATGTTCTGTGTATGTGTGCTAAAGGAGGTCTCGCTGGATAAATAAAAGGTTGCTCATTTATTTATGATGCAAAAATCCATTGTGCATTCGGTGGGAGGAATCATCAATTATTTATTCAGAACTCCCTGACTCCAAGTACAGCGTTTTGTGTGCATGGGCCATGTCTTTTTTTATTACTTTAACCTACACATAATTTACTTTTTGAGTGTGGTGAACATTCTGTCTCAAAGTGTGTGGAACTGTGGTAACCTATACATTCAATAAAGGATTTCTAGTTTATTATACCATTTTCATCTGAACCCTCCATCTCCCTGTAGTCAAATGCCCAGGAATTATGACAGATGGATATCACGAGTTCATTCATTCACTGCACACTCATTCCTTTTCCCTTCCCCCAAGCAGAAATACTGTATCACTAAATCATTAATTATATTCTGGGAGCAAACATCTACTCAGGCATCACTGACTTATCCTAACCCTAGTGAAGGAATGATTAGGGTGGCATCATTTCTCAAATGTATTCTATAGCCCTTAAACTCTTCATTTACATTAACTCTAGTTCAATCACAACGCATTGCCAGATCAGACAGCCACGTTTCTGTGATCTGTGTGGAAAATGTAAATAGTTTAGAGATATTTACAGCCTCCTGTGTAGGTTCTCCAGGGGATTCATTCATTCACCCCCCAATATATACACAGCAGCCCTTCTGCTGTAGCAATCAGTTAGATTGTGACTAAGGGAAGATACATGACGTGGGCAAGGAATGACTCCTCTTACAGCCAGCTGTCAAGGGCTTTCTCGAAGCAGAGGGTGTGAAGTTGCCCTTATTTCAGGTTTGTCTGGCTAGCTGGCAAAGACTCTTACCCAACACAGCTTTGAGGCACTTGAGCAGTGCCAGCAGCAAAGGGCAGGGCCTTGGAATCCTTACCCAGCGTTTCAGGGCGCAATCTACTCTGGGGTTTTCTCCCATTTGAGGCACTCTGGGTGCATCAAGGTGCATGGCTCAGGTTTCCCGTGGGTGAGCCTCCTAAGGGGAGAATGGTTGACTAATAGCCTTCAGCTGCCACACCTTTGCACCCAATGTGGCATGCATGCTGAGGCCACACTCTTCCCAGGCTATTTTCGGTCAATGATTGAGTACAGGGGCTGGCTAGAGCCAGGCCATTTCTTCCCAATGTGAAGTTCCTTCCCAATGTGGAGTCTCTGCTTTAGTTCTTCCCATCAGAGAGACTTTCTCTGGGCTGCATTGCAATTTGAGGTTTTTTTCTACCTAACCTTCCATCTTTTCCCATTTCCTTTCACAGATGTCAGACCTGCATTGTGATGTGAAGACTCTTCTCACCTACTTTTGCTCCATCTCCTCTTTATTAAAAGATTAAACAGGCATTTCACCCAGCAAATCTCTCCTACCTTTAAGTCCATTTTAGTGTCTTCTTTCAGGAGAACCTGAACTGACATATTTGGTTTCTGAGTTCCATCTTTCTTTTTCTACTATTCTTTCATTCTCCCCTAGTTCCTGCCCATATAATCTATACCTGCCCACACAATAGGCCTATTTTCTTCTTTTCTTTTATGGTTGCAGATCAGAAAGAGATAAATATCCCATTCTATCTAAGCCTAAATCCTTAATGCACGCGCGTGCGTACACACACATACACACACACACACACAAATAAAAATCTGGTTTGCTTTCCCAGTCTCCACTCTCTCCAGAATAGGTCTGGATACTCCTTTCTCCACCCCCTCATAAAACAGATGAATCCTTCTAGTGAAGCAAAAAACCAGTAAAAATCAAATTGAACTTTGTAAAAAGATAAGTGAAACATTCGTGTGCTGCTATATCTGAATTTTACTTGATCATGTTTTATTTATTTTTATATTGCCATTACCGGAGTAATGCCATTACCAGAGTGGCTAGAGTAATACTCACATAGTTGTACTAATTGTTGAATAAAGAGCCCACCCAATTTATTTCTATTGTTTATCAACCCACACTCCTCTTTACATAACCCCTCTGGCACCTCCTTCAAGCTTCCTTCTGGCACTTTTTTAAAACCTTAATTATCTTGCCCAAATCAGAACTCTCATCACACAAATTTGTTCTTGGTCCTCATCTGAAATCCATATTAAAATCCTTAACCACTAGTATCCATTATTTCAGCTGCCAGAAATGTGATTAAATTCAAAAAGTGGAAAAAGAAATTTGCCTTCAACTAGCTGTGTATTTTGGATAAGTAATTCCATTTCCCTTGGCTTTAGTTTTCTCACCCATGCTACATAATTTATAATGTGTATTGTAAATTGAAAGTATTTTTGAAGAAATTAATTCATACAACAATAGGAATGATTAAAATATTACTTTACATTTTTCTGGAATATCTATCTATCTATTTATCTACCTATTATATACTTGTTACATCAAATACATTAATTGCACTTAACCTTGCTGTTGATGGAAGTGAAGAATGTCACGTAGTATTGAGGCCATACTGGGAGGAGTAGAAAGGGAGATTCTCCTTGCATCAAAGTATATCGCCCCTGCCTCACTACACACACTCACTCATACCACCTGCCCAAACCCCCCACACTCATGCCTCTCTCGATGTGCATACACTCGGGCATGTTTGCTACCTCCTGGGTTAGAGTACAAGTCCTTTGGTTGTCCATCAAAGCACACAGTGGATGCTCTCACAATAAAAGACAACAACACAGATAAATGAGACATAAGGGGTTTGAAACACAAGCCAAACCTTGGTTATTTATGCTTAACCACTCCAAAGTTTTGACAGAAAGAAAATCTGGCACAAACCTCCACATTTCCTTTCCCACCACTGGGAAGAGACCCTGAAATTCACACACGTTGGAAAAATGCAAGATGTCTCTTGGACCTAATTCCCTCCCTGTCAGCTTTGAGTATTATAATAAACTAAGATAACAGACAGCCTGGAGACACTGCAAATGTTCCTCAGTAAAATGTGATGTAGTGAGACCCTCCCATCTGAGAGATTGGAAGAGAAATGAAGAGCCTATTTCTTTCCTGTCCAAGCTTTTTGGCAGGATCCTAATTTTTCATGGCTTCTTTAGTCTCAGAATATAACCAATATATGTCAGAAGCCTTCCCCTAAATGTTCCTGAGGGACCCTTGGTGTCACAGGAGTGGCAGCCTCAGGTCAGATAACAGACTGTGGGAAGCTTGTTGTATCTATCTGATTAAAAGCAGCAGATAGAACAGGATAATGTTTTGAAGTATTAGCCAAAGATTGTTTCTCTCTTTTCTTTACCCTGCGACACTCACTTTCTGAAACCCAGACAGATAGAACATTCCATTTTCATGTCCCAAGACAAGGATATTTCAGCAGCTATGCCAAAAGGAAGAAGAGTTGACTCAGCTTTGGATCAAAATTGATTTTGAAACTGCTGGCAGGAGCAATAGTCTGTAGGAAGATTTTTAAGTCACACGGGCCTCAAAATTATGAGTTTAAAGGGCACCCATGATACTGCAAATGTTTTGATAAAAACTGAAATGAGAAAGCAGATGAAGAATTTAGCTATGCTGCCTCTACAATAGGTTTCATAGTCTGGGAGGAGAGAGGAAAACTAGAGCGGAGGAAAGATGTTCTCCCATGCTGCCTCATTGCTTACTCACCTGGTCCTCAGGTGGGTCAGCATGATCACAGCTCCAGTGGGGGTGGGAAAAGTAAGGCGGTGACATCTGCATCTCTCTTCCCTGAGGAGCCTGGGGTGCTAAAATCCCCATTCCCTGGTGCCCAGCACAGCAGTGGAACTGTAGAGTAGACGTGGCCTTAATGCATATCTCAAGAACTCAGAGTCCTTGAGGCTGAGGAATGGCACAGAGAATTATTGACTCTTTGCCATGCAACCACCAAAAAAACATACACATACACACACAAAATGAAGGAGACCAGGCTTGAAAAGGCATTGTAGCTAGGACAAGAACGATGAAACAGCAAGCTAAATGGTGAAATAACTGGAGAAACGATGGGAATAAGAATATCTCAATAAATATTAACACTGAGTAACAACCTAGGACCAGACACCCTACCCCTCCAATATACACATTCACATACGTACCGCCTTACACACACTCACAGGTGTGCACACACATCTGCCTCGGCACTTGGCAAGAAACTGAAGTTCAACGCTATGGAAGTTGGGAGAATCCTAAAATTCACACATTCAAAAACTTGCTTCTTGAGTTCTACACATTGTTTTGGGCTTCTAGGAATACAGAGATGTACAAGAAATTTAGTTTCTACCACCCCGTGGCATGAATCTTAAAAGGGAAAGTAGAATTAGCTATTAAAATAATATCACATTTCTTACAAAGTTGTGTTCGTGGCCTGAGATTAGTATCTGCTCATAGGGGATCTTAGAGGTATGTCAGGAATCAGGAGGCACAAAGAAAGGAACATTAATGTTTTGCTCTGTTTCCCTAGCTTGAGAGTCTTATTTTGCCAGCTTCTTGTACAATATGTTTCAGCTCTCTTAGTTGGGCATCCATAGGCAACTTCTGGTAGTTTAATCTCAGAACAAGAAAGAAAGAGAACCATCTGGGTAGGTGATTCAGCATAAAGGCAGAAACTATGGGACTAAATTAGATTTCTCAGTCTTAGACTCTTGAACTTGCCACTTTGCCCAATGCTCATTCTAGTATAGTTCGTGCATTGGCTCTTCCAAAAGGACTTGTCTCCTGGCCCAGATACTGTTATTCCAAGTGCCCAGCCTATAGCTACAAAGCTAGTAGCTACGCTAGTTACTAAGTCTCTCACTCCCTGAGGCTGATGGAATACCGCCAACTCCGTTTTGATGGAAACCATATGGTTGTAACTTCATGTCAGTGTCAGATGGCAAGGCATGGAGTAGGAGCTATGGCTTCTTGTTCTATGAAGTGTTTGCTTGCCTTAGGCATATAAAGATCAGTCCTACAGGCTGCTGGGATAACCAGCATTCCTGAACTCACAAAACAACCTTTTTGCTAGACTTGCATTTGCTCTTGGTACTTCCAGACAACGAATCAGAAGAGTCATCTCAAAACTGAAGCAGTTCATGCATCATGCCGCCCACCCCGACATTGCCCCCCACAGGGAAATGGTTCACTTAGAAGGCAGTGGGGATCAATCTGAGCTTTGTTCATTTATGGTGATGGAAAATACTAGTCACACAACTCCAAAGTCACCCCGAGTGCCTGTGGTTGATTATAAACAAAGAGGAGGGCCTGAGATGGGCAGAGTCTAGGGCCAGGACCACCATCTCAGGCCTGAGCATGGGAGGGGGCATAAAGACTCCTATTGTTTACCCGGGGCTTCTCTGATGCCCAGTCAGGAAGCCCCCTTCACAAACAGAGTCACCTCTGCCAGCCCTTGGGGACCTGGGGAATACATTCGCCCGGCCTTTGGTCTGCGTGTTTAGACTCATGCCACACCGAATTTCATCTGGGAGGAAAAGCTGTTTCAGATGACCATGAATAGCAGCTTTCATCAGCTGTCACTTCCCATTAAGGCCAGCATGACATGGAAATGTACTAGAGGCTGCTAGAGGCCTGGAACAGGGATAGTTCTTTCTATTCTAAACATTTATTGACTTCATTTATCCTTTTAAAAAGGTTAATAAGTCAATTTGGCTCCCCCTCCACCCCACTCCACTGCTGTCCCTTCCTTAGGTTCATCTGATTCTATGGGATGAAAAAATTGGTACCTTAAGCCAGATCCGGATGGAACTAAAATGGCAATCTAGATTATTTCTGGAGCTCCATTCTGTTTTCCTTTGGAGCAATCAGCTGTGTGCCTCAGCTTCCTTACATGGACTTGGCCTCAAAGAAACAGGATGCATTTTCTGTATTAGGAGAAATGGGATAATGGCCCTGTGGGCAGGTATTCTGTCTTATCATTAGAAGTAGTAATGGGCTTATTTCAGTGGCATTTGGTAAACAAGCTCTCTTGTTTATCAAAAAAAACAAACAAAAAAGAAGGAGAAGGAGAAGGAGAAGAAGAAAAAGAAGAAGAAGCAAGAGAGAGAGAGAGAGAGAGAGAGAGAGAGAGAGAGAGAGAGAGAGAGAGAAAGAAAGAAAGAAAGAAAGAAAGAAAGAAAGAAAGAAAGAAAGAAAGAAAGAAAGAAAGAAAGAAAGAAAGAAAGAAAGAAAGAAAGAAAACAGGCTATATTTGTAGCGTTGGCCAATTTCTGCAGTGTAAATACTCCCACCATGGTTGATTTCAAGCTACCAGCATGGCATCACTAAATGTGGAGTCCCTGAATTTGGGAAGATATGCAAACAATTGACCCTAGTAAGCCAGTAGGACTTGGCTCCAATACATAGCTGGTTCATGGGTCTGTTGGTCGATTTTACAAAGCTGTGTGACCAGAACAGGCATGGAAATTTATTGACCTATATATTCTTCATACCATCACAGATAATAAAAGAGCTCTTGATCAAGTGATGGAAGAGGCAGGAAGAAGGGAAGTCATGATTGGCTATAGCCCAAGCTAGGTGATGTAATGTGCTTTAAGCTCCAGCCTAAGTGAAAACAGGTAAGAAGAACCATTTATTGGCCATTCAAGATGTTGGAACAGGCAATGGAGACAGGCCAAGCCTGCCTGTCTTGACCCTCAAAATCTTGTTTAGGTTTGGCCATACTATAAAGAAACCCAGAATTGGGAACCAAGCCTTATTCATCAAGTCTTAATAGAAATCACCAGATTCTATTGTGCTGGACAAGCAGAAGAAGGAATCTAACAACTTCTGATGAAAAACGATCCTCACTACTAATTTTCTATACTGTAAGCTGCTAGGACTAAAGTAAACTTGCATGAAGTCAACTGGACTCCCCAGATAACCACTGATTAGTTTAAGGATTAGTGTTTGCATCAGAATAATTGTGTGTAGGGTGCGAACAGTGGAGCTCAACAGCCCCCAGGGTGATCAGGGACAAACACCTTCCAATAGAGGCACTTGTACAGCATGGTTCAAACAGGTCCTATCGGGGAAAACACATAAATGTAAACAGTTGCATCATTTGCCCTCAGTTGTTTCTCTGTGACACGTGAGAAGCGGCTTTTCTGGCTGTTTGTGAAATGTGCGGCATATCCACAGGGATATGCATAATCATGCAATCCCGGCTCTTCTTCCCTTCATCACACTAGTCTGTCTGCCTCTCTTTCTATCCCAGAGTGAAACCTGCCCCGTGCTTAAGGAAATTGCCATCTAGGAATATAAAACCTGTATGTAAATAAATAGCTGGTATATAAATAACAACACAGAATTTGTCAAGTGTCACAAGGGGGTTCTGATGAAGGGCTGTGAGAAGAGGGTAGATGGGGTAAGTTGTGGAGTGATTGGAGATGGGATTATGACACAGCCTTGCAAGTGGGCCCGGAAGAGTTCACAGCATGAAGACCTGCACAGAAGTTAGGAACTAGGGAGGACAAGAGAACATTCCAGAAACCATGAGCCACTGTATCAGAGTCAGGCAGGCATGGACTGTGAAGTGACCAAAACGTACCACCCCAAAATATGCCTCTCTGACATATTGGTTATTGCTTTGATTACTTTTAAGAAACAGCATACAAAGGAGAAGCTCTAAAAACCAAGTAAAAGTTATCTTTTTGTAACAGACATTTGCACGTATAAGGGAAATCTCCATTTGTAAGGGTGTCCTCCTCTCTGTACAGGAAAAAAACATGACTAAATTTCTAGAAACTCTTATCAATGGAGAAGGTATGGACTTAAATCTGCATAACAACCTTACTCTTGTTTATTGTTCTTTTCCTGACAACCTTCCATAGCTTGTTCCCTCCATCCCCAACATCTTTTTTTGTCTTTAGGTGGTGGCTTGGGCTATTTTGGGAGTAAGTTTTCCCAGCCCTCTCTCCTGTATATAGGAAATATACATGCTATTAAATTTATCTTTGTTTTTCTTCTGTTAGCCTGTCTTTTATTGCAGAGGGGTCTCAGGTAAGAACCTAGAAGGGTAGAGGGAAAATTATTTTTCCTCCTCTGTAGCTGTAAGATGGAGAGCAGGAAAGGATGGAAAGAGCCACAGGAAATAATGTGAGAAAGAAATAATCCAGACCAGGTCATGGGAAGGTTTTAAAAGGTAGACTGAGCGATTGGATGTCAAGATATAAAAAATAAGCTAACAAAAATTTTTGACCAGGAGAGAGACTCTCTAAGAATTTCTTCTAGAAAATGACTGTGGTGATACGGTGAAGCCAGGAATACAAAGGAAATAAGATCCTATTTCCCTAATCCACCCAGAAACAATCTGACATTGAAACTTTTTTCTGACTAGGATGCCATTTGTATTAAAAGATGACAATTGATATGACATCTGGCATCAATGAAAGAATACGAGACGTGCAATGCTAGCTCTGGAGGTAAATTAACTCTGCTTGGACATCCTGCCAGGACTTGGGTAAGGGCCATAGGGGGAAAGGTGGTTCTGACTTAGCCTAGCAGCGTACAACAGTATGAATGAGGTATGAATAATCAAAGAAAATGGAGATAATAGGATTCACTCATTCAATTTTTCTGGTTTTTTTTTCTATAAAAATGCAATCTTTAGAGAAAAAGATATCATTTCTATTACAAACCTACTCTCCTAAGAATAAGGTTAGACAGAAATGGAATAGATTCATCACAGAATTGTTGCAAAAACATAATGTAAAACCATCTAGAACTGTGCCCATAGAAACTGCTTCGAAATGCTTTCCAAATATGACTCATTTGACTTTGAAACTCTCAAGTACAAAGTCCTCTGTGATGGAACACCTGTCCTAAAACAGAGGTGGTGAAGCCGTGGGTTAGGAGTGAAGGCTCTGGAGCCAGACTGTCTAGTTTGTAATCAGACTCTATACATGGCCTCCTTTGAAAACTTAAACAAGCACTTAGCTACCTCATGCCTCAGTTTCCTCTCCCATGAACTTGAGGTTGCTGGGAACACTAAGTGAAGGCACCCATGAACTTAGAATAACACCTAACACACAATTAGCACTCAATAAATATTAGCCAGGAATACTGACCAACTTCTCTTTACTGAATGTTCACATTTGTTTTGATCAGATGGAAGTTTGTTAATGTCCTCTAGAATTGAGCTGGAAAGTTTTCATGCCTCAGAATCTACCTGTAGCAGTATATTCCCTGCTGCATATCAGAGAAATTGTCTCAATCGAGCCCATTTCAGTCTGGGGACAATAAGAGGTTTTAATTTTTCTCTGTTCAAGTCACCCGTGGGTAGCATTCTGAAGAGTTTCCACTTCCACAAGGTCCTCTGATTTGCTCAGGAACCCACAGCATGCCCTTTCATTCCATATCCCATGCCAGGCCAAAGCCCTCCCCAAGGGATAGGAAGAGGGAATGGGAATGCTTTTGGCAGTGCATTACTTAATAGGAGCAGAAAGAATGCCTGAGTCTTTCCCTCTTTCCTTCTAAGCACATTTACTTCATTGTCTATCTTGGCCTTTTAGAGCAGCCAGATCCTGTTTTTCTTTTTAGCTTTTTAGATCACCACCAACATCCACAACATGTTTTTAAACAAAACTTTTATAAAAAATGCTTCATTTTGTGTCAGAGTACTAAGAGTGAGAACCATGGAAAGTTCTACTGAGATCTATGCCCCAGACTCCACTACTACTCATTGGCCGTACAACACGACTTTGGGAATTTGAGCCTCTTTTCCCACTCCCAATTCACAGTATTTTCTATTTTGAAGCAGATTTTATTTCAAAATAATATATTTGCCCTCCTTTCTTCTTCTCCCCCCACCCCCAAACTAAAGTACAGGTGTATCTCATGAGAGAACTTCAGTTTATCTACTTCTTCCTCACTCACAATTTACTATCCCTCACCTTATAGAATTACCGTCTCAGTCCATGCCATTCTCCCTGTTATAAGATAAATAAATCATGGGGATATAATGTACGGTGTGGTAACTATAGTTAACAAAACCGTGTTGTATGTTCGAAAGTTGCTAAGAGAGTTGATCTGAAAAGTTCTTATTGCAAGGAAACAAAGTTTGTAATTATGTGAGGTGATGTATGTTAACTAAACTTATTGTGGTGATCATACTGTAGCATATACATATATCAAATCATCAAATTATAGACTTTAAATTAATGCAAAGTTAACATGTCAATGATATCTCAATAAAACTGGAAAAAAATTAAATGCCATTCTCCAGTTATAGGGAGAATAAGTGTGAGAACATTTTCTTCCTGAAATTCACTTTTGTCCGAAGTTATTATTTTGAAGAAAACAATAACTAACCCCTTTTCCACATACCTTCATATATCTCCTAAACATATTTTTTTTAAAGACCAAATTGACGAATATGCCATGGTTAATTCCCAAGAAAGTGGGAGGCAGGCTTGTGTGTGTGGAATTCAAGATGGGAAGGGAGCAAAAAACAAGTAGATTTAGCGATTCTCTTCTCGTCCTCTGCTGCAGATAGGATTTCTGAAGAATTTAGAATTTTGGGATACTCTCTCTCATACCCTGCCTGACTTCATTTGCAAATTCCTCTCAGCAATTCACGGTGAAGTGGACTATTCCACATGGCAGGGTCTCAGCGGGTTCTCAGGACAACCTCAGGGAATCTACTCCAGTCACTGCCCCTCTCATTGCCCCTCTATGGAAGTGAAAATACCTTTTTGATTTCCATGGCCCTCTGAATGCTAGTGGAGGTGGGATGATAATCTGATGATTCATGGGTATAAGGTGGGATTCATGGGTAATAAGCCAAATAGTTTGATTGGGGGTGGGGTGAGAAGGAAGAAGGATTTTTCCCAAATTAAATTGAGGTTTCCCTAGAGTGAGACAGAGACAGGGACAAAAAAGGGGGGGAGGGGTTATTAGATAAGGTTCCCAGAACCCCAGAGCATATCCAAAGAGATGCTTAAGAAGAAAGAGGCCCCACTCCTTATGAAGCCTTGGGGAGCAGACCCCACTGACAATCACCAGGGGCTTTTCCTTCCAGCGGAGGAGGGTGGGCGAGCTGAGCCAGCGGCCTGGGATTCTCCCACCTTCATTGGTGAGTGTGCTTTGTCCCCTGAGCACTAACTACAGGGTGGCTGCATTTTATACAAATGGAAATAGTGCTCTAGACACTATTAGTACAATCTCACATTATATGACAAAAATGATTTAAAAGGCCAATTATCCAAAGATTGCAGGAAAAATTAAGTAAAGAACCACATCATCGCAAATGACCAAATGTATTGCCACCTTGACCGAGTAGCAGCCCTATCCCACCTGTAAAATGACATTCTTGGCACCTTTTGTCTGGGTCCTTTGTACTATATTGTTGTTTCTGGGTGCGGAAACTCCTGAAGTGGGAGTGGTGACTGTTGTGCTGCTGCTTCAGCATTCATTGTCAGTATAATTAAAATTGTTTTTAACTCAGAACAAGGTCATCTGAATATTCATTAAGTGGTAGCATTAATGCTATGCCAAAAATTATACATGGAAGTCACAAGATTGGTGTAAAGTTTTAAATGGTCTACATTGCTATGATAAAGGCAAAATATTTCTAATGATACATCATGTTGTTTTTTAGAAGGGCAATCCCGCAAAATATTAGAGTGCTGAAAAAGAAAAACAGCATTGGAACAATATTGTTCTCAGTGATTATAGATTTGGGGAGTCCAGGAATGTACCCCTCCTGACTTACAGGTAGTTTTCAAACATGCGAGTTCTCCAGAAATGGCTCTTTTGCATCAAACATGGCTTCCTTTATTTCTCCCTTTGTGTCTACTCAGCAAGAGGGACATTCAGGCTCTAGAGTCTAGACCTTTGCTTAGTGTCTGTCTCCTTCTTGCTTGTCCCAGAACAACCAGCAGCCCAGATAAGAGGGTAAACCCAAGACACTGGAGAGGAGAGAGGGTAATAGCGGTGGGGAAGTCTCTTTGCATGTATCCTTTGGTGGGAAAGACCATGGAAGTGAACCATATCAGAAGCCCCGGAGCTAGACTGTCATTAACAACACCCTTCACTTGACTGATGATATAAAAGAGTCAGCTCAGTTCCTTCCTTCAGAGCCACTATGATTGGGTTAACTGAAGTAAGAATTTATAGTTGAAACTCAAGAGAATCTTCAAGCTAAGAGAATAATCAGAATGTAGATCAAGTTATCACGTGGAGAAACATAAGTTTTGACATGTGGGAAAGCAAATACAGAAAATTGGAAATTGGGTCATTTCCCAAAAGACTTGCTGGTGGTTGTTATTCAGCTTTCTGCTAAATGACAGCTTGTCATTAACTGTTTACAGAGGCAATATAGGTAGGATGTACAAGGTACACTTCCTGGAACTGGAGCTCAGCCTCTGGAATTGTGCCTGAGTGATAGCCTTAAGAATAGGCATCTTTTAGGGCTTAGCCTTAAGAATAGGCATCTTTTAGGGCTGCATGAGCCCAGAGTGTGAACTGGAGCCAGAAATAAACCACTGTAAACTCGCAGAAGAATCCAGCCCACATCTACTAGGGTCATAACTTAAGAGTATTAATGATAAGCATAGAGTTTGGTGAAATGTTACATAGGGGCAGTCACCTACCTACTGGTGATTACTACTGCTACTTTCTATACTTGTGTAGATAGATTGGGAAAAATTCAATTTCATAATTTGCTTATTTGTGCAGGACGTGCTAAATTCTACCCATGGATGACGTTTTTTGCAGAGAGGCCTTAGTCATTCCATCCACCGGGAACTTCTGGGATTGTTGAGATGATGTCTTTTGGCTGGAGAGGATATCCTTTGGAATAAACTAGGAGTTAAGGAGTAGAGACTTACTGATTAAATAAGCTTATATCTCACAACCTTGGGTCAAGGTTGTGAGATATAAGTTTATTAAAGGAGCTCTTTCCAAGCCCCTTTGGGCAATACTCTTTTCACACTGTCTTATCTCCATTTGTTCTTTACTTTCTCTCACCTGACCCATCCCTTCCCTCCATCAGTGAGTTTGGCATATAGTAAATTCCTTCAGTCTTTAATCCTTTTAACTGCTTTAACTAGAGCTTTATTTGTACTAGACTCTGGCTATATGAATTGGTTCTAACCCCCCTATGTCTACTCCACATGTGGTTTGCATTAATATCAGGAAGAATGTCCATGCCAACCCTTGAGCTGAGCCCAATATGCTACATAATACAATGGTATTCATTTCTTTCCCCAACTCTGAAGCTCCTGTTCTTACATGTGAATGCCCTGATTCTCTCTGTACTGGGTTCTAAGATAAGTCAGAATGAACCTAGAGCTGAGCAGATGGGGGTGGCTGAAGTATGGGATTGTTAGTGACATCCAGTAACTTCTAGTGTACATACTGGGTTCTCCCTCTCCACCCCTTCTAATCTCAAGAAAATTTTCTCAGTGTGCTACTGGATGGAGTTGGAAGTTATAGGAATTGAATTAAAAGCTCTTGTTTTTTTCATGGAGGGCCCAGCTAGGATCTCTATTTACTTCCAAATAGCTAATAGAGTAAGAGGAGCTGAAGGGGTCTCCTCCTCTGTTCTCTTTGAAGGTCAAGAAAATCAGGAAGTGACCAGTGGACAAAAAGACTAAGGTGATAACATGGGGGCTTTGTCTAGGTCTTAAGGAATTTGGAATGGTTACCTGCAAAGATCTCTTTGAATTCCAAGCATCTGCTATGGAAGGCAATGTGGAGGTTCCTCAAAAAATTAAGAATAGAATTACCATATGACCCAGCAATACCTCTCCTGGGTATCTACCCAAAAAATCTGAAGACATTTATCCATAAAGATGTATGTGGCCCGATGTGCATTGCAGCTTTATTTACGGTGGCATGGAAACAACCCAAGTGTCCTTCAATAGATGATTGGATAAAGAAGTTGTGGTATGTATACACAATGGAATACTACTATGCCATAATAAAAGATGAAATAGTGCCTTTTGCAACAACATGAATGAATCTTGAGATTATTATGCTAAGCGAAATAAGTCAGACAGAAAAAGTAGAGAACCACATGATTTCACTGATATGTGGGATATAAAACTGAAAGCAACAAAGCAACAAGACAAACAAATAAATGTGGGATATAAAACTGAAAGCAACAAAGCAACAAGACAAACAAATAAAGAAACAAAACTCATAGAAACAGACAATAGTTCAGAGGTTACCAGAGGGTAAGGGGGAGAAGGGTGGTAGAACAGGGTAAATGGGGTCAAATAGATGGTGATGGAAGGAGAACTGCCTCTGGGTGGTGAACACACAATGTGATATATGCCATAGATGATGCATTACAGAATTGTACACTTGAAACCTATGTAATTTTACTAACCATTGTCATCCCAATAAATTTTAATTAAAAAAAGAAAATAGAAAAAGTAAAAAAAAAAGAAAATTAACTAAGATTTTCTGCACTGCTTTTGACATTTCATTGACAGTTCTGTGCATTTGTTTATGCCCCTGGCATATTGAATTCTTGGATTTTGGTTGAAGGGTTTGAGCAAAGAATCAAGTTACTTTTCTGTCTTTAAAATTCTTAGTTGTTAGAAAACTTTAAAAATTAATACATCTTCTATTTTTCATGAACAGGGCAGTGTAGTTTGTGAATACAATTAGGATCGAAACTACAGTTTTAGTGGCAATAATTAGAATCACTGATTTCATTGCAGTATTTTCTCTTTATTCTTTTCAAATGTTTTTTACTTGGAGCACAGGCAAAAAAACAAAACAAAACAGAAACCCTGTGATTTGCCAAAGTCTTCAATATCATCCCATTTTACCTATTACAGGTCTTTGGAGTGCTGTAATGCATGGCCCAAAGGCATAAGGTGGAGGCCCTGATGTACTTGCTAGGTCTAGAATGGAAGCTGAAATCTCAGAACACTTCATAAATCTGGGAGGGCTCTCTTAATGCCTGTTGGCAAACCCTTGGCCTCTGATCCCTGGGTCAGATCCAATAGCACATTTCCTCTAAGTATCTCAGACATAAAGCACGACCAATTGTGCAACAAGAAGGTCCCTGAGGGCCAACTGGCTCTGGCTCCCATTGCTCTACTGAAAGGAGGTCAGTGTGCTCATCCATCCTTTTCGTTTTTAGATAGTAAAATAGAGACACAAATAGGCACAAAGGTTGTGACCATGATCATCATTAATTTCAACCTGAAAATGTGATAGAAACCTATGACCATTTTTTGCTTCAAGTCTACTGCTTAGCCCACTAAAACTGCGTTTATTGCCAAGAGCAATAAATGATAAAATCACTTTACTTAATTGCTCTTGGACATAATGAAGCAGAAAAGAGAAGGCAGGTCTTTGGATTCCTAGCCTCATCAGTAGCTAATGAATCAAGCATTCCATCCCTGGATACCAGTGGTTTTAACTAGCAATAGGTGCAGGATTTATTGGGGCAGATGGCTATGATATAGAAGGCTGGTGTGCAAAAGTTCCTCTGAACTCAGAGCTGTGTGCCCATTGGGGCAGCCCAGTGCTGTACAACAGATGTATTTCCTGCCCTGGTTACTTCACTTGGGTTCTGTAACTAAAGAGGTCCCTGACGACAAATTCCTCCAACACTTTTAAAACCACATTTCCCAGGAAGGTCTTTCTGAGGTGAAGTAAAAGTTAATGGGAAGCACAGTGAGGGGCTGGGGTCAGGTTGCGTTTGGGAAGTTTGTTACGATTCACACAACGCTGTGGAGCCTGCAGACATAGCCTCTCTGCTGTGACATGGTAAATGCAGAAGTAAGCGAGTTTGCCGGTTCCTTCACATGGCTTGTTTCTGGAGCAGAGGCAAAATGTCACCCAGCCCACACAAGAAAGGTTGTGCTGGTGCTAAAAGATGTCTTGCAAGCCTCACCAAGAGGGTAATTGCTTGCAAGTCATAACTAATATTAGAACAGTAATATCAATGATAGCTAATATTTATCAAGTACCTGTCACACACTAAGCACTACTCGAAGAACCTGACACATAGAACCTGATTGACTCTTTACAACAATTCTACCGATTTGAAGCCATCATTACCCCTGTGGTATAATACTACAAATGAAAATGAAGCAAATTAAAAACACTATAATCTGGCTCTGTCATTTTAGGGAACGTAGATATTTTATGGGCACCTGTATTTCCGTTTTAGGATTGGAAAGCAGACATGTGATAAAAAACCATAAAATACCATAAAAAACAAGAAATTGTCATTTCAGATCCCAGTGATCTTGTCCATTTTCCTTTCCAAACCTCTTCTTCCATTTTATTCCTTTATATTCCCTGAACTCTGGAACAGACATGGCAAATAAGTTTCATAGCCTGGACCAGCTTCAATCAATTGGTAGTAGCTTCCAAACCATGTGGTCAGTAGCATTCTCAGGGGAAACTGGGGTTCGATACGTCAGAGCACTAAAATCAGTCAGTGATGTCTTCTGTGGGTACGGTGGGAGCACATGAGGCAGGCAAGCCAAGTGATGTCCATCTGCACATGGTACCACGGTACCTCTGTCTGTGACAGCACTGTGCTGTTTCATGCCCTCACACCACACCACCAATAATCCCATCCACCCTATGAAGCCCCAGTCCAATATTACTGCGCTGAGGAATGGGTTCACTGTTTTGAGGTTGGAGGTCGCAAGAAGAGTTTCAGCAGATACTGGCTCCCAGGCAGAATTACTTTACGTGCATCTCAGTGTCAAATGGATCTAGCTTTATATTATTATACCCAGGTTTGAAAATGTCTTTTTCTCACCAGTGAGGAGGGAGGTGGGCTGGGAGTGAGGAGCAGCAGGCTGAGGATGCAGTTGGCGTTAGGAACTGCTCCTTCACCTTAGCCCAGGAATTAAAGAACCTCGTGTCAGGAGGAGGGGGAAGGAAGCAGAGGAGAACGTCTGTACATGTGTATGGACGGTGACCAGAGTGGCAGCTCGGCAGGAGACTTAGGGTGGAGACATGTACGTTCTGAGCTCTTCTCTCCCAGAAAGCATCAGTTTTCCACTATAAATGACTGAGTGGAAAGGAAGGTGGGCTGGACGCATCAGAGATAAGATGAGATAAGATGGATAAGGGCTACATGAGCGGGCATAGGAAAAAAGGCAGACGGAGGCAACTGACACTTCAGGGTTTTGTGTGTTTTATTGTGTGGTTGTTTTTACTTGAATGCTCTAGTTGTTGCAAGGCTGGGACTGGTTGTAGCCTGAGCAGGTTGGAGAAGACAGAAGAAAGGAGAGAAGAAAGAGGAGGTGGTAGAGTAAGCAGAGGAAGTGTGGCATGCGAGAGAAAGGCCATAAAACAACGTCTTCTAAGCGTTAACACAGTAATATGATCAGAAGCTGCTCAGGAGAAAAACGATATGACGGGGCATTCCTTCGCATTAGTGAGTTATATCAAAAAGTCATAGTTCTGTAATTCACCTTTTTGGAAGCAAGAGATTTGATGATAACTTCAGCAAAGAAAGTATCTTCGAAAAACTACATAAGAGAATGTATCAAGGAAAAATAAGTCAGGAGTATTATAAATTTAAGTTATTCTGCTCAGTCAGAGGAAAGTGAAGACTTTGTCTTATTCAGGAATTTAAAGTCACCTTATATTGGTTAAAGAAGCCTTCCTATGAATGGTTACCAATCTCGGCAAAGGTATTTACTAAGTCTGGGTCTTTTATTGGCAAAAAAAAACATGGGTTAAGTTCTAAATGGCTCTGTGCTTGCATGGCAGAAGTGGCACATGATGGGTGGGGAGAGGGGTTGCCAGCACATGTAAACTTGGGGGTGAAGGATCTCCCTAGCTGTTACATGCCACAGCTGAAGGGAACATGAGTGAGCACTTACAGCAGTCCTGGCATTCATCAGGCAGGAAAACATGTGGCAGACAGACTCTAAGGGGGCCCCCATGATCCCCACCTCTACATACCTCTGTGTAACCCTCTCCCCTTGAGTGTGGGTAGGACTTGCCTCTAGCCATCAGAATATGGCAAAGGTTATAAATGTCACTCCTGTAATTATGATAGAAGATTGCATCTTACCAGCAGACTTGCTCGAGAGGCTCACCTTTCTGGCTTGATGAAATAAGCAGGCACGTTTGAGGAAATCCACATGCAAGGGACTGTGGTGGCCTCTAGGAACTGCAGACAGGCGCTAGTTTCTGCAAGCAGCCTCCAAGAGATGAAAGTGGCCAGATGACAACAAGAAATGTGTCCTCAATCCTGTGACCTCAAACAAAACAAAACAACAACAAACAAACAAATTGAGTTTGGAAGCAGATTCTTCCCAAGACAAGTATCCAGATGAGAATGCATCCTATCATTGCAGCTTTCTGCAACTCTGATCAGAAGATTAAGCTAAGCTTGCCTGGACTCCTAACCCACAGAAACTATGACATAATAAATTTGTGGCAATTTTGTTCTACAGCAATATATAATACACACATGAAACCCAGGAAGGAGAAATAATTTGGCTATGGTGAATTCAGTGTAACTCAGAAAATATTTCTTTTAAGACCTGGATTTATAGTACTGCTTGGGATTGAATTGTGTCCTCCAGAAAAATATGTTGAAGCCCTGACCCCAAGTACCTGTTAATGTGAACCTTTTTGGTCTTGGTCTTTGAGGATGTAATCAAGTTATGATGAGGCCATACTATTTTAAAATATTAAAATTAAAAATAGAACTACCATGTAATCTAGCAATTCCACTTTTGGGTATGGATGCAAAAAAAACAAAATTTCTAACTCAAAAAACTATATGCCTCCCATGTTCATTGCAGCATTATTTACAATAACCAAGTTATGGCCAATCTAAGTGTCCTTCGATGGATGAATAAAAAAGATGTAAGATATACAATATATAATAATGTAATGGAATATTATGCAGCCATAAAAAGAAGGAAATCTTGCCATTTGTGACAACATGGATGGACGTTGAGGACATTATGCTTAGTCTTATTAGACAGCAAAAGACAAATACCATATAATGTCACTTACAAGTAAAATCTAAAAACAAATCAACCAACAAACAAGCTGCTAGATACAGAGAATAGATTGATGTTTGCCAGAGGTGGGGTGTGGGAGAGTGTGCCAAATAGGTGAAAGGGGGGTCCAAAGGTACAAACTTCCAGTTATAAAATAAATAAGTCATGCATATGTACAGTACAGCATGGTGACTTACTTGGTAATGTGGTATTGCTAATCTGAAAGTCGCTAAGAGTAAACCTTAAAAGTTCTTACCGCAAGAAAAACACTTAACTATGTAGGATGATGAATGTTAACTAGACTTATAGCAGTGATCATTTCACAATATATAAATATTGAATCATTATGTTGTACATCTGAAACTAATATAATGTTACACATCAATTATATTTTGATAATAATTTTTTTTTACAACGATGAGGTCATACTAGTTTAGGTGAACCTTGAGTCTAATGACTGGTGTTCTTATAAGGAGAGGGAAATTTGGAGACAGAGGGGACACAGACACACACAGAGGTAAGAGAGCCATGTGAAGACAGTTGCAGAAATTTCAGCCATAAGCCAAAGAATGATAAGAATTCTGGAAAACACCAGAGCTAAGAGAGAGGCGTGAAACAGAGTTTCCTACAACATCCATAGAAAGAAATAATCCTGCCAACACCTTGCTTTCAGACTTCTGGACACCTGGGCTATGAGGAAATAAATTGCTGTTGTTTTAAGCCACTCAGTTTGTAGTCATTTGTTAGGGCAGCCCTAAGAAACTAATACAGGTACCTTGGAAAGTAAGCTTAATGACTCAAGTTCTCAGGGTCCTAAATCTGAGTTCTTTAAAGTGATGAGATATCAGGATAGAGCTAGAGATATGCAGGGCCAAATGAGACCTGTGGTGTAACAGTGTGCGTGTGTGTGTGTGTGTGTGTGTGTGTGTGTGTGTGTACACATGTGCACGTGGGCATGCTCATTCAAACCACATAAGATTATAATAACGGGCAGGTGGTGGGTAGGACTTAATGCTAGATATCAAATGGAAGAAACATAGTCCTTTTGTTTTCATTATGGAACTATAAGAGCTAAACATTGTTTCAATCCCACTTTTTTGGGATATCCCACACAAATAGAAAATTCATTATGTATTAATAATCCACTTCCATAAGCCAACCAAAAGATAAAATGAAATCATGAAAAAGTCAATTAATCCAAAGGGAGGTTGAAATAAAGAAATGAACAACAACAAAAAAATGGATGGGCCAAATGGAAAACAAATATAAAGATGATAGATTTAAACCCAACTATGTCAATAATTACATTAAATATAAATTGTCTAAATACCTCAATTGTTGTAAGGGATAAAAAAGGCAGAGATTGTCATAACGGATTAAAAAAATCAAGATCCAGTTACATGCTGCTTACAAGAAAAGCATGTGAAATATAAAGACACCAATGGATTAAAAGAACAGAAAGACTTACCATGCTAACACTAATAAAAATAAAGCTTAAATAACAGTGTTAATACTAGGCAATACATTTCCAAGAAAAGAGTTACCAGGGACAAAGAAATCTACTTTATAATGGGAAAGAGGTCAATTTATCAAGGGGACATAATAATCCTAAGTGTGTATGTACCTAATAACAGAATCTCAAAATACATGAAGCTAAACCTGATAAAACTATAAAAAGAAATGGGAACATTTTGGAGTGTTAAATATATTTGTTATTTTGAGTATGGTAATGGTTTCATGGGTTTTTACACATCTCAAAACTTATCAAACCATATGCTTTAAATATGTACAGTTTATTATGTTTAATCATATGTCAATAGAGCTGTTTAGAAAGTATACTGGAAATCCAAAAGAATAAAATAAACTGTTTAAATAATGAACTAACATCGATATTTGCTTTATCAGAAAATCAAAATTCTCCCCATGTCTTGCTTTTGCAAAGAAAACAAAGTTAGACATAGTTGATTTTAAGGAAATAAATTATTAATAGTACCTAGACACAGGTCTAAAGTTTTAATAATTTTCATTTTAAAGAACATAAGACTAATTTAATATTGAATTAATATTTACCTCATTGGTAGTATTAAGATCCATAAGTATTATGTTCTATAAATAAGCATCAATGAATAACAATAACTGAGCCTATATTGTATGAAATGGGTGCCTTTTATTAAGTAAAATATAGTCCACACATTTTTTTTTTTAAGCAGAAATAATACTGAAGGGAAAATGTCCAACAAAATATTATGTGGAGACAGATGTTTTAAACTCTTTAAGCCTTTATCCTAGAAAACATATACATATTTTATGTTACAGGTGGATACTAGACTTATCAGGGGGATCGCTGCATAAATTACATAGTAAGTGTCTAACCACTACGCTGTGCATCTGAAACTGATATAGAATAATATTAAACATCAACTGTAACTGGAAAAAAAATAGCTAAAAAACAACCAAACCTCGACATAGTGATGCATTTTAATAAATACATTTAAAATGGGATTTTTCAATTTTAAGTAAATTTTAAACTTGTTGTCTATAATTTTCCTGGTAGTTTTGTCACAGTGAATTTACATTTAATATATTAAACAGTTTCTAGTTTTACTCAATACGAGAGTGAAAAATTGACATAATTAAGAAAATTCCCAGAGAAGCTTTTTGAATAAAATATCTTAGTGGCTTTTGTAAGAAATAATCAAGAATGATGGACATAAAAGAGAAGAAGGAATTGTATTTCCTCAGAGAAAGAAACTGATGAGTTCTCTCAGATGGGGAAAATTTGCAGTGCTAAAAATAAATTCAAAGACTTAAAGCACATAAAAGCTACGTGTTTTGATGACTTACGTCATAGGAGAATATTTTAAAGAAGTTTTGAAAGCCTTTTTTAAAAAATGTTAATGATCATCAAACATGGCCAAAAAAACTTGGAACTTCAAATACAGTGCTCCTTAATATAGCATATATATAAATATAATTTTTATTTCAGCAAATGTGAGAAAACAAATTGCATCAAGTCAACAACTACTACCACGAATGATCTCCTTTCTGTTTCCTTTCCATTACAGGGGGAAGAAAATAAAAATGTATAATTGGCTTAACTGAACTGAGACATCAAGGGAAACTATTAATTTGTTTATGAATCTTAATATAGTTGCAAAAATCGCTAGGAAGCCCAGATTTACATTTGAAAAATTACAACTTTTAATTTAGGAAAAAGCGAGGGAGCTAAAACTTTAACCAATTTGATAGATATATAAAATGCTATAGTAATAGTCTATAAAGCCTTGTAAAGTTGTATTTCATAGCATATAAGTGCTATTTCATGGTAAATGTCTAAATGTCTTCATCTTATGGAATTGCTTCTAAAGACCATTTCATCATGTTGAGGCTTTATAACTGCAAGCATGAATTAATTCCAGGACCTGAAAACATTCTGACAAACAGAGCATTCCAGTTTGATTAGCCTAGTTTTTAAAGTTGTTGAATTTGACCAACATCCTTGCCATTATATGAACCATCTCTCATTAAGCATTTTTCCCTAACACTTATGACTTGAAAAACCAATATATTTTTAACTTCCACATCACCGTCTTTTTTCCTCTTCCAACGAAAATATAAAATGTGAATTTCTATACTAGATGATTACAGAAGTGGGATGTGGCTTAAACTAACAAATCTGCCAGATCATTGTGCCCATGGTAATGATTAAAAACAAAAACAAAAAAAGTCTGCCATGTTGTGGCAAAAGTATTATTGAGAAAGTGTCATTGAACTTCTGTATTCAGAGGTAAACACGGAAATAACCCACCTTTCAGGACACTGACTGCTAACGAAAAGAAATTTAGTCTGTGACATCAAAAGACCTGTGCAAACCTCCAAGGGGTCTACCACTGAAATGTGTCACCACTAGGATTCACCAAGCAAACAGTTTGTTGAAACTTGGTTTTATATTTGCTTAGCGCTGGTAGGAACCTTTGAAAACATTTCATCTACTCCCTCAGGAGCAAACTGAGACTCTGAAAGTCCCTGAGGATTTATGTAAAGTCACAAGACAGCAAAAGTCCAGGTCCTGAGGCTGTTAGGGGCTGCCTTCCACAGATTCTCAGAGCCCAGCAATGGGGAGACTCATGGGTCACTCTACCCTGTAACCCCAACTGTCTGCATTCTATTGGATGACTTATGATGAAGACGCCTCCGTGGCCACTCTCCTGCCTGGGACTTGTTTCTGCAAAACATGGGGATGTAACTGGAATGACAAACATGGACGCCATCAGTGGGTTTAAATTACTCCTCTCTCTTTCTGAGTTCTACTTAGCTATTAGAGAGCTTTAGGTTTTGGAAATTTTCAGTGTGGATTTGATTCATCTTCTAATTTCAAGATAAAATAATCTTAAAATGGAATGCAATTATCCCAAATTGCATAACCTCTGCAAAGAGGCCTGAATGGGCTTGGGATGATAAGGATGTAAATGTATTTAAACATACTCATGCAAACTACAGTCATTTTCTAGAACCAGGAAAGCGAGTCTACGTAGTTTCTGAAGAAAAGCTAATATAAAAGCTGAAACTTATATCCTACTTTTTGTGTGCCAGGCATTGATATAAGCGCTTCACATAATAAGGTAATCCTCATAACAACCCTATGCTGTGAGTGCTATTGTTATCATCCCTTCTTTACAGGTTAGAAAACTGAGGCCCAGAGGGATTAAGTATGTTTCCCAGAGTCACACAGCTAGAAAATTGTACATCTAGAAATTCAAATTGAACGTCCATGCTTTTAAGTAATAATCTATACTGACTGTCAGTGACAAAGATTTATGTTACAAAATAAGCTCTGGAGGGCCTAAGAGGGTGGCAGGTAACTTGGAGTTCTGTTAACATAACTTGTGTCTCTAGTCACTCTGGGTTTAGGCCTCTGCTGATTAGTTTGATCTGGAAATGCTAGCTAAAATTAAAATGCATCATTACCATTCCTTTCACATGATCTCCCATTGTTCTGGTTTGGCGTTGCATGTCACACAGATCCCTAAGCCTCTCTTTGTAAGTTACAGCTATCAGCCAGGTGCAAGATAAGAATGAGGAAGAAAAACTGGAGAACATAACTGATGAGTTGGGGAGGATGGAATTTGGGATGCACTAAACCAAGAAGAGGGTACAGTCTGACTTATTTCACTTAGCATAATACTCTCTAGGTCCATTCGTGTTGTCACAAATGGCAAGATTTCATTTTATTTTGTATTTATTTAATGGTCGAGTAGTAGTACATCATAGGGACTATAGTCAACAATTTGCAACAACCATGTATAGTGCTAGGTGGGTACTAGACTAATCAGGGGGATCGCTGCATAAATTGTATAAATGTCTAACCACTATGCTGTACATCTGAAACTAATATTAAATAATATTGAATATCAACTGTAACTGAAAAAAAAACTAACTGAAAAAAAGAACTAAGGGCTGCAAGGAGAAGAAATAACATTCTGCTGGTATGGCATATGTATCTTCCCCAAGAATCACACAGGTGGAAGTGGATATAGGTTTCAGGGGGCCTGACGCTCCCACCACTTTAGGGGCTTCTTTAAGAAAAGAATACAAAACTGCAGGTGTAAACTTGGGTAAAGGACGCTAAAAAGGACTAATGTCAGTGAAAGACCTGCAGCTTGAGCTTTATTCCCTCCATAGAATATCTGGGTTTCTATGAATATCTGCTCAAGGGTGAAGGTAGAAGAGGACAGAAGGAACTCCTGCTGATGTGTGCCCAGGTGGAGTGGAGACTTCTTCCAGGAAACCTTTCAGGTTTCCACAGCCACCTAGGGAATATCAATGAAATGGGAGGAACCAAAGTTGCAAAAGCTACCCTTCCAAATCCTACAAGGAACACATTCAGATTGAGAGAGAAAAGTGATTTGTTTTAGAAGATGTATGAAAAAAAAAAATGGGCCCCAGCTATTGGAACATGTGCTTTAGAATTAGGCTTCCCTTGGCTTTAGCATGGATCAGCAAGGACATCGGTAAGATGATAACATGAACAGCACTAGCTACCAGCACAGGTCAGGTGTTTGGGTGAATTCAGATAGAAGGCTCCCGTGCCACCGAGGTGGATAAATCAAGGGAGGGCTGGCAGCAGATATCAGGAATGTGGTCAAAGAGATGGGTTTGGGCAGATACTGTCTAATCTGGGAGGAACTGGGGAAAGAAAGGTCAAACCCAGCTACATAGGTAGCAGTCAGCACTTAGCTACTGGGCAACATTGCAAGATTGGGAGCTCGTTTACAGAAAACAAAATGAGCCTAATTATCCGAATTTGAGCAAAAGGTCCAGGCAGTTGGGGCCTCAGTGAGTGTGGCTGCCTGATTACAGATTAGACATCTGAGGGCAGTCTCTGAGACTGGAGTGGTTCTGAATCAGCTCCTGGTAGCATTTTGATGATACCCATTTTTCAAGATGACAGATGCAAGAATTCATGCAGATCCTTTCATTCACGGTGGCACTCTCATATTTATTTTGAAGTGAAAGCAATGAAAGACAGCTTGACTTTTTGTATTCATAGTGATCCTGCTAAGTAGGCTTACATTACATTTTGCTTATCCCTTCAGGATCAGGGAGAAGTTGTGACTGAATAAAAAAATACTGGGTCATATTTATAGTTCTGGTGAGGTTGACAAGCCAGCCTGCAGTTTATATTGATGAATGTATTATGTGAAAAAGGAATGTGGCCTGAAGGAAATGTCTGCCATTTGGAACTTGCATGGTAGACCATGGCTGCTAGACCATTCACTCAAGGTCTGGAGCAGGTCAGAGAGGTCACTTGTGTGTTACATACCATCGAAACTTCCCAGTGTGCAGACCAGGAACCTGGGAGTACCTCAAGTAAAAGTGAGATTAACTGTGGTCTTTGGTGAAGTTTATGTGTAAATGTGAGTGTGGGTGCCCTGGCTATGTACTGACTGTGATGAGAAGGAAAAAGGCACAGGTTGGTCAACTTCAAGACTCCAGAATAGAAAGGCCAGACAAGTTGGGGGAATCAGAATCAATCCCGATGAAGCCACCATATACTTTCAGGGCAGACAATCAAGAAGGATTTCTAAGGCATGGGAAGTTTGGAAGAAGGAAGGGAAAGCAGTCAACGAAGGTAGAGGATTAGTTGAATCCTATTGTGGAAGAGAAAAGGGGGGAAGGAGGACAGGAGAGGGCAAGGAAAATGAGAAACTAGTCTGTGTATTTAAAAATAAATAAACAAATAAAAAGCCCCCTAGAAGAATTACAAGAAGGAAAGGAACAGCCAGAAACAAAGACTTGAAGTTAAGGAACAAGAACAGAAAAAAAAGCATCCTTTTTCATCACACTTATTAGGAATGGCTATTATCCATTTTGTTGTTGTTGTTTTTTAAATAAGTGTTGGAGAAGATTGGAGAAATTGAAAACTTCATGCTTTGCTGATGAGAATATAAAATGTTGCAGCTACTGTGGAAAAGTTTGGCTATTCCTGGAAAACTTAAGCACAGAACTACCTATTATCCAGCAATTCCACTTCAAGGTATATACCCAAAAGAACTGAAAACAGAGACTCTACCAGATATTTATACGACCATGTTCATAGTAGCATTATTCATAATAGTAAAAAGATGGAAACAACCCAAGTATCCACTGACATGAATGGAAACAACACACACACACACACACACACACACACACACACACGTGCAGGAATATTATTCAGACTCTAAAATGAAGGAAATTCAGACACATACCACAATGTGGATGATTCTTAAAGAAATTATAAGTAACCCAGACACAAAAGTACAATATGATTCCACTTTTATGATGTATGTAGAGGAATCAAATTCATAGGGATGGAAAGTAGAATAGAGATTACCTGGGGTTAAACGACGGGGTCTGGGAGGGTATATTTTAATAGGTACAGGATTTCAGTTTGGGATAATGTAAATTTTCTGGAGATGGTTGGTGGAGATGGTTGCAGAACCACATTGTGAATGTAGTTAATGGCACTGAATTATACAATTGATGGTTAAGATGGTGGATTTTATGTTATGTGTATTTTATCAAAATTTAAAAAAAGGATCCTTTTTTAAAAGGGAGTTGAAAAGAAGACTTGGAAGCTACATAAATTCTCACATATCAAAGCATGATGGATTTCATTGTAAGGGCCATAGAGGCCAGGACACAAAGCAATAGATATTAACTTTGCTGGTCACTTGATGAAAATCTTTGGCAAACGCTAGGCTCAGATGGCATTTGTATGCTCGATCAAAAGGCAAGAAGCACTGCCCCCATTTTCAAAAGAATATAAATGGTACATTTTCTCAGTAGTAGGATTCAAAAAATAAGGCTCTACCTCCTTTTTCAAGCAGGGAATGGTGCAGGAGGTGGGAAGAAACAGAGTATAAAAATTCACAGAAAACAGCATATGTCAAAGGATAAACATGGTCTGTCTGGACCAGATCAAAGTGATGACGAAAGCGATGGTTAACACAAGAATGAATTTCTGTATAGATACATTTTACTGTTCAAGGTTGGGGGTAGCCTGTAAATTAAAGGGTCCAAAATGGATGGATTCAGATAGTCCCAATTTAGAAACTGTTATTAAGAACTTTTTTTAACAGAATTTTTTTTAAGGATCCAGAAAAGATACGGCCTCAGAGTCAAGGAGGTGTGATAACGGCGGGACTTCAAGGAAAGTAGGATGAAACACACAATTCAAAGCCACTCACCACTCCTCCAACACTGATATATATTACCATAAGGTTTGGTGGCCAGCTAGCACTGATTCTTATTAATAAAAGCAAATTTTGGTTGTAGTTTTCAGGGCCCTATGGAAAATAGGTAAAGTGATTGATTTAATGATAATCATTTTAAGAGACAGAAGAAAAATAATTATTGTGACAGTCCCAACCATAAAGTGTTTCCAGACATTTCAGTTGGAATGAATCTGACAGCATAGTTTATCTTCTGCATTTTAAAAAAAATAAATAAGATAACTGAGGTTCAGTGGTACTGAATGATTCATGCAGGACTTCATTATTCCTGGTCAAATCAAGACTGTTCACAAAATTATCCACAAGACATGGATTTTCACCATTAAGGAACAGAAAGAGCTGATGAATTGAAGGAATGTCATAAAAAGAAAGGTAAGATTGAGAAGATGGATGGATTGGACAGGCCATGGTTTCCTTTCAAGGTATATGTAAGTATGAAGCTGTATGTAAGTCTAATGAATATGTCATCAGATTATTTATCAGTATAGCTATATCTCTGGCCTCAACAGGGGGTGGGGAGAATTTTAAATAATGTAGGAAATGAAGAAGGGTTGCATATAAAGATGATAGGATGTCAGGGAAAGGCAGAGTCAGAGCTGTTTTATACACCTAGAAAACATCATAGTAACAATAGTAGAAATAAGAGAAATGGTAGTAAAAGTTAGGAAGATCATGCTGGAGAAATTGGAGCTAAAGTCAGTTAAATAATGGAAGTGTTGTAGGAATGCATGGGCATGAAAAAGCAGAGAACAGACTGATGAGAAACCTAGGGACAAGCACTGAAGGACTGATGAGGGAAATGCATTTTGGGCATTGTTACCATGTGGGAAATTTGCAACTTAAGTTAGAAGTCAGTGAGTGAGGCTGATAAAAACAGATCTGCTTCCAATTTTTCTGCGTATTCATTATATATGGCTTGGGCGAGTAGAGTTTATCATTCTGTTGATACAGAACTTTTTATTAATGGCCTCATCAAATAGCTGGGGCCAAAGAGTCTGAAAAGGAGCTCATTATTTACAGCTAGATGGAAGAAGACCTAGACATGTTCAATATGGAGTTATTTTACAGTTGGAAGCCAATGCCACTGAGTACTTTTGCATTTTAGTGAGTAAAAGTAGATAAGAAAGCCACATCCCCAAGAAAGTTTCAAATGTTGTATGCTGGAATGCTAGTGGGAAGGGATTTTTCTCTAAAGAGAACTTTTCCTAAAATGTAAGGGCAGAATCTAAGAAAAGGTAAAGAAGATAAAAGAAGATAGAATAAAGGCAAAGTTTTGAAATGAAAAATAAAGTATAATTCTGGGACCAGATTGTTACAAAAAGGGTAAAAATAACAAGAATCTCACTGAAAAGAAAAGAGGACTACCAAAAATAAAAATAAGGATGCAGGGTGATTTTTGGCATAAGGATTTTGATACTGGAAAATATTGAACAGTAAAAGTTCACTCAGAAATGATATGGAAGAAAGAAGGGTGAAAGGAAAGAAGCTGAAAAGATGTTTGTAAGTAACACATTTAAAAGGAAATGTGGAGATTGTTGGAAATGGGAAAGAGCTATCACAGACTATATAAACTTTTGATCTAGAAAGAAAGGAAAAAGGAAAAAAAAAACTATTCAAATCTAAGTAGGGTGTAAAAATGCTTTGAATCATTCTATATAAAGGTAAGTTATGATTATTATAGAATATTTAGTTGGACTTTTGTTAACAAGAACAACTGCTCTTGGATTTAAAGAGTAAGATCACGTAGTCTGAAACAAGAAAGTTTTGACGCTCAAGGTTATCAGTTGATGGTAACTAATCAAGAACTCTTGTTTCCTCTGGAAAATTGCAGTGAAATGACTGTAAAGTTTTCTTGCTTCCGACTGTTTGTTCTCTTGTTGACCAGCTGTTGCAGGCTGGAAATAAAGAAATCTGAGCTTAGATAAGGCTTTATGGGAAAACAGGTGGGAGAAAATGCCATGCCCAGACCAGAAGCAGACAACCTTGCCGAAGTGGAATGCCAAGTTGCGACTCTGGTTCTTCAGGTCAGTGGTGAGGGGTGAGGCACTAGAACCTGGTAAATATCCTTCCAGCACCATCTCCATCTCCTGCCAAAAATGTACCCCCATGCTTTCATAGTGTTTCATCCATCTTCTTTTGGGTCCTGATTTTCTAATGCTAACACTCTTTGGGGAAGTTAAATCTGTCTGACTTTCATCTGTCTGGGTATCTGCATCAAATAATTAGATTGCTTTCCCGAAAGCTGAAGCTGAGAGCAATTGCGTAAGGCAGACTGCAAGGTTTTCCCCAGGAATCTGAAGCAGGAAGTAGACACCATGGAGTATGGTGTATTTGAAGAGAGGGCAGAATTTAGGCCAGTAGGGGCAGGGAGACCGGGCATCCTTAGATGCAGCAGGACGTAGGGAGAGAAGGCACTAAAAAGTGAAAGAAGCATGGAGATGGGAGAGGGAAAAACACATTATTCATCTTTGCAATGAAAGCAAGACTCCAGGGGTGGTAAACACTCTAGGTTGACTATAAAGTGACTTTGGGGGAGAGTGGAAACACATGAACCATTTTGGCCAATGTGTGGACCAGACAGTAAGCTTGAAGTTTTCTTAGGAATTATCAACTAGCACCAAGCTAAAATTCTAGCCTGATCATGTACCGGCCAGGCAGAGCTATAAAGGATGGCATTTCTCATCATATCTGATCCTTTAAAATGCACCTAAATTATCAGAGCCAGGAATTTGGGGATGAAAAGTATGGTCCCAATTTATTGTTATCTTTTATTTTGTCAGGAAAACTAGAGGAGAGTAAGTTGCTGAGCATATAGCTATTAAAAGAACACAACCAACAGTTAGGGATTGAACTAGAAAATGAGGGTTGTAGATAGAAACATACTAACTAAATATCCTAAATATCCTACAATGGATCCGTATATTAGAAGCAATTTCTATTTTCAGTTTTATTTCCTCCTGGCATCATTAAAATTCATTATTTTATTAGTCTGTGTATGAAGTTGCACTGCCTCATAAATTTCCCAAATTCACCTTTTTACAAGCTTAAAAGGGAAGGCCTGCCATTCTGAAACTCCATGATGTGACAAAGAAGTTTAAACTTTCCCTATCCATGTTTTTCATCCATATAATTGAGACTCTGAATGGAAATCCATTTTTATGTTGATGACGATATTTCAAGGACCACAAATTCTGCAATCGTGTTGATCTTTCCCCAGTAGGGCTTGGCTTTGGGTTTATTGTGTCCCATTGTTCCTCAGTGGTTACAGGATACAACAGGAGACTAGGTAGGGTCTTTCATTTCTGCACGAAGAGTTTCATCGGACTGAATTGCAGCCACACTTTCCTATGTTTGAGAGCTATAAACTCTTCTCTTCCCTGCCTCTATGGTATTACATACAAAATTCTGGAGTTTCTAGAAAATGTGGCAATAAAAGTTCTCCTTCCTTTGCTATTACTCTGCAACTCAGGGCCATTTGTAGACCGTAACACATCCATTTGAATTTAGCTGCTTAGCAGAAGTGGGTCCATTTACTTCTATCTCTTGTCACTTGGTTGTGTCAAGTGACAAGAAGTACTGTCAGCACTGTCATGGAGGCAAATTGAAACTATAAGAGTTGAACTTGAAACAGTCTTTAGAAATGTTTTATTGGAATGTTATTTTTCCACCTGAAATTGACTGGTTCCACTTCCGAGAAATGCAACTACCTGTTTGTTACAAGCTGCTCCTGTATCTCAAGTGTAAAAACCCAATTCAGTAATGTTTCCCTTTAGTACTCCTCTTGGCAGAATACAACATTCAACATCGACTCGCTTATTATAATGGAGGCACGTATAAGGTTAGAAAGAAAGGTTTTCAAGAGAAAAATTCACAGTGGCAAGTGAAAGAATTACCAGTCAAGCATAAATTAGAATCTGGTGTTTAGACCTAGATCTGACACACACTAGCTGCGACTAGATTACTTCTTCTTACACAGGGCACCTCAGAACCACGGACATTTGGATGGGGTAATCCTTTGTTATTGGGGGGCTTTCCTGTGCATTAGAAGGTGTTCAGCAGCATCCCTGGTCTCTACCCACTAGAAGCACCCTACTCTCCACCACCCTTGGGACAACCAAAGTATCTCTAGACATGACCTTGGGATGCAAAATCATCTTTTGTTGAGAATCACTGTCTGAAGGATTAGTTTCCTCATCTGGAAAGTGGAACAGATGAGAGTGGAGAGCTGCTGTTGATGTAAGGTGAAACGGTGCATGTGAAGGGTTAATCTGCTACATGAAAATATGATATTATTGTTATTTTATAGACATTTATTGGTTCACACATTGAATTTTAGGTATCTTCATGGGTAACAGATTTGACAGGTCTCTGTTGACAGAATAGGATGAATGTGTTTAGGGGAAATTTCCTTACAAGTGCAAAATCAAGAGTTAAGAATTTATAGGGACATAGATGCTTTCAATCCTGCATAACCTGCTAAAGAAAGGATTCAAATGCCAAATACCGATTTGATCCAAATTACCCTTGAGGGTTTTACTCTAACTTTAAACATCTCTGAAAAGAAGAAAATTAGAGTGGGATTAATACTCCTAGAATAATTAGCATCCATTCTCTAGAAGCTTATTTTATTAAGCTTATCTAGATCCCAGTTTATTAGAGTAAAACTAATGTTCCTTGAAGGTGACTAAGTTATCAGGAGAATTTAGACACCATAGACATGGCCTGTGTCTAGTGAACTGCTCAGAATGAAGCTGTAGACCTCTGGTTGTTCTTCTGGAGAGACAAGTCTTCACTTCTAAGAAGAGTTTAGGAGGTTGGTAGGCATGTCTGGGGAGCACACAGCTTGGAAGAAGGATGGCTAAGATGCTTAAATCAAGAGCAAAATTTAGTATTTGGTGTAGCAAAATGGACAAATGAAATCTGAGGTCAAGTCCGTGCCTAGCAGGAAGAAGTACCGCATAGAAACAGAAATGGAAAACTCCCGTTCTGGAAGAAACTTAGAGTATACTCACTCTAGCTCTTCATACATTTTTCTGTGATCTATAACTTCTAACACCCGCATGAAATCTTAGAAGTTAGAAGGTTATCCTGGAGTGTAGTCATTCATTTTTTAAATAACATGAACAACAACAAGTTTACATGCAAGAAGAGGTCCTTTGCACTCAATTCTGTTTTTTGTTTTTGTTTTTTTAATTATTACTTCTTAACACAAAAAGATGAAGATTGCTGAATACAATTGTTAGATGCATTTGTTTCCTTGTGCAAGCTACTTTTGCAGAATGCCAAGCAAATGCTTATAAAATAATCAGAAGCACAAACAAAATGAGTTAAGAGAAAAGATGAAAAACATTTAAAATGGCCATCTTTCTGCTGGTAGTGATGATTTAAATAGAACAAAAACAAGGTGTAGCATTGGAAAATGGGGGGAATAGAATGGAACGAAGTCAGCTAGAAAAAGGGGCAAAGGTTTGGGGTTTGCTTAACTCCCAAACGTGGGAATTAATAAATAGAGCCAAAGATTTGGAGCAATGATGGAACATTTAGAAACTGAAATGATTTTTTTCTCAATTTTCCTGTGTTAGGCTTCTCAGTAAATATTTATTTCACCTGATGCGGCCTCTATGGCAAATGTACAATTGTACTACATATTTAAAACAAATGTAGTTTCCTTTGATTGACAACATTGGAGAAGAAAAATAATATTATTTTAGAATACTGGAGTGTCTGGTCCTTTAAATTTTGGCAGATACAGAAAACTTCCATGAGATAGGAGACATTTTCCTCTTGGATTTAAATCTGTAATAAAATGTTGCTGACAGAGTAATTATGCCTGTTTTATATATTTCGTGCATATGTGCTCCTCTCTAAACCAATTTAATTCCCATTAATGCTAATCTTGTTAATGCCCACTCAGAGAGGAAAGGAATACTCTTAATAAACGATTGATTTATTTGAGCTATTTAAATGGGGGATGGGCAGAAATAGATGGGAGAAGAGGAAAAACAACTATTTTACCCAAATCTGCATTTCTGAGAATATTTTCAAAATATTAATGAATATTAGGTTATGATTGGTATGAACAGGAAATGGAGAAAAAATAAAGTGTCAAAGTGACAGTCCTCCACCCGTGAAAAATAAGGGCATTGTTAGTGAGATGTTTATTGATATATTTTTAGTACTAGCTCCAAGATTAGAAACGAGATATTATGAAGAGAAGCAGATTTTCTTTGTTAAAACGGGAGTAAAGAAAAACTAGATTCATACTTGTAAGCTCTTACAGAAATGGGTTTTCTTAAAAAAAAAAAGACAGTCAAAACAACAAATAGGTAAGTTGTGCTCCTGCCACACCTTGTCCTATTGCCAGTGCGACTATCCATCTTGTCCTCCATACAAGAATCCAATAATTTCTCTCAACTTCAATCAAGCTGAGATTTCCGTATCTCAGGGTACTTAAATAAGCCAACACTGGCTCTTAAAAATGCGTCCAGGTCTGAGTGGTTTCCTTGAGCACGGCTGTGTAGTGTGATAGAGAGCCAGAGGGCTAACCCAGAACTTAGAAAGCAACAGGAAACCTTCTCTGTCCCATCTTAGGTCATCTCCAAACTAGCTAGCCATTTTTAAAAGTAGAGAGATGTCTTATTTCCCATTCACCTAGAAAAAGTGCCATGAAATAAGGAAAAAGTGGAAGATGGGGTTTTTGTCCAGGGTTCACCATCTGGCCTTAAGTTATTTAACTTCCCTGAGACTCAGTTTCCTTATCTGGAAAATGGGGATAATAAAGTCTATGTACCAAGTTCTTATACCACATAGTAGTATAAGGACCAGAAAAAATGTTTTCTTTGAAAGCACTGTGATAACTGAAATGGTGTACAAACATACAATATTATTAATTGGGAAACAGTTTAAGAAAATGTGGGGCACAGGAACAAAATTAAAGGGATAAAAGATAAGGATAGGTATCAATTTTATCTGGGCCGTGTGTGTGTTTGTGTGTGTGTGTGTGTAGAGAAAGAGAGATTTACCCTCATGATTTTCTTAAAAGTTTTAATGGCAACTGATGCTCATACTTTATAATTATGTATATAAAACATAAAATAAAAATTGAAAGTATTTAGATGAGTAAAGTTGTCTTTTTTAGTTTATCCAACTGTTTGGTGTCGGTTAAACACGAAGATCAGGGTGGAGGTGAGAACTCTCTTTTAACATTCATTGAAAAAAATACTGAAACCAATATTTTCAGCACAAATATTAAACTGCCTTTTCTCTACCGATTGGTAAAAAAATATATTATATTTTGATATTATTTTTTCTTTTTAAATTATATTGTTATCCATCCCAGCCAAAGTCGTGCCCCGTCATCTGGTAGAACTTGAGGTTGAAAGGCCGGTAGAACTCCCGCAGTCTCTGCACCACCTCGCGGTCGATGTCCGGGTGGGTCCTGCCCTTGGTCTTGCCCAGGCAGTGGGGTTTGCTGCTGCCCTCGGCCTTCTTCAGGCAGGGGAAGCCCTTGGTCTTGTTGAAGTAGAAGTGCTTGTCGGTGATGATTCTCTTGAGGCCCAGGAAGTCCTGCACGCGGCCCAGCTCGCCGGCGGGGTCGCTGATGAGCCGCTCCCCGCTCACGAAGAGCATCTGGCCGATGGGGAAGTGGCGCAGCCAGTGCTCCAGGTGCTTGGCGTAGATGCCGATCTGGATGGCGCTCCACGACGTGTCGATGAGGCCCGTGGTTCTGTTTTTGAACGTCAAGCTCTCGAAGGTGGGGATGTCGGGCCTCTTGGAGAGCGTCTGCGTGTAGTCCGAGATGGCTCTGGTCACCGGGTCCCGCACCACCACGATGAGCTTGGTGTCCTTGGACATGGCCGAGATGCGCGCGGGCGCTTCCCGGGTGACAAAGTAACTGGGCGTCTTCTCCATGGTGATCTGCCCCTCCAGGGTTCTCGGCATCAGGTCCCTGAGGAAACACAAAACGACATAGTAGTGTCTGGACACCGAGCGACTTACCCTGATTTACATAGACAGCTCATTCCAAGAAGAGGGAATGCAACATATATTTTGGAGCCAGACTATCTGAGTTGCAATTTCAGCTCTCACTAGATGTGTGACTGCAGACAAGTTGTATAAACACTCTGCACCTCTGGTTCCTTGTGTATTTAATGGAAAATAATAATAATAATATTGATCTCACGTGATTGTTGTGATAATTAAATGAGTTAATATACCTCATAGCTTAGAAAAGTGCCTGGCACAGAATAATTGCTATCTAATTTTATTTTATTTTTTTATTATTATCAACCCACAGTACTGTAAGAAAATTCTTTAGGTGAATTAGAATATTGTAATAAACACAATTATACTGCTATGAGATAGTATTAAAATACTCTGAGCCCTTTCTATAGTTTTCTTATAAATAAAGCAATTATATTTAACATAATATCATAGCATACACGTATAACGCAAAATACTTCTTTCATAATTCCGGAATATTCTCATAACAAGCAACACTTATTGACTAATCCATCTTTTATCTAATTATTTGAAATGTCATCATTACAGTATTCTAAATATCCTGGTTCCCCTCTACATTGGCCTAATTATTGTGTTATTATCAAGTGAGAGTGTATTTTCATGTATGCCAAAGTAAATTCTAACTTTCTATTGTTCAAAATATTCTTGATGAGTCTTGTCTGTTTATTCTTCCTGATGAATGTTAGAATCACTTTGTCATGCTAAAAACAAAAAATCCCTCTGGGATCTTGATGAAGCAGATATTGCTACCCAATTCAAGCATGTTTTCCTACTGAGAACAGATGGGTCTCAGGGTCAGTCAGAAAGTATGAGCAAGACAGATAAAACCTATTTACTCTTCCAATTTAAATGCACTGCCATTAAACCCACCATATATATATATATTTTTCTAATTCCATGTTTTATAAGAAGTAGATGTTGCTCAAATCAATATTAAAATAAATGTATTTGGGGAATTTACAATGACTAAATTTTGTGTTTTGTCTTTGATGAGAAGAATCAAACATAAATATCCTTATATAGGATTCACTTTTATTCCTGAAATGAACTTTATTTGATCATGGTATTCTATTCTTTTAATAGGCATATAGTCCTAGATGTGATTCGTCTTTATTTTGTTTTGGAGTTTTCATCTGTACTCACTAATGAGGTGTTTCTGTAGTTTTTCTTTTCATTCATAGCTTACTCAATTGTTAGAAATATTGTAGAATATTGTAGAATGAAATATTCTACAAACAAAAGGAGTCGGAAATGTTTCATGTTTTTTCTGTATCCTAGAGAAGTTTAAGTAGGAAAATAATTTTCTATTCCTTCAAAATTTGATGGGTGTCACCTACAAAGCCATCTAATACTGGCACTTTTGGGGCTAAGGGTAGTAAAGGAACTAGGATCTTCAAATGTCTTTTCAGTTTGTCTATCTATAGTTATTGGTTTTTTGTAATACTCGGCCTTGTCTTGTGTCAATTTGGGCAATTAGTATTTTTCTATAAATTACCCTTGACTAATTGAAGTTATGTTCAACAGTAATTTTGTTTTCTGCCTCTCTTTATGCTTTCTAGGTTAGATGATCTTTTCTTATTCACTGATTTGCCTTTTAGCTTTTTAATACCCCCTTTATTCTTTTTCTAGTTATGCTTTGTTATTCTTCCAATTTATTTAACTGAATGCTTAGTACATTTATTTTCATTCTTTATTCTCAAGCAATAGAAGCATTTTGAGGCTATTTTCCCTTTAAGTACAGACTTGGTCAAATTCCACAAGTGTTGATATGTACTGTTGTCATTTTCATAACTCCACAAATACTTAGGAATTGCATTTTGCTCTTGTTACTTCCTTTTTGGTCCAGGCATTATCTAGGATTGCTTCCTTTTATAATTTTTAATTCTAATGGTTGACATGCTGGTTGTTTTTTTTGCTGTTGTTGGTAATTTTGTTATTAATTTCTATTTTGATTTTGTAATAAAAGAATGTACTTTGTGGTATGTGAGTTTGCCTTTGTTGACTTCCTATAATTTAGTTTTATCTATACTGTTTACTAACTATGTGTTATGAAAAATTTCAAATGTACACAAAACTAGAAAAATTATAACAAATCTTATGTGCCTTACATCTAGCTTCAAAAATTAATAACAAATGGCCAATTTCATTTCATTCATAATTTTTCAATTTCCACTTCCACACCACCTCAAATGGATCTCTTTGAAGGGTATCTTAGACTTTGGGTCAACTGGGTCTTAAACATTCTGGTTCCCATCTGTATTGTATCGGACACAAATTCCTCAACATTTGTGACTATCGAGTAGCACTGACACTGCCTTAGTATAATGATGCTGGTTTTCTGCTATTTTGCTTTCTTTGACGTTGCAGTCAGGTTATCTTTCCTTTCTTTTCTTTTCTTTTCTTTTTTTTTTTTTTTTTTGAAGAGGGAAATGATAAATAGATGCCTGATATTTGTTGCTTTTTAGGAAAAAAAAAAAGCACGTTTAATGTACCCTAGTCTCCATTTCTTAACTGTATGTTAAGGTCTGGATAAGATTAAGCAAAGCCCAGGGAGTTCAATGTTGACACAAGGGAGATACAAATTGTCATTATTCTCTGTGCAACACTGGTGCCACTGTGTGACATGGATTTACAGATTTTGTCACTGTGTACCACCCTTAAATGGATTTGAAAAACTGGATATGCCAACCTACTGTGGAAGCTTAGGTTACACTTTTATAAGATGAGCCAGGAGATCTATCCACAAATTGTTGGAATATCTCATTAAAGAACACAAGTGTGAAAAGGTTTTGGATGGTAAAAGTAAATATCACTAAAATGATAAGGAGTATTTGTTTATTTTTTAAAAAATCAGCATTCTTGCTTCCTTTCCTAGAATCTCTGACTTTTAACTACTCGACCTCATATTTTGACTAATAAAATAGAGATACTTCACTTGGGAGCTACTGGTTGGTAATCTCAGCCTTCCTTCCCTCTGTCTCTGGGGGAATGCACAGATCACCAGCAGCCTTTCAGCAGAGATTAAAGCGGCAGATTGTGCTAGGCCAGAGGAAATACTACTAATATCTTTCAAAAAAGGACCATATTTTAACTTATCTCAATAGAGTAGGGAAAATAGCTATCCAAAAGAGGGAGTTGAGAAGGAAACGACTAAAATAGGATTTCAGAAGAAAAATATTAATTCCTGTCATCTACAGGATGAGAAAAGCTGACTGGTTTAGCACGGGGTGGAATGGGGAGTCGAGGTTAACTATAAACTGCCTGCAAGCTACTTTTTTAAAAAGGAAGAAGTGATAGTCTAAATAAATCTTTAATTGAGCTTACACTGTAGAAGACGTTTGATTTGTGAAATAACTTATAACAGTTTTTTTTTATAGCAGTCTCCCTTTTAATTTCTTTATTCATTTTCTTACTGCAATTTGAATTTTAATGGTTAGAAAAGAGCTCGTATATGACATAAAATGAAATGCACATATAATTTGGAATACCATATTTCAAAGTGTTTAGGAGAACTTAGAAACTCTTTCCTTACCCGAATGAAGTATATACTGTGACTCTACTCTGTGTAAAGGCTTGAGTCTAGGATGGGCAATGAAAAGAACCATCCCAGTATTATAAGAGCTTTGCAGAAATACCAGACAGGCTATGGGAACAGAAACGGGTATGCAATGAGAAGACATAGGAAGTTTGCCTGAAGACAGAAAAAGTTGGGGTGAGGATGAGAAATTCAATTGGATGATGGGAAGGATAGATCCTTGGAGGTCTTAATTTCCAGGCTAACAGTGTAGGCTATTCTAATTTCATCTCTAAATGGTGGAAAATGATTTGAAGACATTTATAATAAATATGGAGATGGGGAAATGGTTAGAAACCAGGATTACAAAAAACTATTAGAGAAGCTTATTTGTTTCTCCTGAAGAAGAAAAGAATAAGAAGGGATTTCACAAACCAATTAAAGATTATTACAAGGTGAGTTGCATACATTTGCTCTTTGTCCCTGAAAAACACAAGAAGAATTCACAATAACCAAAACGTAGAAGTAACCAGGTGTCCATATGCTGATGAATGGATAAACAACATGTTGGCCTCATAAAAGAAGGAAATTCTGACACATGCTACAGCATGGATGGACTTTGAAAACTTTATGCTAAGTGAAATTAGCCAGTCACACAAGGGCAGATCTGTATGATTCCATGAATATGATACTTCATTGACTGCTAGAGGAGTCAAATTCATACAGACAGAAAATAGGATGGTGGTTGTTGCGGGATGGGTGGAGGGGGATGGGGAGTTGTTTACTAAGTATAGCTTTAGTTTTATGAGATAAAAAGAGCTCTGCCGAGTGACTGCTTAACAATGTAAATGTACTTAACATACTGAATGGTACACTTAAAAGTGATTAAGATGGTAAATTTTATGTTATGTCTATTTTACCATAATTTATCTTTAAAAGAATTCCCCACAAAGATAGGGGTTTCACTGCATTGATAGAATTTAATTAGACAAAGGAGTCTTCTTGGCTTTGCTGATAATTAAACATTAGCACAAGGTACTGAAGGAGGCTGTTGTTTTGCTTTCCTCTTATTAGAGCAAAGAAGAACATAATAATTTCTTATAATTGAGATTTTTGCGGAGCTTTATGAAATTAGAAGATGAGGTTTGTGTCCTGTCTCTGCCTACTGCCAGCTGGGTGACCGCAGCCTAGTCGTTTAACCTCTCAAATCTCAGTTTGCTCACCTCACCAGAAAAATCCAGCCACAGGTTTGGGAAATCTTGACTGTAAATGGAGTGAAAGCATGACGATTACTACAGGGATTATTCCAAGCACTTTTCTTAAGAAAGTGACACATGCTGTTCAGAATCCCCAACTGCCAGGAGAACCCCATTCAGTGCAGATACCTGGGACCCAGAGGAAATGAGAGACCCTCTGGCATGTTCCAGGAACATCCACACACCTGTCTGTTTGAGGCTTCCGGTTTATGACATGTAGACAGACAGTGATGATATCTGATTTGAGGGACATGAGCTGGCAAAGAAAGCCAAGTTCTTTGGAAGGATGGAGATAGGCTTGCTATGGTGTGAGAAAGATGAACTGTTTTCAAGGGGAATCAATGTCCTACTATGAGGTGTGGTGCAGTTGTGCCAAGAAGGAATCTGGTAAAATTTCCATCTGATTCAAGACATTGTGCTACCTGAATGTCCTGGGGATTTTATTTTGGATCCAATCAGTGACACTGGGATATGTCTCTAGGGGCCTATGTTTATTTGAGCAACTGGCTATGGTATGGGAAATGTTATGGCTAAGTAGGAACCATGACAGACCTGACAACTAGTTTGTTCTTTTCTACCTGCGCCATATCAAGTGAGTAGTTTACGGTAGGAGTGCTAAGATGACCCAGAGGGATTCCACACTGCCAAGCTGCTGATAGGACAGAGCTGCCTCCAGGGACAATCCTAGAGGCAAGGCCTCCCTTGGAAGAAAAGGACCCACTGCTCTAGCACAGTCAGCACCACCACCACCTCCATGGGCAGGGCACCACCCAGAGGTAGCCTCAATGGCACTCAACGACACATATAATCATTGTGCATATAATCCATCAAGAAAGTACAAGCAAGGAACCCATCTCATGTGCTTCACCCTTCTTATCCATTTGGGCCATTTTCCCTGAATTCACACTGCTCTCATATTGTCTTCTTGTTCCCACACCTGCCCACTGGAACTGCTACTGACTCTCTCTGGAGGTGCTTCTTCCTAAAATATTATCTTTCCCCATTATACTTTTAATAAATGGTGTCTGGTTAACTGGTTATCCATATAGAAATATAAATCAGATGGATCTTGAGATTATTATGCTGAGCAAAATAAGTCAGACAGAAAATGTAGAGAACCATATGATTTCACTGATATGTGGGATATACAACTGAAAACAAAGAAAAAAGACAAACAAATGAAGAAACAAAAACTCATAGACACAGACAATAATTTAGTGGTTACCAGAGGATAAGGGGGGAGGAGGATGGTAGATGAGGGTAAAGGAGATCAAATATGTGGTGATGGAAGGAGAACTGACTCTGGGTGGTGAACACACCATGTGATTTATAGATGATGTATTCCAGAATTGTACACCTGAAATCTATGTAATTTTACTAACAGTTGTCACCCCAATAAACTTTAATTTAAAAAAATCTTAATCTCTTACCATATTTGAAAATCAATTCCTGATGGCATGTAGATATAAATACGAATGATAAAATAATAAAACTTTTGAAAGGAAACCTAGGAGAACACCTTAATAATTTTTAGTGGGGGCAAACATTTCTCAAATTTCTAAAGGAAGTAATGATGAACTGGACTATATTAAAAACAGGAGCTTTGTTCATCAAATTATACCATTAAGAAAGTAAAAAGGTAAGCGTCAGAATGGAAGAAAATATTTAAAATACATGTATCTGACAAAAGAAAGATTTGTATCCATAATATATAAAGAATTCCTATAAATCAGTAAGTATAAAAAAAGACAGCACAAAAGAAAAATGAGCAAAAAACTTGAACAGATACTGAATACAAAAGACAGTATCCAAATGGTCTATAAATGTATGAAAAGATGCTGAACTATATTAATCATCAGGGAAATGCACGTGAAAACACAATGAATGCCACACTAAGACACAGTCACCTGAGTGGCTAGTATAAAAACCATAGAGAGTGTGGGCGAGGATGTGGACCGACTGGTCCTCTGTTGGTTTGAGTACAAACTGGCATAATGACTTTCGAAAACTGGGCCTATCTACTAAAGCTGAACATGTGCATATACTATGGCCCAGCAAGTTCACTGCCAGGGCTCTACTCATTAGAAATTGTACATATGTTCACCAAAAGACATGCTCATAAATGTTCATAGTTAATCAAACAGCCCCAGATGCAAGCTGCCCAAACTTGTATATCCTTCTATTTTTGAGTATATATACATATACATATGTATATATATATAATATTTCATATGTGTTCGTATATGTATATGTATCATAAACTACTATATATATGAACTACTATATATATATATATATATAAACTACTATACAGAATTGTCATGAATGACTCAAAATCTGTGACTATATCTCACACACACAATGTCAACAAACATAGCCAGTCACAAAGATGTATATACTATATAATTTCCCTTACAAAAAGTTCAAAAACAAGCAAAAATTCACCTAGAGCATTAGATGTCAGGACAGTGTTTACCCTTGGGGAATTAGTGACTGGAAGTGGGGAAAAGAGGTTTCTGGAGAGATGGAAATACCCCAGTTCCTGAGCTGGGTACTGTTTACACACGTGTATCCACCTTATGTAAAATTATGGAACTATATCCCAGGATCTGTGTCCTTTTCTGAATTATGTTATACTTCAGTAAGAGTTTACAACAGATAAGGAAATCAGTGGACTGATTCTTCATATTCTTCAAGAAAAACATGCATTTCAGAGAAGGGCATTTGCAAAACCAACTACATCTCCATTTGTGGAAATTCAGATCCTGAAGTAAAAGAGGTTGAGCTCCCATACCAGGGAATCAGTGGACCTCTCCATGACCACTCCCCCCTCACCCCAGAAAAGTTATCAGAAGAGGAGCTGCCTAGTCTCTGCCGCCCACGCGGGCCATTGATTCGCAGGGTGCTATAAGCTCAGCAGTGTTCACAGTGTCATGTCTAGAGTGTGGACACTAGCACAGAGATATCTGAAGAATGCATTATGTTTGGACAACACTTTATCAGTTGTTTTCTCGTTTAACCTTTACACAGCCATAGGAAAGATAAGGTAGATAGCATGTTCCCCATTTTATTCTGACCAGAAGCTGAAATTCAGAGAGGCTGCTTGGCATGCACAAGTTCCCACAGTCAGTATATGGAAGGCAGTGGATGGTCCTAGGGCAAGGTTATTTCTATTGCAGTGAATCAGAGATAGTCTGCTGGCAAAGAGAATAAGAAAAGAATATACAGAAGATGGCTTGGATGGAGCAAATTTGACAGATGGAGAACTTGAGACTGTGAGAAAGTTATCCAGAAGGTAGCTGTGAAGATCCTAAAAGACCCAAACTGAACTGTATACAAACGAAGGAATTTGACTTCTTGTATGGGGGAGTTCTATAAAATTAGATTAAAAACATGACAGTATGATTAACGTCAGTGATAAATCTGAGGCAATGCACAAATTATAATGGAGCAAGAATAGAATGAAGGTAGTTACATACTTTCGGAGGCTCTTCCAATATAACCCACACTTGAGGAGCTAAAGACCTGGATTGAGAGTGGGAAAGAAAGAGGTAGTGAGAACATGAGAAATATTAAAGGGAGAGAGAACTGATGTGGCTGAAGAGCTGATTTATGAAGGGAGCAAAGACGATGTTTTCAAAGGATGTCCCAATGTTTCAAAGGTGGATAATGGTGAAAATTTTGCTACACAAACAAACAAAAACAAAAAACCCAGTTATTTTGGAAAACAAAGTAATCTCCCCTCTCCCTAAAAAAAAAAAAAAAAAAAAAAAAGTAAGTTTTTCTTTTAGTAGAGTTGAGGCTGATTTGTAAAAGTTAGGACTTCTGCCTAAGAATTGTAACAAAGTGAAAACATTACTAGTTTATTCTAAACTATGTCACAGATGGATAATATATCTCCATGAAGACAGCATAGCTTTAGAAAAAGCACAAAACTGGAAACAGGAGTGTGGATGCAGTCTTTTTTTCAAATTAACTTTTTAAACTTTTTAAAAAAATTTAAAATTAGTTTCAGGTGCATAAAACAATGTAATAGTTAGACATTTATCATTTATATCCCTCACAAATTGATATCCCCGTCCCCCAATGTACTACCCCTCTGACATCGCACACAGTCTTAACTCTGCTATTAATAAGCTGCGTGATCTTGAGTGAATCACTTCAGTTCTCTAGGACTTGTTTTCTTCATAAGCCAAATAAGACTATTGTCCTCCGTGTCTCTAAGGCCTTTCTACCTCTAAGATTCCACGTATGGTGTAGGACTCTAATTCATTATTAATTTGTTAAATGTAAAGCTGTGCACAGCCTCACACTGCTGTTCTGAAGTGTGACTCCACCAATCCAATCAGCAATTTTGTGTAAATTATTAGACAGGGCACTTCTTCATCTACAGAACTGATTTAGAAATCAATGAGATCTGAAAGAATGCAGCTCAAATAATGGATGCCAAGAGAAAGCGTTGAGGGTCGTTCAAATGAAGACTCATGTGGCATTTCCCCCGCACTTTGAGGCCACAGAAAGACCAGGAAGTCCCATTGCATTTGATAATGCAGTGACCAAGGAAACCCATCTCTGCCCCATGTTTCCTCTGTGCCTGAAACATCAAAATAAGATGTCACAACTAGAAGATGAAGTTCATGGATAGGACTAAGTCATAAATAACAGATACAGGGCAGCCACTAATTCAAGTTCAGGTGCCTTACGAAGAACATGATGAAGACAGAAGTAAATGAACTCTTATTAAGCATTTACTAGAGACCAAGTTCTGATGCATTATTTTCTGCATCTCACAGCAGTGAAATTATCATAATTTCACAGATGAGGAAATAGATTCAGAGAGGTAATGGGACTTGTCCAAAGATATGCAGTAATGAGTGAAAGGGACAGACTGAAAATCCAGGTTCATTTATCTTCAAAACACATATTCTTTTAACCTTCCCAGACAGTCAGGGAACATCAGTGGGACGCTTTTGGTTGATATCATTGGTCATCTTTGACATTTTGTCAAAACATATGCATGTTAAAGGCATGACTTGACTATTCACCCCAGAGTGCAAATCATCCTGTGTGGACTGTGCAAAGAGGTAAAATACGTTGCATGTTTTTCCAACAGCTTTCTTCTGAAAGAGAAAGATCTGCTCCAAGGGAAAGTCCCTGAGTTGTAATGCAAAGGTAATTTACCTTGAGGAATAAATAAATCTGGCCCATGTACACATACATTTTTTTTTTAGTCTACACTACCAAACAGAACCATGTGTCTGTTTTTGGAAAACGTTGGCAGTAGAAAATTCTAGGAAAAACATGCTCTTTTCATGGCCACAGCATGAAGGTAGTTTGTGGGTCCCTGATGGCGTGAGCCTGGAGCAGAGGAAATGGCTGCAAACTCCTGGTGCTGTCAGCCTGCCATCCCTTGGGCCAAGCTCCAATCACACCAATATTTCTTTTCCTGCTGTTGTTATAGGGGACCCCACTCTAAACGTGCCTTGTAAAGCTGGAAAGAAAACTCCCTTTAGTTGATTTGGCTCTTATGGAAGAAAAAGACATGTTTTTAAACCAGCTCCCACACTGACGGAATCTATATGTGCAATTCTAATAATCAAACCATTGTCTAGATAAGTCAAACATCAATCTTAAAGGCTGGTACACTTCCCAGTGCTGGTGATAGCAGATTTCTTATAAATCTCTTAGCTATCAAATAAAGAAAGAGAAGGAGATTTTTTTTTCTTTTCTTCCAAAGAAAGAGAAATGCTTTATGACAAAGGAAAAAAGTTTATTTCAAGAAAGCGACACAATGTCCATTGGCACTCCAGGGGAGAGAGAAAAGTCAAAAGATTCTTGATTGATAATTTTTGGGAACCTTATAAGAGGGCAGAAAATATTATCTGTACTCAGGTCACTGGAAGAACAGTTCTGAAAGGGAAGGGGCAAGAGTTATCTTGGATCATAAATTCAAACAATAATGATTTATGTTTGTGTAGGACCTTAGAGTTTCCCAAGCAATCCCACAAATTATCTCATTTGTTGACTCTTACAAAATACAAAAATAGACCAATATCTTACAAGGCTCATTGCTTCACCCTCTGATCTTCTTCTGAGTTTACTTTATTGGAGAACTAATGCATTCATAAGATTTAAAATATCATTTCTAACCCTGTGTACATTATCCCAAACCCTGTTTTAAAATGATGTCTGGCTTTTGGAAAATGATGTGCTTCTCCCAGTGTCCTATCAAAATATCAAAGAATATCCAGGGGGAAAAAACCCTAATATTAAAAACTAAAGTTCACAGACAAATTGAATAATGTCAGTATATATAAGCCAATCAGAGCCTAAGAAACCACCTGGAAAAAGATAGGAACAGGTCATACCTCTCCACAGTGGGTCCGTCTCTGGATTTAAGACATTCTTTGTGCACCAAGCTAAAAAGTGACAATTATTCTTTTACCCCTTTGTGCAGAATTCAACACTTGCATGCCCCTGAGAGTTAAGTTTCGCACCCTGCGCGCCACTGGTGCCTGATCCTAATTCCTCACTCTAGTGCAGTAAATATCCACACTTTAAAAAAACATTAATAAAATTTTTAGACTTTCAGAATAAAGAAAGTATTTCATAGACATTCATACAGAAAGACAAACAAAATAGCACAATAACTAGGCTACTGACAAATGGGGGGAGGAGGAGTTTGGGTTCGGACTTTAATTACAAGTGTCCAAAGGCTGTAAAAGATTAAAGGGGAAAAGACCTTTGTACTCAGGTGAGTTTTACTTCATTCGAAGTTGTAGCAAAATGACATTTTCAAATATGCAGTGATTCAAAAATCTTAGCAACCGGTGGTGGCTAGCATCTACCTTGAGAAAATCAAACATTGAAGTTTCATTTCAGTTAAACCACAGAGAGAGCCAAATTAAAAGCTCAAGAATGAAGAAATCAGTGTATAAAAAACTAAGGGAAATCTGAAATTGGTTAGAATAGAAATAAGTCAAAGAACAATACCAAATCTAGTTATAAAAAATGACAGTAAATAAAAGAGTAAAAATAAAATATCATTACTCAGGATCTAAAGCCTGATATTCATAAACCCGTAGGAGTCTGTGTGTGTGTGTGGGGGGGGGGGGTATGGGTGTGTGTGTGTGAGAGAGAGAAAGAGAGAGAGAGAGAGAGAGACAGAGAGACTGATTTCAAAGAAGAAGAGCCCAAGAAGGTGGGAGAAACAACAGAATGTACAGGAGAAAGGAAAGAGGGAAGACTGTTCTAAGTGGCAGCTCCACTGAACATCAGAATTGGAGGAAATGTGGAAAAGCCCTTATCCAGCCCCTTCATTTCACAAATGTGGGAAGATCTGAGAAGTCATGGAAGCCAAACGAATACAGAGCTTGGCTTCAATTCCGGTTCTCTGGACACTTGGTTCACCATTCTTTCAATAAGTTATCATTCTGCCTTAATTCTCAAACTGCAATAGAGACAGGGCTTGGCCACCTTGATGCTTCAAAATCTCCGAAAGCAAAGTTCCTCTGCGGAGGGGAAATTCCCTTGTAGTGCTTCTGAAGCAGGAAAGTTCCATTCAGCACGAGCATTGATGAAAGGCAGAAAAGTACCAGATACTAGGTACTTTAACCACATTATAAGATCAATCTAGAACAGGAGCACGCAGTTCTTAAAGTGGGCAGGGTTTGAGCCAAAAACAGGCACCGCTCCCCGCTCGGTGGCGAGTGCCACAGCAAACCCCGTCTACTGGCTCATCGTGGCTTCTGACAGGGGTTTTATATAAATGATTAGCTTGAGAGCTGTGCTATCAGCTTTTGTGCTGCTGTGGACAGCTGCTTCAAAACAGACTCTTCCGTCAGCCAGGAATTATCAGGTCTTTGCATATGTGCTTCGGGAGATAAGGGGAGAAGCTTGCTTTCCTTGTCTGGAAATCAACAATCTAAGGAGAGTGGGGAAGCTGAAGGAGAAACATGTTGAAGTCACAATAAGGAAAAACCTGATATTTTAGAAAGGTTCTTTGTTACATTTTGGCAACAGTGGGTTTTTCATTTGTTTTCTGTTTGCTTGATTTTTAGTTAGTTTGTTTATTTACTGGGTAGTAGACACAGAGTAGGTGCTAAGTCAATATCTCTTTTGAGTTTAAAACAGGAAAAGCCGTGTGAAGCCATGATTTTGTGTAGCCTGGGGCCTTGGACTGCCTGGGTATTCTTTCTAAAATTTGCCCTCAGTATCTTGCCATCAGCTTCCCTGATTCTGAATAGCAGAAAATGATACACAATCCGTCTCACATCAGAACAGAACTTCCCCAATAATCTCGGTCTCATGATATACAACAAACGTCCAAAATAATGACATCATCATGAAATGAGGCATGCAGACAAAACAAACCTCAGGAAAGCAATCAACGAGTGTCCATTAGACACAGTCTTTCAGCGTAGGTGTACGGCAGGCCACTATGAAGGAGAAAAGCATTTCTCCAGTACGGATACAGGCGAAAAACATCACTAGTCCCTGTAGACAAGAAGGGCTCCAGCTCAAAGCCCTACAATTTGGAAAGTCCCACATGACACAACAATTTAGTAAAGAAACTGTCCCTCAAGCGCTAGCACAGCAGGGCAGCCCATGACCCTAAATAGCGACTCTCGTGGTGGACACTGTTCGGGACCCAGGAAGGCTTCTGCAAACCTCTTGCCCTGTGTCTTCAAAACAAACGTCTGACCACTGAGAATATAGATGGGTTTGTGTTGCTGCCTACACTGGAAAGAAGGTTTGAGTGAGGGAAGTAGATAGCGGAGAAAGAAGATAAATTATGTAACTTATCAAATGCCTTCATATCAGATAGCATGAAATAGCTTCTTGATAAAAGTGTCATTTGCTGGTATTACTGAGTGTTAATTTCTTTGCTTCTCCTCCTATTACAATTCATGGTCTGGGAGTTACTAATATATTAGCGTGATACTCAGAGTAGTTGCATGTGGAGGTGGAGGGACACTTTGTATTATGAATTGAATGATGCTACTTGGAAACTTGTAAATACGTAGGGCTAGGTGAAAGAGGTGAAGCATGGAATTCTTTCCATTGACAACTCAATGTACATTGCAGGCTAGAATTGAAAATAGTTCTGAATTTATGAACATTTTTAATAAGATTTAATTACAATTTTAAAAAAAAATAATAAGAAGTCAACTTGAATTTTTATTTCAAATTTTAATATTTCTTAATTATAATTCATGTTTTGTCTTTGGACGTTGATCTACTTGGAATACTTCAGAAGGAAAATGACTTCTAAAAACATACAAAAATAATTTTAGCTTTTATACTTACTTTGATGTACAATTTGGATCATGGTGCATCCAAATTTGTAACATGGCACTTTAAAAATCCTTTAGATCAAGAGTTGCTGAACTATGGTCCAGAGGGCAAATCCAACTATTTTATCAGTAACATTTTATGGAAACATAGCCATGCCACTTGCTTATGTGTTGTCTACGTCTGTGTCTGCCTTTGAACATAACAGCAGAGTTAAGCAGTTGTGACAGAGACCATATGGTCTACACACTCTAAAATATTTATTATTTTGACCATTTCAGAAAATGTTTGTCAACTACTGCTTTAGATCACTATTGTCAAAAATTTTGATAGTACTATAATTAGTACTTTGTTGAAATTAAGGATGAAAACAAATTGTATTGCGTAAGTAAATGAGGTCAGGATTTGTATATATCTTTATTTTATTACTCATCCAAACATTGCTAGCCCATCAAAAGAATACCCAGCTGATAATAATAATTAAATCTAGTCATCTTTGGTATTCTGCCAAAACTGTCAGCCATATAAAAACAGTAGATTTAAACATTTTTCTGTTTTGTTGTCATGAAGTAATATTTATCAAAATGGGAGAATAGAATATATTCCAATTAATAGCTTATCAGCTTAACTTATTGCTTTTTAAATGTTTAGACATATGGGATGAAGGGCCTCCATTTGTCCTCTTGTCCAGAGACCTGCGGAGTTAAGAGTGGACCCGACGAGAATGTACCAGGGCTCAGAGAAGTCATTCTAAAGAACGAGAAGGGAGGCAGATGAGGCTCTGGCTCCAGAACAAGCCTGAGGGTCCTCAGGAATTGGATTTTCCAAATGAAACAATTCACAGGGACCAGATGGTTTTTCTACAGCAGAGAAGTCATAGATATACTCTCCCTACATTTATGTGATTAAACAAGAGTTTCTCTTCTTTCAGCACAGGAAGACCAAATATCATAGGCTCTAGGGTGAGACCATGAAAAAAAGAGCTGCTTTCCAAATGGACGTTTTAAAATTAAATGTTTCAAAAATTTAAAAATTACACAAGTGAAAAAGGTTCATGATAGAAAAATTATAAAATTCAGATAAGCACAAAATTTTAAAAAGTAACATCATCCACCCAGCACTCAGATGTTTTAAAATATATCCATCCAGACTATTCTATGAAGATCTTTATAATAAATTATTCGTAAAATAGATCAGTTTATACATGCATTATTTTAAATGCTTTTTGCATGTAGGCATGAATTGGAAACATCATTCCTGATGTTAAATATACATCAATTTTATTTTAAATGACTGTGTAGTATCACATTATATGAGCTGCCATAAAGTGTTTAGTGAATCCCTTACTGATGGATACTTAGGTTGTTTACAAAGTTAAACAATTTATTCACGTGTTTAATTATTTCCTTGAAGTGAAAATGAAAGCATGCATATTTTAAAAGTTTCTGAATCATATTACAAACCTTACAAATCATAAGTACCTTCTGTAACTGTATTTAAATTTTGTCTTTGAATTTTAATATATTACTTTTAATATTTTATTAATATTTAATATTTTAGTCAGTATATTGAAGTATGTGTTTTCTCATGCACTCATTGTGTGTTGTGATATTACACAATTAATGCCAATAAACATAGGGAAATGATATTTTAATATTTTAATACTTATGTTTTAAACTAGTGAGCATTGTCCCATATATAATTAGGAATATAAATTTTAAAGACATTTCCTGCTTTTATATTATTCTTTGCTATTATTTTATACTAGATATCTTTATTCTTAGATTTTAAGCATTTTCTATATTATTTATATTTATCCTTTTTTTTTGTATGTAGCAAATATTCCAGTTTATAATTTCTCATTTCCTTTTCATTTATGGTTTTAAATTTTTTTATGTTTTTAAATCTATCAGTCTTTTTCTTTATGACTTTTGCATTTTCTTTATGATGTTTTCTAAGTAAGGTCTTTCTTACTTTAATATAATATAAACAAATATCCATCTTAATTTTAATTTTATTCATTTTGGAATTCATTTTAGATAATTGCTGAGGTTGAATTCTAAATACCTTTTTTTTTTAATTACTGATAGATAACTTTCTTTTTATCCAACAATGATCTCACCTACTTAATACAGTAAATTCCTATATAACTTTCATTTTGTATGTCAAGTTTTTATATTGTTTGTATATTAAGTTTTTATATTATGTTCTATGTTTGGGCACTAGCAGAGCACTCTTAATTATTGTATTGTCCTAATATGTCTTAAATCTAACATGAAGTTGCCTGTCTATTCTATTCTTGAATACTTTTTATTGAAAGTGATATTTTTCCAAATGGACTGAAGAATTAATTATAGAAGATTTGTATCAAGTCCCCTTCCTTCTGCCACTGGAATTGGGGTTTCATAAAATGTACAGATTGACTTAGGAAGAAATGGCATCTGTCTATATTGGGCTTGTCAATCTAGGAAGATGACGCGGTTTTCATTTATACAAATTTTCTTTAATGTTCCTCACTAAAGCTTTTGTTTTATTTTAAATTTAAGTTAATATATAGTAAAATTGACTTTTTGGGAATGCAATCCTGAGTCATAGACATGTGTGCAGTAGATGTTTCCATTTGTATATATCACATTATCAGTAGCCTAAAATAATGTGAGTCTCTAAAACTATTTCAGGGATAGGCAAGATATCTAAAATGTAGATAAAGACATAGATATGACACAATGCCTATTCTGGCAACTTGCACAATTGTCATGAGTTAAGGATAAAGGGCTATAGTGGGTGGGTCATGATGGATGGTCTAAATTCAAGTCCCCCAAATCTGCCCTCAGTGTAAAGTCTGACATAGGCATCTTCTTATCAACTGAAGGCAAACGTTCTTAATCTGAGTCCCAAAGAATGAGTATCAGGAAGTAGTGAGCTCACTGTAAGTGTATGTAAAAATGTGAACATGAGCATATATTCATTTTTCTGAGGGAAAAGTCTGGAATTTCATCAGATGTTCTAAAAAACACCCATCATCTCATTTCAAGGAAGCACATTCACATTCTTCCCATTCTCTCATTTCAAACATACCTAATTCAGTGCACATATTCAATAAATATTTATTGAATGATCATTACATGGCAACCTTTAGGTTTGACCTCAAGTGTAAGATTTTTATTTAGCAAACATTTACGGAGTGCCAACCTTGTCCAAGCATCCCTTATTAGAGAAAATGGAATTACAAGGACAGAGAGACATTGTTCCTACTCTTAAAGACCTCACCATCTAGTGGGCAGATAGGCTTAATAGCAAATATATTTCATTGGTAGGATTACTATAATGGGAGTGTTTATTACATTCAGAGAAAGAGTGCGTGATCTGCTGAAGGAATTTAGAGATGATTTCACAAATACAGTGGTTGCTTGAGTGAAGACTAGGATGATAATGAGGATAAGTGGTTAAATTGCATAAGCTGTGAACTTGAGATATTGCGGAGTTAGTCTGATATGGAGCCTAGGAGACAATCGACAGTTATGCTACGTGTATTTCACTTGATCATGGGTTTCACTATGGTTTATAAGGGTCAAGTGGGAGAGGGAGAGGAATTCTAGAAGAAACAGTGTTTGAAAACATGAAGGCATCGGAGATTGTGGCATGTTCAGGGAACTAACAGAGGGCTCAGTCTTGCTGGATCCTACAGTCTTTTTACATGTTCAATTTACAGAAATACCACTGTAAATACACAAACATTTATGTAAATGGGGGTCCACTGAAGTATTGTTACAAAAGCCTCCAAAACAGGAAACAACTTAAATGTTCAGCATTAGAGGACTGGATAAAAACTTCTGGTACAGTATATCCATATAATAAAATATTTTGCAATGTGAGAAAGATTAAATTACATTTGTTTCAAATATCTTTTTAAAAAAATTCAAATAGTATAAGTCATAAAATGATAGGCTATTATCTTATATTTGTAAAAATAGGCAATAAAAAAATTCTTGTGTGTTAAAATATGTTTCAGTGATTGTTAGGCTCAGTGTGTTGATGGTACCAATTCTTTATCCCTCTCTCTGTTTTTACCCTTTTGCCATGGATTTTGCAGCTCATTCACCATAAGTAGAATCCATTTTCCCAGTCCTTGATACTGAGTTCAGCCATGTGACTTGCTTTGGCCAATGGACATTAGCAGTTGTAATACAAGAAGAGGCTTGGGAAAACCTCTTATGTGTTCCACTCATGCTCTTGTGCCTGGCCATCACTGTGAGGACATGTCTGGACAAGCCTTCTGGGGGGTGAAACAAATGGTTGAGTCACCCAAGTTATTCCAGCAAAGACCACCCTAGATCAGCTTCACACAGCTATGATTCCCCAGATATGTGAACAGACGCACTTATCTGGAAAGACATCTGGTTGACTCACAGCTGACCACAGGCACAGGAGCAAGGCTAGCTGAGATCTCAGACTAGCCTGAATCAGCTGAACCCTGTAGACTTGTAAAACAAATAACTGTTATTGTATGTCTCTGAGGTTTTGTGGTAATGGTATGAAGCATTATTTTAGCCAGAGATAACTAATATGTTGTATTTGTATATAATATAGGCTTGCTAAACATCTGGACAGATACACACCAAATTATTAACAGTGGTTACCTCTAGGGAAGGGAATTGTGGGTCAACATTATACTTCTAGACATTGAAAATATCGCTATACCCTCTAAGAAATATAATTGTTACTTCTGATTTGATCCATTTTATTCCTTAACTTGTCCTTAAAATGCCAAAAATAGATTAGATAGGTCCTAATCCTGGTAGCTGCTTAGGGTCATAAGATGAAATCTAAATGGTTACTGTACTGACTTTATTTGTCAAAAGTTATAGAATGGTTGGCTTTGGTTCTTGTGTGTAACACTGATAATTTGAAATCAGTGAACGAGCCACTTAACCTCTATTTTAGTCCATTTTTCCTTTATAAAGATGCAAGTGAAGTGTCTCCTGCTGGGGATGGAGTCATGAAGGCAATGACTGTTTCTACTATGACGAGGAAAAGCCATGATGAGAAGCTGTTAAAACTACTCAAAATGCTGTACAAATTAACAAATAAGCTGAAAGTGCTTAGCATGGCGATGATGATGGTGATGATGATGATGATAAAAATGATGGTTTGTTTACTTTTAGGCACAGTGACAGCCAACTGCCATATAATCTCTTAAATATCTTGCAGTTGATTTAGTTTGGAATTTCAGATGATTAAAATACATGAGATTTTATAAATAACTCGATACTGATGTGTATAGTTATTTCATTCATTTATGCCAGCTGCCAGGGGAAAGAAACGATTATTGTTTAACCTTTATCAAGTCTAGAAAAAAAGAAGGTAATTACAAACTATTATTGATTTGGTTGGATTGTTCTCCCCACATTAAGTAAGCTTCAATATATACTGTTAACTGCCTGCAAGACATTTAAAATGTCTGTAGAAATACAAATTATCAGAGGCTCATGCCCTGGTGTGAAGCACCTGGTGTGAAGCAAGAAATTGGCGTAGAATGAAAAAATAGGATGAAAATGAATCAGATTTGGTTCCATTTCCTAATAACTTAGTGACACATAAGTGTCTTAATTTCTCTGTCTCAGTTTCCTCATCCATTTAATGGAACTAACCAAGGTACCCTTGCTATAAAAATCAAATTCAGTAATTTGCCACCATCTCCTAACTTCTACCCTCAAATTAGTAAGAAGCCTGGCAAAGGGTCGATGAAGAACTTGATATGCTATTGCTACTGACACTCTTCATACTCCTTATAAGCACAACATTTTGACTCATCATAGCTTGCCTTGCCCCAATATGCTTTAGTTTTCTAGTGTCTGCTTGAGTCGTGATGTAAACAGGATCTGCTGTACTTTACTTTGGACATTTCCATTCTTATCCATGCTCTTAAATCCATAGCATTACTATGTTCAAGGGAAAACAAGCCTTCAGCTATCGTATCCCGTTTAAATATTACAAGAGCTTGGCTAGGAGTTAAAGTAATTTGCTCAACATTATACCAATCAAATAGGAACAAAAATCTAGGACCCTACCTCCAGGCCAGAGTGACCTCTAAAATAATTCCCAACCAGTGTATCTCTATAGAACTAATCTATAGTGATTATAGTTAAGAATGATGAAGAATAGGCACAACATTTCTATTTAGATAAAAAAAATTCATTGCTTATTCATAAGAAAACTAAAATATCATCCTTGCATGTCAAGTTGGATGAGAGCTTTCTGTGACAACCTCAAACTTTCCAACCCAAAGCAACTTCACATGCTTCCTTCCAAATTCTCTATTGTCTACACGTAGTCTGTCGAGCTTTCCTAGTCTCACTGACACCCTTTCTTCCAACACAGCATCATCTGTCTGCAATGGCACACCTCCCAAACCCATGCTTCTGTGTTTTTAGTCACAACCTGCTTGTTGGCCAGATTGGTCCACAGGCCACATTAGAAGTCCTTCCACTTTGTGTTCTGCTTTCAGATTCATTGCTCATTGCCTATTTCTTTTGAGGGGCACAAAAACTGCCTTAGCTTCCCTGCCCCAGTAGGCAGGAGGTTCTCTCTTCTTTCAGATGCTTCAGCCGTTCCAAAATATAGTCTTGATCTTGGGAAAAGAAGTAATTAGCCTGATGGGGAATAAACTGCCATTTCAGCAGTTTTCTCACCACTGGGTTTTGAAGTAATAGAAGCCCAAGCAGGTCGGAAAGAAGTTGAGTGCTGTTGGGACCCAATGCCCCACTAAACTCAAATACCCACTACTGGCACCCGAAGCTCATTAGTTCTAACCCAACCCTGCTAATCACCCTGAGTGCTGAATCAGCTGTCATGGGCACTTAGAAAGGCATTCATTAACATTTTAACCTCAAAGTGCCCTGTGTGGCCTAGAAGATCTAAGTCTCACAAGTTGACATAAACTTGAAGAAAGAGGATACCGAGCACTATAATAAGGGAAAATGCGTCTACTTTGTGGGGTCCCCAGGAACACAAAAATTGTTCTTATCATTCCTTTGGGACAATCTTGGCATATTATTACAAACTATGGTCTTCCCTTCTTGGTAACCCGAGTTTTTGAGTTCTGTGGGCACAACCCTTTAGATTTCAACCTCAACACTATTGATATTTTGGGATGGGTAACTGATGTGGGAGCTGCTCTGTGTATTGTAGAATTTAAGCAGCATCCCTGGTCTCTACCCAGTGGAAGTCAGTAACAGCCTCCCCTCACTCCCAGGGCATGATAACAACCAAAAATGTCTTCAGACATTTCCAAATTTCCCATGGAGGGGGAGGGGGAACAACCCATTGAGAACCACGGCTTTAGAAGATCTCAACTTGCACTAAAAAACAAACAATAGAATAGAATAAAATAGGAGAGGTTAAAAAAAAATCAGAAAATACCATATAAGAGAATGTAGTTCATATTTATTGGTTTTGTATGTATATGCATATAAATAATGTGGATCATGGTTTTAAAAAGTTTGAAAATGTTGGTAATCTTTCTCTCAAAAGGACAACTGTCTGTGCTATTGCTGGGAGATGGATATTAGATTCCCACGTAGAAATCTCAATTTTTTTCTCTCACTAATTTATTGCGTGCTTTTTTTTGGTTGTTTTAAATTTAATATGGTTTTCATTCAACAACTAATGGGCACTTTGTCTTCTACCTTATTAAGGGAACTGTGGTGGTTTATCTCTCTCTACGTCAGGTAACCAAAATTATAAGAATAGAACATCATGGGCCATCCGGCAGACTAGTGAATCTTTACCTTGTGCTTCAGGAAAATATGTGAAGTCAAACCCTGCCATCTATTAAACAATATCTATTTAGGTCTCACTTTATAGACAGACCACAGAGTTAGTTGTGTAACCTACCAAGTCATACAAGAATTGGTATCTGCTCAGTTAGGTACGTGTGACGTGAACACATAAAAACTGAAACAAGTATATAATGATAAAGTGATACTTAACAATACCAAAGCTGTTTGTTTTTTTTTTTTAAGTCATGCTTCATAGACCACACACATGCGCAAACACACAAAGTGAGTACAAAAGAAGATGATGCTCTCAGTTTGGGCCATATTACCATAAAATGTAGAAGTGGAGTTTTGTAAGCAGTGGTAGAGCAAGTTCTCAAACTGAAAAAAATTTCCAGAGTGAGCTAGAAATGCTGAGTGTTTGCAAACAAAACAGAAATGGATCAAAATAGGAATCAGAAGCAGTCGGTACAGTTAAAAGTGAGAAGTTATACAAGCTCGGAAGTTCACAATGGGAGACGAAGAACTAGATCTCAAGGGTCCAGCATCTGAAACTAGACTTAAGCAAAAGATCAAATGAAGTTTTGTCCATTTTTCCTCTTACATAGTTCCTTTCTAGAAAAAAGTGAATTCAAGATCTGGCCATGCAGTTATGCAGAAAGTGGGTGAAATAAGGAAAAGACAAAGAATGTGGCTAGCCCAGTTAATTTCTCGAGTAGGGAAGAGGATCAAATTAATTGAGATAAAGGACATAACCATGTGTAGGACAAAGCCTGGACCTCTGGGGCCCACATAGGGTAAAATTAGGGAGACAAGGCAGTGAAGAAAGAGTGGTGTCAACAAGAAATGAAACCAGGGGATGCAGGACAATATTTTGGTAAGTGGTCCTAATCAATGGTATCAAATATCAGATGCTGCAAAGCCATGAGTCAGATGGTGAGGGTCAGACTGGGTAACACAGTGGATTGTTGCTGCCCTTGGAAAGAACAGCTTCCTTCCAATGTGTGCCCTCCGGGGTGAGGCAGGTTTCTGCCTCAGGTAACAGGAGAGTTAGTTTTACATGGAGAAATCTCTCACAGTTTCTCTCAGTAAGTTTTTGACTGCTTTTGTTTGGTTGGTTTTCACTTAATTTGGATTGCCTTTCAACAACTGATGATTCCTTTGTTTCCGACAGACAGTTTTGGTGACGTCTGTGTCGTTCTGCAGATAAATTATTTCAGGTATACTTTAAATTCACTCTTACAGAATTATACAGAGTATGTTTTCTAATTTCTTTGACAGTTTTGGCCACATTCACTGTCATTATGGCTCTTTTTCTGGTTTTTGAATTTAAATGTTCACTTTATTCATTTTCATTCTTTCTAGCTTAATATTAAAATGTATAAGGACATGAATTCATTCTACTTACATCATTGACTGTAAACTGTGACAAGTGCTATCATTTGACTCTTATCTAAGTGCAGACTTGATTTCCTTTTTAATTCAAGGGTTTTAAAAAAATGTTTTTAACCTTGGAATAGTTTTATTAATTTTATTTTCCCTTCATTACTACTTTTCATTTATAGTTAAAGAATAAGTTTAATTTAGTTAAACTTTTGGGAAACTTAATGCTTTTTTGTGACCACATATATAAACGTTTTTACAAATATTCCACAGACTTTTGAAAAGACTGCCTATTTTCTGCTTGTAGCCCTCTGATACCTATTTATTATATCAAAAATTAAGTATATTTTGAGATTTCCATATGTTTATTTTTTCCAATTACTCTGACAAAGATTCAAACGGTATTCAAATAGTATTAGACTATTCCACCAATATTGCAATTTTTAAAAAAAAATCTGCTTGTTCCATGGATTATATCAATGTCAATTTCCTGGTTTTAATACTGTACCGTAGTTATACAAGATGTCAAAACTGAGGAAAGCTGGGTAAAAGGTACACAGGAACTTTCTGTACACTTATTTGCAATACTACAAACCTATAATTTTTTCAAAAAAAGAGGTAAAAAGAGAAATAAAATAAAATTTAAAAAATCTCTATTTGCGTTTCTAACAGCTTTTACTACAAGTATTAATATTTTGATACTAAATGGTTATGCCCTCTAGCAGATAAAGGTTCGTGGAAATTAAGCTATACTCTGGATTATTAAAAACAGATCTTTGGTTTCTTTAAAGTCTTTTATCTTGAATTTTATATTGTTTGATGTGAATTTTGTCACCCCAGCTTGCTTACTTTTATGTCTTTTCTTTTCTCAGTTTGAGAGAGAATGTGAGAACGCCCATGTATGTCAGTCTTATATTTGTAAACATTATTTTATATTTCTTTAGTATGCCTCTTATAAACAATAAATTACCATCACAGATTATTAATTTTCTTTTATACAATTTCAGTTCATTCATTTTTATTGCGATGTCTCAACTTTCTTTACCTTAACTATTTGAAATAATTTGGATGGTAAAAAATTCTTAAGTCACAAAATTTTTCCCTTCAAAACTCTGTATAAGAGGCTTATGTTTTCTGAAATATACTATTTTGAGGAAGACATCTAATGCCAACTTCATTTTCTTCTTTTTAGTAAACCTGTTTTTGTCCTTTAGATTATTGTAGAATTTTGGTTTTTTCCCCCTTTGGGTAAACTTTTCTCTTTGGAGTCAGGATACATTTAGGGCATTTTCGTTACTTTTGCATGGTATTCAGTTAACCTTTTCAACTGAAGACTGAAATCTTGTTGAGAAAACAAATAAGAGATTTTTTTTCTAAAGCTTTCTCCTATTTCATACTGAAACTCTGTATCATGGAGGTACAGGAAGGCAGGATTTTCATTCTGATTCCTCCAATTGCTTCTGTTCTTTTGAACGACCAAGAAAGGTTTGATCAGGTTTCTGCCTGCTGACCTTAGAGGGCACCTATGGTAAACCTATATTTGTCCATATTTAGGGCTGAAATGACTTCTGTTTTTCTGAGTTCCTATTTAAATCTGTCATGGCAAGAGAAAGAGAGAAGAGAAATGTTACGTATTTTCTGGGATTTACTTTGTCACATGAAAAGTGAAATAAATAGCTCACTTGGGGGAAGAGTTAGGGAGTAAACACGGGAGCTATTATACAGAGGCTGAGACTTAAAACTAGCTATGCTGGGCCCGTAGCTGTACCCAACAAACTGTCCCTGAACGGTAGGGAGTCTCCAGGCCCTGACCCTGCCATCTGCAGGTGTGACTTCTGTTGTTCATTCCTGGCACATGGTGTCTCCCCAGAGTCAATGCAAGCTCTATCCTAGGTCACTACACTGCAGCACACCCTCCTTCAGTCCCTGCCATCTTAGCATAGCAGTTTCCTGGTGGTATACTCTGCTTCCTTCCCAGGCCAACCTTTTCTTCACTGGCTCCTGGCTTGACTGCCCTTTCCTCCATCTAGATGTCCCTGAATTATCTCTTAGAAGAACATTTTTGGTACATGGATGGTGACTTGCTTTTGTTCCATTACTGATGCTGCTTTTTCTCTATTGCTACTATTTCTTTGGCCATTTCACTGGGGAATTGGAAGATGGGGAGACTTACACAAAAAGGTTCCTATTACCGTATTGAACTAGAACACACCTTTAATTTTTCATATTTTTCGTATTATTTTCCCCCATTCTCTGCCTGGGTTTTAAAAACACAGGACAGAGGCTTCCTATGTCCACAAAATGACACGGTAGGGAAAGGGGGTGAAGGGAATGGAGCACGAAAAAGAAAAAGAGACAGAATGCTCCAGGGACACAGAGTTGATTCTGTATAATTATACATTTTAAATTTCCCTAATTGCTCTGTTTAATTACTGATGTGGAAAGTGTTTCCTTTCAGGGAGTTGAGTATACAAGAGCCCTCAGGACCAAGAAGACAAGACATCACCTGCTTTGGGTTTGGTAATTAAGGCATTATCTGTCACCGCTAGCGTGGGGCAAACCCCTGTGGGAGAGCGGAGCCCTCTCAGCACCACCAGCATAGAGATCGTCCACAAAGCACCAAGAGCCAGTGAAAGCAGAGTCATGGGAAGTGCAGTGAAGACAACCTTGGAGTCCAGCAGCATCTACAAAGAGCGATTGCTGCACAGAAAATAAAACAAACGCTCTGCTGCAATTTACTCCCATTCTGCTCATGGATTGTCTTCCTTCTGCAAAGATTTGTTCATAGACTCCCAATTATTCCTGCAGCTGATCCAGCTTTGTGGGTTTCAGTCCCCCTTTATTACCTGTAATTGTTTGGGGACTTCAAGTCACAACCGCTTAATAGTCAAAGTATCAATAGTGGTTTGGGTTATTTTGTTTGTTTGTTTGTTTGTTTTAATGTGTAATTCAACTACTGTGGCCTCTTTAGATATCGCTAATAATTTCCTCCTTTTCTTACCCAACATCCAAGTACATTCATTCCTCTTGGCACCCACAAAAAGGCAGTGCCTCCTAGGGTGGCCAGATAAATGGATACTTAGATGCCATTGGAATGAAGGAGTAGAAATGGGAATGGATAAATTGATCTAGTAGATTCTGATATGGGCTTCAATTCATTATGGATCATACAATGAAGGAAATCATAACTCAGACTTGGGGACAGATGTATCTGTTTCCATGCCTGTAAATTGTGGAGGTTCCACTGCACGATCTCAAAAGTCCCTTCTGGTTCTAACATTCTGGTTATGTGGGTCAAGGAATGAAAACTCTGGCAAGCAACACAAAGATGGAAGACACACAGATGAGCTGCTATTATCCACCTTCACCAAAGAACTTACAGCCCAGATGTGTGAAGTGTGGTCAGCTGAGAGGTTCCAGCTTTTACGGTCCTTAGGGTCCATCTCAGCTCTTGAGCACAGATGGTGCTCCAGTGACTCTTGATCAATGAGTGAACAAGGTTGTGGCACAGGAACTCAGCCCAGTGTGCCCACAGAGGGGCTCCTGTGATGAATGTTCTTTGCTTCAGATCTCCCTATGGGGCTGGCAGAGACTGTCAAGTCCGCATGAGTTAGCCCAATCCAGCTTCCTTTTCTTTCCCTTTATAGGTGGCCCTCTCCAAAACACCTTGATACTTTGAACTCCTTCTCAGGATCTGCTACCTGGAGAACCCAAAGAGTGACAGCAAATGAGTTGTAAACAAAGTGGCATGAAACTCAGAAAAGAGCATGATGAATTCAACCACTGAAGGAGCTACTGGGGAAAGCAAAGACATGAAGGAAGTGGCATTGGAATTTATCTTTGAAGAATAACTAAGGGTTGAATGGGTAGAAAAGAAGAAAATAGGCATTTCGAGTGGAGATATGGACACAAAGGCACAGTGGTATAAAGACGCAGGATGTGGGACCATGGCTACTGGGTGGAAATGGCGTATGGATGTCTGCAGTGGTGGGTGCAGGAGGGTGGACTGGGGAGATATACCTGGAAAAATATTGGATCCAAGATGCAGAGGTGTCACAAATGCCCCATATACTCGTATGTAGTCCTACTGGTTTGTAGACTCTGGTATAAGAAAATGGTAACCCTGGGAGAATAATGAGGTACCTAAAGCAATAAAACATGGGAAATCCACACCATAGTGCTTTTGACAGTCTAAAAAAGATATTTTATTCTATGTAGGTGGTTTCCTTGAACAAATAGCACCTGCTATTTGTTAGGGAGAAAATGAATTTCTTCTCCAATGATACAACAAAATCAATCATATCACAACACCAATCTATCATGTAAAATTCAGTTTCTAAAGCCATGTTTCCAAGAAAGAAACTGGCAGTTAATATTCCTATCACCATCTATTTATTCAGGAGAAGAAAATGACTTGCTCCTGGGATCCTAAAATAATTTCCTTAAGACCATTACCAAATTCTAACAACGAAATTCATCCATCCTAACAAAGTTTTTATTTTATAAATAATGAATTGCTTTAATTAAAGAAAAAAACAGCATTTCCCAAACTGTGTTCCAAGGAACACATAGTCCTATGGGTTTTCATTACAAATGCTTTCCATGGACGAAACACTGTATATGACAAAACCCATTTGACTTGTCACAGTGAATCTTAGAAATACAACTCTTAAAATCTGCTGTAATAAAATCCATTTAAGTTTATTGGATTCATTTTCCATTTATATTTGACCACAAAATCCTCCTACTTTCATAAGATTGTGGAAGCAAAATTAGAGTGAATATATTTTGCAGACTGACTTTGAAAGAATTCATAAACATTTCATATCGAAATGTGATAGTAGTAAACAAAAGAATTGCCATCTAGTTTCACAAAGTTACATCTTGTATCCTTATTTTTTTCTGTGTTTAAATTTTTTTATTACTTTCAGGTGTACAAAGCAATGTATTATAATAGTTAGACATTTACACCCCTCACAAAGTGATAAAACCCCCTCCCAATCTACTACCCCTCTGACATGTATATAGCTGTTACAATTCCATTGAGTATATTCCTTATGCTTATAGTTGACATTAATTATAGTTAATTACAGTTGACATTCACTATGATTTAACTTCTGATTCAGGTGTATAGCGCAGTGATCAGACACCTAAACGGTCCGTGAAGTGGTCTCCTAATAAGTCCAGTGTCCATCTGGCACCTTACATAATATTTACAACATTATTGATTACATTCTCCAAACTGTATTACATATCCTTGTGACTATATTGTGACTGCTAATTTGTACTTTCTAGTCCCTTTCCATTCTCCCCCATCCTCACCTCCCTTCATCTCTTATTCTTGAACTCGCTGCCCCTGGACTCAGAATAAAATTAAAAAAGGGGATTTATTCCCAGCAAAGTATGTGGGTGGTCCTTCTAACTGGTCATGCTGTGGAGAGTCCTGTGAACAGTGGGTCTGGGGAATATTCAATGTGCTATTTTTGTGGTAGAAAGAGAAAAGCTCACAGACTGGAAACATACTTCGAAGATATAAATGAGAAGTTCAAGGCCTATGGCTTACTGGATTGCCAAACAATCATCCACAGAAAGAACTTCCTATTCTGCAAAATGAAAGAACATTTGCATAAGGCTGTCTTAGTGTTTTTGACCACAGTGCAATATTCTTCTTCTTGTTCACTCTAAGTTTCAGTGATGTGACAAAAGTTGCACACGCGACTGAAACAATGGTGCTAACCTGTCGAACACAGCTAGAGAAAACGCATGCCATTGAGCTGTGCATTCAACTGGGCTGAAGGCAACCCTGGAGTCTGCTTGGAAATGTTTTAGCCCCCCCCCCCAGGCGATGAGAGGTGGGCTAAGTGCGGGGTTCAGATTCCGTTATATGAGATAAGGGTTGGCAACAGTGTTTTTTGTTTTGTTTTCTTTGAAGAATGAGTCCTAGTGGTACAAACAATTGAAACCACAACTGTAACCTATCTACTATCTACACACACACACACACACACACACACACACACAGAGGAAGACAGGAAGGTAAGTCTACTGTTAGGAAAAGGAGGATGACCAGGGGTGGATAGTGGGGAAAGAAATGCCCTCCATTTCATTACTCTGAATAAATGCAACACAACGTCCCCAAGGGATTCTCCTGGTTCAACATACACAATCCCACCTAGAATATAGTTCTTATTTTCTTATTTTCACCTTTAAAAGTTAAGAGAAAATTGCAGGGTCCAATGTCTCCAATCACTTTTAAGTTTAAATGTCCACAAATGATAGACCCAAAAATGATGGCTTCATGAGGTCATGGGTCAAATGATAAAAATCACAACAATAATAACAAGATAGTTCGCATACACCATCTCTTCTCCAACAAAAGTCAAACAGGGCAGAAGTTACTATCTCTACCTTTCCAGATGGCAAAGACTAAAGTGTAGATAAGTAAAGCAATTTGTCCAAAGTCACCCTGGATAAGGAGGAGTGCTGGGACTTGAACCCAAGACTGGCAGATTTCAGTGCTGTTACAAAGGCAGTGGGTCACACAGACTAACTTTGGAAAACCCTGCATAACATTATCTGTTTGAATACGGGACAAAATAGACTGTTTTCAAAGCTTCTCAAGGTTAGCTTGCTTTGTGAAACTTGGGGGTACCTGTTATCACTCAAAATTCAAATGATATAAGCTTCAGAAGCTTATATCCCTGAATCATGGCTTTTTTTCTGTTTGATCCTCCCAGTGGCCCCAGTCAATACAATGCACAATCATTGCAAGTGGAAACACTTCAATCTCTCAGTTTTATAAGTGTGACTTTTCATTTGGTTAGAGTGATAAGAGTATATGAGGTAGGCATTTCCTCTATTCTACCCAGGGGTTTTGCAACACTGACTCAAGTCTCTCCTCTCTCTTCCCGAGACTTATAAGTGTGACTTTTCATTTGGTTAGAGTGATAAGAGTATATGAGGTAGGCATTTCCTCTATTCTACCCAGGGGTTTTGCAACACTGACTCAAGTCTCTCCTCTCTCTTCCCGAGACCTCTTTGAAGAGGCTGGTGAAGGTGTGCTGGTGAAGTGTTTACTCCACTCTGCCCAGGAATGAACCCACTGGCTTTCACATTCTGATAAATAGAATCAAGACACTATTGAGTGTTTCCATTTTATCTGGTCAAGCAACTATTTCTGAGGTGACTTTAGTGTCATTTGGAATTCAAGAGAATGCATCTATTGCATGAGCCTGAATTTCTCGGTTAATTCAATCAAACACTTAGGGGATAAAGTATAAAAAGAGGACTGTGTAATTTTATCATGATTTCTCTCTTAAGTGAATTCAAAGAGAAGGCTGGATTGAATTTGTTGGAAGGACAGCCAACTCCTTAGATATGCTTACTAATAAATAGCTCACTCTTCAAAATCCAGAACCCAGCATTGTATTTTCATTAATTTTTAGAGGTGAAATTCCAGTGTGACTAGTTGCCCTCACATACACATTCCCTCTCATCAGAACAAAAATTTGCAAATGGCAGATGTATGTCTGGGGGAAGAGTGGGAGAGCCGATCCTAACCACATCCCAATATCTGAGAGAGAGAAGCTAAATAGGTTTTGTCTCCTTTAAAAGTGTTTCAGACAGGAAAGACCTCCTTGAATGTTATAAACTTGAATAGGAAAAATGTCTATTCTCCTTCCCCACCCCCACTCTGTTCCCAGCATCTTTGTTTGAACCTAGTCTCAAAACACATGTAAATCTTGGCCCAGACTAAGCAAATCACCTTAAAAAGGAAGGTTAGAGAACTGTTTATTATTTGAAATGTCTCTTCCTAGACCTTATTTTTGATAAATTGGCTTCAGCTTCATTACTTCATGATATATCTCCCTTGACATTTAATTATACTTACTCCAAACACATTAAGCGAATCAGTCTGAACAGCTTCTTATTAATATGCAAATTTCTCCTTTGAAAACCCATGAATCTGTGAAAAATCTCTTTAGGCTTCCATTAAACCCACTCAGGAAGTTGTATACCTCACACAGACACTTGCCTCATTCACTGACTCAATGATTCAGCATTTACTAATTGTCTGAGTTAACTATTCTGGCCACATCAAGGGGAGTTGGTAGGAAAGAGGGGGACAGGAGACCAAATGGGATTCAGAAGCTGAACACTTAAAAGATGAATGATCAGAAGGCCAGGCCTGAATTAGCGCTGTAATTAGAGTTGAAAATCAAGCCTCTTTGCAAGCACAATCAGCCAGATGAGCTGAAACAGCCCACTTGGAGGAAGAAAAGCCACAGACACAGTTCACCAGTGAGTGACTTCTCTGGCAATTGCAGTTCAGGCTGGAGTTGAAGCTACTGGATTGGGGCTTATGGTGGTCTTCTGCACACAGAGAGATCTCCCGTGCACTCAGGGGGCACATGCTCATTTAAAATTGCATTTGCAAAAGACCTGGTTATCATGTGACATGGGGGACCATGGGTAGATTCTCCTGTTTATCAGAGGAACATGGTGATGACCAGGAGTGAACCACCAGGAAGTCCAAATAGCAAACTGATGAACGAATGGTCCTAGAGCAGTCCAGAAAAAAAAGAAAAAGCCCGCTTTCCAGAAATCAGGAAATAAAGCCTACTTCAGGACAAGCTGAAGACAAGGCAACAAGGACACAGGCATAGGGTGAGGGAATGAGTTTTCCAGGAGAATCCAAAGCCTGAGGGATCAGAATTTAGAGGAACAAAGCAGAGATCAACATAGAAATGGAATCTGGATATTCAGAGTTTAAGAGAGAATTAAGAATTTCTTTGGTTGCTGTTGACAGGATATCCAAGATGGGGCAAAGCAACCATTCTCCCTCCTCTCGAGACAAAAGTATGAAATTAGGGATGTCTGGGCAGCAGAAGATAATAATATCAAAAAGCAACATCTTGGAGTCAGTTCTGCTGGTTTTATAATCTTGGTGGTTTTGAATACTTTTAAGAAATATTTGCTTACTAAAACAATATGGTGACATGTATCAGTATATGCTTTGACTCATGATAAAAATAGAGGCAGTATAACAGGTTATTTTCTGTGACATATGTGATCTTATGCTGAATAATCTCATGTTCTGCAGAACCCTGTCTCTGCATCTTATCAAAAGAAGGCCATGGCACATACTCTGTCATTTCTCAGGGTTGCTATAAGGATTAAATTGAATAAAATATGTCCAGGAGGCGGGAGGGGGCTCTATAAACTGTAGAGAATTCTACAATGTAATTGTAACACAATGTAATTGTGTTTGTCTACGTAGCAATAGCTGTACCAGTTAGGTTTTCTCATTTACATACTAGCCTTACAAATGGCCTGAACTGCTAACCAGAAATTAAACTGCTTAATAAGGGGAGTAGGAAATAATCTAATAATTCCTGGTATAATTCAGGTACCTCTTAAGGTGATTTTTATAAGTTATTTTACTTTATCCTACAGCAACCTTGCAGGAACAGGGGGAAAAATGTCATTGTCCTAAGTCCTCATTGGAACAGAAAGGTCTGGAATACAGACCCTGCTTTTAAAGTGTTCCCAGACCTTTAAAGAGAAGACAAGACCAGCAAATAATGTAAACATAGCCTGAAAGAATATTAAATTTATTTTTTAAGACAAGAGGAAACTACTCTATATGTACCTATCATTTGAAATTGATTACATATTGGAGGAATCTCATTTTATTGGGATAAAAAGATGTTACTTTTATGGAAACGACCTCTTAAAGCTTCTGATACAGTCTATAAATTAATCAAATGGGACACTCACCAAAATTATTAAATGATATTTATTGTAGTAAAGGGGCATAGTCTCGAGTATAAAGTTCTTTTCTTGCTTATTTAAAATTCCTGCCTTATATTTAATGAAACAAATCAGAAGAAAAACACTTAACATATGAAGGACTGTAAATTTTGGAAGAGTTTCTCTGAAAATATTTTTGCAAATCTTTCAAAACAAGCCAGAGGGAGAAATTAGGACAGTCTTGGTGTTTTGAGAAAACCAACCAGGAATATCTATTTTGGTACCTTTTTTTTCCTCAATCTAACAGTGACAGCATGAGAGTTTTCTTCTCCTAGATAGACAGAAGACTATGAGAGGATGAATGCACGATTTGGGGAGTCAATGAAACAGGTCCAAATCCTGGCTGTGCTACTTTGTAGCTGTGCCAACTGGAGTCTTTGTTCCTATGAATGGTTTAATGCCCAATTTACAGTATTGTCGAGAGGTGAAGAGCATACTGTATGAGGAGCTTGGGATAAGTAGTCATCTAAAACGATCACTACTTGAGGATGGGATACACTCTTCTATTGAGCTTTGCAGCCTTCAGGGCACTTGCACAGAGTGGGTCTGTGCGGTCTCAACGCACAATTGATTCTCATTATTCAAGGGAATCATGCTCTACAAAGTCCCCGTAAATACTGAATTAGCCAATATGGAACTGTTGTTCCTAGAGGAAACATTAGGTTAGGTTCCCAAGAGCCTCTGGTCACAACATTGCATTGGCCAATCAATACATGTCCTTGTTGTATGTGTTTCTGTTTAAAGTCACCTTATTTAATATATATTGTGGATTCATTAACATTGAACTCACAGTCAACCACACTATAACGCATGCCTGAACAAAGTTTATCTAACACACATATTTTCTCCATCGGACATGTCACAGCTTTTCTGAGCTTAGGGACACTAGACAGCACTTCAGTATTGCACTTGGGGCCACTTAAACAGTGAAATCATTAAGAAATAGCACAAAAAAACACACAGCACAAAATAGACCCAAAAAGGACACTTGTTTGCAGTATGAGAGCTATTAATAAAATGAGAAGCAGAGTGTCTCCTTGACCTCGGCTGGGAACACATGAACTGGGTGATTCAAATTTTTTGTTTTCTGTGCATGCCCACAAATGACAGTGAAAGTGCTGCAAGTATTAATTTTAGGGTTACAAGTAAATTTTAGCAAGTAGACAAATACAAAAATACAAATCTATGAATAATAAAGGTTGACTGTATTTGTTAACTGGATGCAATAAAACAAACAAACAAACAAAAACAAACAAACAAAAATCTGAAAAACTAGGCCAAATGTATAGCAGGACTTCTGTTCTTCCACATTAGAAGAGACTTCTGTTCTTCCTTTTACAACAAAAAAAAGAAAGAAAAAGAAAACGAAAGAAGAGAAAAGAAAAACATCAATAGGTCAGAGACATACCCATTCATACAAAATGGCAAGTTGATGTAAAATTGCTTTCTCTATGCTGATGAATGGTTTTAGTTTCCTACTGTCTACTTTGTGGGTCATGAAAAGGGGACAAAGAGCAGATCAGCAGAATTATACCTGATTCTCTCATCAAGACCAGAAATTGAAATATCAGCATGTTTTTCTGGTGACTCCAGAATCTTCCCTAAATGACCTGGAGAACCAGTTACTAATTTTGCAACTGCCAGACACAGAGTGATGATTCTCAAAACTCACAAGCTTGAGCGAAACTCTATGCTCAGGTTTAGTGATTCTTTAATGGGTAAAGCAAGAAAAGTTATACTTCATCCCATTCTCATTTGTCATCTCCCAGAAGTTCAACGTCAGAGCCCAAGCTTTAAAGAAGGCACTTGGGCTTCAAGGTCTCTTTTCAAATAGATAAACCTGCCAACATTGCCTGAAAAGTCAGTTCCAAGATAAATGAACATATGCTATTTTTTAAGTTTCTGTTTGGAGACAAAAAGAGGTTGAAGCTGTTTTAGAAGAAAGGCGAAGACTAATTTTTAATGGAACTGAATGGACTTGATTTTACCTTATGGATATGAGAAAATATGCCCTTATTTCTTAAGTTCTTTTTTGCTCTGGGAGACAGTGGCCGCAGGTTGTCTCCTCCCACCTCCTCCCTTGGGATCCAAGAGAATCCATAGACCTCTATGCACAGACACATGGCTTGAAGAATAGGATGGGGAGAGGGTCTTTGGAATTAAGACTTTAATTCCATAGTAGAGAGAAGCTCCAAATTAACAATGTTGCTAATTGACTCCACCAATGTTTCACCACACCACCACCCCCAACCCCCCTCCCACTCCCACCAAGGTTAAAGTTGCTGATCATGTCTAATCAGTTCATTTTAGCACATGGAAACTGACAACTCCCAATGAGAAGGTTTTTGTCACAAAATCATGGAGCCAGGATGAGCTTGAGGGCATAACACCTGTGCAGTCTCACAGGTTCCATGCTTAGAAGGACTCTGCCTTCTGTTTGATGCTCTAATGCTGCAGCCTAAACATTCTCAAATAATGTTTTAATAAAGAATCCTACATTTTTATTTTGCACTGTGCCTCACAAATTATAAAACTGATCTTGCATGTAGCTAAGTACTGAGAGAGGACTCCACACATTCCCGGTCCAGTGCTTCTCTCATCTACTCTAAGGGATTCAATATTAGGTCTGCAAGACAGGTCACAAACACAGACTTCTGTGTGCCGTCAACTCTGTGCCTCAAGAACCCATCCATCTGCCGAGGGCTGGCTGTCAGCCAATCTCTCTCATACTACCAGACTCAAACATATTGGAACCATAGCCCCAGCTCTACTGTGCACAGACCCAGTTTATCTTTATTAAAGGAATGAGCTAACAGACAAGCAGGTTAGGAATACACCGTTTCCTGGATAAACAGTATGGTCTTCACTCACTCCCACAGCATCATGTGGCATACTTTATGCATATGTATTTTTATAAAGTAGCTAGAGAAATAAAGCGATCTTATATCATCTAAGAACAACAATATGACTTTCCATTTGGCAGGCTGCCCTGCGATCCTTCCCTCCACAGCTCCTCCATCTCTCTCTACTTCAGGCTCCTGGAGCAATCCCCCTCCTGTCCCATTACTTTGTATGAAGGTGAATAAATCAATGTGAAACTCTTATTATCTTATTTTCTCTCTGTCCCCTCCTATTCTGTCCTACCAATCTTGAATGGTTGGAGAAAAATTAACGCCTGTGTCTCTGGCAAATGTATTGAAGCTATAATTCAGTTTTAAAACAAGTTTTCCAGCAGTGGCCAAACCTCGGGTAGAAGGTTCATTTTTCACAAGAGTAATTGAATCTTTCCCTTCAATCTTTTTTCAAGTATTAAAGACAACTGAGGCCTCACTGAAAACTCTTATAAAATTTCCACTAGACACTTGTCAACTGAGAGTAGAGCTACCGCTTGTACACGACAGGGGATAGTGGGGTAGGGTGATGGTAGTGGAACAGCATTTTCCGTAGTTCACAGACAGAAGGTTATTCCAAGGTAGCAAAAGCAATAAGTATCCTTTATTTCACCAACCTCCACTTTATGCCTTCCATATTTCTGTAAGGTTAAAATCTAGGTTTTGGTATTTCTTAAGTAATAGCATTGCTGAATTTAACTGAGTTTCAACTAATACAATAAACATTCTTTAGGAGATTGCATTGCCTTGCCAAGGTTTTAAAAAGTGCTTTCTATCAAGAAATATCTATTTTGTCTGTAAGTGCTACATTTGTGTATTTTAAGTGACACATTAATTTTACAGTGTTTATGATCCAACAGAAGTGGCAAGTCTTACCACCTAATGGTCAGACATCCAGCAACTGTGTTTTATGGAATGAAGCTCACTGTGATACCACATGGAAAAGTCACCCTTTGTGTTTACCAACTGGGATTCCACTTTTTTTTCCCCAGACCAATTTCTTAAATAGCTCAGTGACTAACTGATTCCTACCATCCAGATAGGCCAGTGAGTAGACCTGGAGAGGTGGATTCACCATTCTGCAAGTCACTGAAGTTGTTTCTTGATATTTTCATGGTAACACTTTCTTTTTCTAGAAATTAATTCACAGCCCTTGTCCTATAATAGTCTAACTTCTCATTTCTGATCCTTATCACTGCCTTACTCTCCCTAGGTTTTGAATCCTTTAGAAAGTAATTGTGTGCCACTTGTCACTGTCTTCCTTTGTAGTGGAAATTGAAAATCCAACAAAATGAAATAAAACAATAAGGAATGTGTAAAATAATGTGAAATGTGAAATTTATGAAATCATGACATGCATTACTGACCAGTCCTTCAAAGCTGAGAGCCACATTGAGACACTGGAGCCAGACGGTCCAGCCCAATCATCTGTTTGGGTGGGACAGATGATTGTACATGGTCTACCATGGATGAAGTCCTTACTGTTTTGTTTTTGTTTGGCTTTTCTTTACCAAGAGTCTGGGTACCTTCAGAGCACACAAAAGAAAAAGAGCCTACTTGGAGGAAGGAAAAATATCAGGGCCGAGTCTACAAAATAAAAATGTATCAGAAATCTCCTAGCCAGCTATCTCAGTCATCCCCTGCTGTGTAACAAAGCACTGAAAATTTAACGGTTGAAAAAATACAAAGCATTTCTTTGCTCATGATTCTGTATTTTAGGAAAGGCTTGACTAAGTGGTTTTCTGCTTCATGTGATGTCAGTTGGTATCATGAAGCTTTATTCATCTGAGAATTCAGTGGGGGGGGGGTCACAGTGATGAAGATGGCTTCATTCACATGTCTGGGTACTCGGCTTGTGGTGGCTGAAGAGCTGAGCCTAGTTGGCCTCTCTCTCCAGCATCATCTTTATATGATGGCTCAGGGCTCCACGGGAATAAATGAAGAAGCTGTCAGGCCTCTACCTGGCTAAGCCTGGGACTGGCACAGCATGGCTTCATTTTAATGGTTACTGCAAGTCACAAGGCCAGCTCAGATCCCAGAGGACAGGAATTAGATTCCACCTCTTGATGGGAGAAGTGGAATGCACCAATATGAATGGGAAGAATCATTGGTGGCCACCATTGGAGACAATACAAAACCAACTCCCCATGTTTTTCTAAACCCACATCCTACCTCAGAGGATAGTACTAAAGGTCAGTTGGGGGGAGTTTGTGGTCACCCTCCATCATTTCACTTCACAGATTAGAAACATTGCCACAAAGACACCTTTTCCCATCAGCATCGCTGCACGTGTTATTACATCCTCATTTCAAACTTATTTGAGTTACAAGTCAGTCCTATGACCATGAGTCACTTTGTGGGTAAAGCAGGAAATCTGTATTGCAGAATCAGATGCTATGCAATTCCTCAACACGATCAACCAAACAAGCTCAAAAAGAACAAAACATATAGCATATTTGTGCTGCCTTAGTTCAAAAATGACCTTGGCTTCCAACATCACCAGAAAAGGAGTATCTCAGCCAAATTTCCAGAGACAAAAATAATACAGGATTTGTCTTTGAGCTTCTACGAGTCCAAAGGATTCTCAGAGGTACTTCTGACTTTGTAGGATCTTTACTTTTTACACTGAGTTTAGAAGCTCACCACCAACCATTTAAGATAAGAGTCTATTCTATAAGTTCCAAACTTATCAATGCAGAGCTATAAAGAGAGGTTGCTCCTCAGCTCCTCAGTTTGGGCTTTGGTAAATACGCCTAAATTCCTCCATGAACATGATTTAGACTTGCAGGTCCAGACTGATAGACGTAGCTTTTGTGTTCCAACCAAAAGTCGTTCCTTGGGATCTATCTCAAGTGTAATGAAACACATTTCTGTACAAGAGAAAGCAAGTGGTTTATTTTCATTTTCTTACTGACCTCTGATTACTAGAGTTCTACAACTGATCAAAGTGTCCTCAAGCAACAATCTATAATGTTCTACTATTATCTACGTCACTGACTAGCTGCTGGACACTGAGCAAGATATTTTTTTTTTTTTCTCCCTTTTCTGAGCTCCAGTTAAAAGGTTCAGGATTAGGGCTGGCCGGGTGGCGCAGGCGGTTAGAGCTCCGTGCTCCTAACCCCGAAGGCTGCCGGTTCGATTCCCACATGGGCCAGTGGGCTCTCAACCAAAAAAAAAAAAAAAAAAAAAAAAAAAAAAAGGTTCAGGATTAAAGGGACATTAAAGTTCTAGTTAAAGGAAGGGGGTAAATATCATCATCATCAATGCTCATTCTTGCAAAATATTCTATAAGTTACAAGGCATTTTTATTTAATTATCTCATTTGATTTCAATTTCTAGGGTCCCTTCCATTTTCAACAGTGTATGATTTGATGGATTAAAAAATGCATGTTGAGTTGATAAAATACACCTGTTTTCAGTAGTTTGCTTTAAAGAGTCAAAGAATTTTAAATGTTCCTGCTATGGGGAAAATCTACTTTCCTTAATCTGTACATTTATGTTGAAAGACCATATATCATTTTCAAAATATTTTTCAAAACTTAAGGAGAGGTGTGACTTACTACTTAATGATCAGCTTTCGCTCACATATGCTCTGTGGTTTATTGGAGAAATTCACTGTAAAATAAGAACCTCCTAGAGAAAAGGCATTCAATCTATCTTCTTGAAAGATCTTGGCATTCGTTCCTGTTAAGGGCTACCCAAAAGAGTGAAATGGAGAGGTGGGGGTCTCTGAGACCACACATTCTTATTTAATCAGAGCAACTTGCCTTTTATCAGTTGTTCAGTTTTACTTCAATGAAAAATTTCATTTGAATCAAGAGTTCTAAGATCATCAAATATTTTAAACTACTGCTTGAGGGAATACATGCAGCTTTGGAAATCTTGCTAAATCTACTTATATATTGTGATATAATTCTCCCTACTGATACAGTAAAATATTTTTTTTTAGTGAAAGCTATGATATAAACTATTCCCTGACCCTACATTTCCCCCAAGACCTCCTTTATACACATAGTTCTACTCTGTGGTTTGAATGAGTTTTGAATGGATGCCAAACATTTCCTATCTCAATAGCTAAGGAGACTAAGACTACAAAAGAAGTCAAGCCAGGAAAAAAAATCCCAGTCATAAAATTTTAAAGAATTCTCAGATGTTAATTCTGACCAAAGTGCCAGAGTGATTCAATGGTGGGTGATGCTGAGTAATTTTACTTTGGACTTCTTAATCTATGTCCTATTAATGGATTTGAGCCATAGTTCCAAAGGTTAGGAATTAAAGACCCCATTCCCCTCTCTTTTTATTAAATTATTCTAACCTCATCCTGGGTAATTCATCACTGTCTCACTCACTCTTGGTATACATGTTGGGAATGGAAGGGCCAGTTTATATAATTACCCTCTCCACCTTCTCAAACATATTATAACAAAGCCTGAGTCTGGTTTCTTTGAGATTTGAGAGGGTATCTTCCAATTTTACATCCTATGCTGCAAAGTAGCCAGTTCCAAAAGACGCGTGCTCCTTGAGAACTCTCTTACTTTAGTGGAATCCTATCTCTTGCATTATGCTAGATCATTTTCAAGGTTAACTTAGGTTGAGTCTTTGAGCATCATAGCCAGATGGCCATGTGTTGGTTGTTTACATGGCACTCATTCAGTGGACACAACCTCTGAAGGCTACTTGAAGAAAGGTGATGGAGATCAGGTTCTTCACACACCTCCAGACACCTCCTCCACTTGTGAAAGGTGCTGGCTTTCTCTGTTTGTTAAAGAAATGGAGGATGTTAAAGATATGGATGTTAAAGGATGTTAAGGAAATGGAGGACTTTGCTTAATTTTACCTGTGATGAACTGACTTGTTCTCCCTCATCCCTGCCATATTCATGTGTTGAAAATTTAATCCTCAATGTGACTGTATTTGGAGATCAGGCATTTAAGGAGGTAGTTAAAGTTATATGAGGTCACAAGGGTGCGCTTTAATCTACAAGGACTGGTGTCTTTATAAAAGTAGAGAGAGACCAGGGATATGCAGAGAAGAAGCCATGTGAGGATACAACAAGAAGGCCAAAGAAAGAGGCCCCAGGAGAAACCAACCCTGTTGACACTTTGATCTTGGACTTCCAGGCCCCAGAATAGTGAGAAAATAAATTTATGTTGTTTATACCATGTAGTATGTAGTATTTTTATGGTATCCCTAGAAGACGCATTCATAGCACATGACCTCGATACCTGGAATTACCCTAAAGAAGAGAAGTTTCCAGGAGACATTATGTCTTTCACTATCTGAGAAGCTACTTGTGGAGAAGCAAATTTGCTCTATGTGTACCTAGGAGGAAATCTAAAATCTGCTGGAAATGATAAAGATTTTGGTCCAATTATAAAAGTGAAATTGTAAATGTTAAAGCTTTTCAAAGGAAGAACGAGCTGGATACCAGAAGGGAGTGAGACCTTCTCACACGAATACCTGTTTGTCAGGTGGTTGAAACATCGCATCACATAGAACATTGGACTACTGTGATGACTTTAAGGGGTAAAACAGATTAAGGAGGCCTCGCATGAAGAGTGACCACTAACCAGCTCATGATTTGGGGCAAGTTGCATAAGGTCTCTTGACCTCAGTTTCCAAAATCTTTTTAAAAAGCAAGTCCAACTTCTGTGCGGGGGGGGAAAAAAAAAGAAACAAACAAAAGCAAAAAAAAAAAAAAAAACACAAAAAAACTATATTTATGGAGCATTATATAAATGGAAAGCATCATTATCATCATCGTGTTGCATATGCCATCAAATGAAACCATTCTAAGGATTTTTTTTTCTTGCTTTGGATTGCTTAAAATATATAAGTGTGTGTTTACTAAAAAGGCAATCATCTAGACTCATTAAAAAAGCAAACTCTGAAACTTTGTATTACATCAGAAGAACAAAAAGAACAAAAAGTCTAGGTGAAAGTCAATTCACCCAGGACAGAGTATTCCCCTTTCCAAAATGGGTGAGATGCCATCTGAACAAGCTACAGATATAGGGAAACCAACATTGTAACAGTCTAGGCTGATCTTTTCAATCAGGCAAAACTGCCTCCTCCGCGAGTCCCCTTTGAAGGAAAGAGCTCTCTGCCTGGGAGCAGTTCTGCTGTGTCCCATGGCTTTCATTCATCACTTTTCAGGCCCTGCGACTTCTGGCACAGCCCTCGCCTCTTTATTTGTTCAGTTTGGCTCACGTTGCTGTGGAGAAGTGATGTCAGGAGGCTCTGACTCCCGTGAGCAATAAGTTGCAGATGGTTCCTCCACAACCCCAGAGTCTCTCCTAATGTCCTGCTCCTTGGAACAACAGTAATTGTTATAAATGGGCGAGTGATAGGATGAGCAAAGATGCAGCTTTTCCAAGGGGATCTACAAAGCAGCATCCTCTAGAAAGAAATGCAGCCACCTCCACGGGCCGCACAAAGGCATCCTGATTGGTTATTATTTCGGAACAGGGTGCTCACTCGATGGGTGATTGTCCTAATCTGATTAATGAAATGGTGATGCTAACAGAGGGTTCAGCTTGCTGCCTCTCATGGCTGACCCAACTCGGGCAATTCCCCCCAGAACATCAATTCTCAGCGCCCTTGTCAGATAATTGTTTATGAAAAGATGAACGCGTGTGGCAATCTCGGGTGAAGGAGGTTGATGTATGTGTTGTTAATGATCGAAATAATCAGTTTGGTAATAACTGGCACGTGTGTGTCAAGTGCAAGCTGAGGAGCATTAGCATTCCTCAGGCACCTCGTCTTTATCTCCAGGCTGGCGTCTGCCAACTGCCCAGGATCACCCATGAATAAATACTGAGCCTTCCCCAGACATAATTAAACTGCCAACGCGGATACACCTAAATAACACTGATATCTTAATGACACCAGATAGAGTTCAAGTAATGAAAGCAGTGTGAGGGGGACGTCAGTGCTCTGCTCGCTCCACAGGGAGATTTCCGTGAATAACCCCTTCCAGGGTTTGTTTGTCATCGTGGTGGAGCTTTCCTTTCTGGATTTTTCTCTTTGGTTTGCCTTCACCATCTGAGAAAACTTTCCATCCCTCTCCTGTCTAGACTTGGGAGCTAAGCATCTCTGTGCCGGGGACAGGTTTTGTATTTTCTGTCATAATCCACTGGGCCCCAGAGGGTGTGGTCATGTGGCTTCTGCAAGAACGCAGCTGGGCTTGAGACATGAATGAGTTGCTCCTGGACCTGAGGCTGCATCACCTCTTCCATGCGGTCATGGAAGAGACCTCTCTTCCACGGAAAGGATTCTCCTTCTCGCGTCTGCATCACGCAGAACATCCAGCACCATACTCAGAAAGTATCCGAGGAATCTTTATTCTCCAGCCTCTAGTCAGTTTGGGGGATTGTTTGAGCAGGTGATTATGTGTATTTATTTCTCTGCTTAATTTCCACCAGTCCTTCCTCTCCGATATCATAACATCGACTATCTACTCAGTAGACCCTCTCCTCACCACTAAGATGTGTGCACTTCCACCTTGTCTTATTCCTTTATCTTCATATGCCTCCCTCAAAAAAGAAAAAATGTACCTGCCTCTAAAACTTTACTTCTACCATTTCTTCCGCATCACACTTTATTTTCCATGATTCGGCAGTAAATTTTCCCCCACTGACTTCCTTATGGAAATTGTACTACCTCTTCAGCTTCTCTCTTTACCTCCTCTTTTTACTGAAACCTGATTATTCATAGGCTTAATTTCCTCATCTAAAAAATTAAGAGGTTGGACAAAATCATCATTTCTCAAACTGCATTCTCTAGAACACCATAGTACAGCAAGCAACCTTTCATAGCACAGTGCCAAGGAGTAGACGTTTAGAAAATATGTGTTGAATGAATAAAAATACATATACCATAAAAAATGAATTTCATAGACAAATAAGTCTGGAGAGAGTTGAGATAAATGTGTTTAATCTTTACTCTAGGATTTTTCAAACTCTCTAATGTGCTAGGAAGCACTATGAAACTCCAGATCATATGGCATGGAACATTTAGCAAACATATTGAACTGTGGAATTCATGTTTTGCAGGTTGCCTAGGAACCCCTCACAGAACACACATTAGACTTAATGATTTCCAAATTTTCTATTCTATTAAATATTCTATGACCTATTAAATTCTATGACCAAGAATCTTACGTAGAGACCCACCCTCCCCTCCATCATCTCAGGGGAAGGAAAGGAGTCTTCAACTTAATCCTTCCATCAGCTTCTAACACTATGTCTCACCTTTTAAAGCCGCCATTATTTAATTATACTAACAAGTCCAAGTCTCATTTTCTTACTCTAATGCTTTCCAGCAGCCATTTCCATGGTTTTTAATGACTCTGTGACTGTATTGCTTTTATATATTGTCTTAATCAGTTCAGGCTGCTGAACAAATTACTATAGACTGGGTGGCTGAAACAACAAACACTTTTTTCCTCACAGTTCTGGAGGCTGAAAGGTCCAAAATCACCGTGCCGGCAGATGCGGTGCATGGTGAGAGCTCTCTTCTTGGTTGGCAGACATCTACCTTCTTACTGTATCCTCACATGGCAGATAAGGTTACTAATCCCATCATGGGGGCTCTACTCTCGTGACTTCATCTTAATGTAATCACCTCCCAAAGGTCCTACCTCCAAATATCTTTACATATGAATTGGGGGCAGGGGACACAGACGTTCAGCCCATGGCATATACCCACAAAGGCTCTTAACATCCTAGATAACATTCATGTTAAGGACCCATCTACAACCTTGACCTTCAGTCTATCATCTTCCAAGACTTCACTGATAGTCTCCACTCCACGTGTCAGCCGTGAACAAAGGCACACACTTATATTGCCCAGCACCACTCAGTCTCCGAGCTGTCAAATACTTCCTGCCTTTTATGTGAACATTTTCTCTTGCTACATTCCTTTTGCTCAGCACTATTTAACAATTCTTTGACCTCAGGGAAATTCCCCTAACACTGATCCCTCCCAATGAACCAAATCCATTTGTTTTCCTCTGGCAGTAGTTGCACTCCACTCTTTGGGCTCCACAATTGGATGCATCAATGCTTCCTTACACACATCCCTCCAAACACCACATGGACTTAAAAATTTGCTGTACACATTGTCACATGTGGGACTCCCGAGCCATAGGCTTTTTCCCTTCTAGCCTCTAGAAACGTTATTAGGAAAAGTCACAAAGCTATCCTCTCTTAGCTCATCCTAAATTCTTGCCAACTAATGTAACTGAACTGTTAATGGTTAATGATACTTAGAGGATCTTTTATTCATTTCTTACTGTCTCAAAACTTCCTTTACCTGTAGACACACCATTTCCCAAGATGCTCACAGGAGATTGAGAGGTATTCTATGAAAGGAAGTTTCCATAGCCATATATATTTGGGGAACATAAGGTTAAAATGAAATAAGCTTGTTTTGTTTATTTTCAGAGCCTTAAAATGCTAACATGTATTATGAATCTGCTAGAGGGTGCAACAGCATACAACGTTAACCAATTTATTTGATCACTGAGCTTTTTATCGTTAGTTTAAATTTAAATAAGTGAACCAAATTTTTTTAGCATAAATTTCAAGTTTCTTTTCAGGACTTGTGGCAGAGGGGTCTGGGCTAGTTGTTCACCCAAGCTATATCCTTTTCTTCCTGGGAACACAGTTACACCTTATTTACCAATCACCCACCCACTATGGGGTGGCATATGATTGAGCTCCAGCCAATAGTATGAGGGCAGAGATGACGTGCATCGCGTTGAATGCTGGTACGTGAAAACCTCCCCTCCACAATTCTCCATGTTCTTTTCTAATTCTGGCTGCTGGACTAGAGGTGAACCTCAGCGCAAGCGTGGTGGCATGTGTTATGTTAGAAACCTGGATTTCTGAATCACCACCTAGAGTCACCTGACCCAAAACACCTGTATTGTTGGTTTTGTGAATGAAAAATAAACTTTATATATATATATATATATATATATATATATATATATATATATATATACACTCAAATTTGGTATTTATTCCGGGCCAGGACTAGGATGAGATGGGTGAGATATTTTCCTCGGGTGCAAAAGTTAAGGGGGCATCAAAAATTCAGTAATCAAGACAAATAAGATTTTAATGCAATATTTAAAAAAAATCTAAATTGATGCAAAAAATAGGCATCATGAACAAATTATCAACATTTTAAATGAAGACAGGATCACCATTTATTTGCTCTAGCAGCATGTTTCTGTAAGTGACAGGTTTCCACCATGCACACATCAGCAGAGCTCCACTTTGATCACATCCCTGCCCAGTTCAAAGGGCTACTAGATAACTCTAAACTGCTTAGCCAGAGCCTTTGACTTTCAGGCTCCATGTATCCTCCCTGCTTAAATGAATTTCATTCTCTGCAGTGGGGGGTTGGGGGTAGATTTTTAAAACTTCCCTTTGAATAAATTGTATTTGTTTCTCTCTTTATGCTGTGCTTCAATTGTTTCCCATTCTTATATTTTCATTCTTTACCTTCTTTATCATACCAAACCCTTCTCAGTTAAGATTCAACTGTCTCCTTCATGAGACTTTATCATAATGATCTCTTTGCCTTGTGGCATTTCCTTTTTCACTTTTATGTTTTTTATACATTATTTAGCTAAAGAATTAATACCGTGTTTCCCCAAAAATAAGACCAGGTCTTATATTAATTTTTGCTCCAAAAGACACATTAGGGCTTATGTTCAGGGGATATCATCCTGAAAAATCATGCTAGGGCTTATTTTCTGGTTAGGTCTTATTTTCAGTGAAACAAAGTATTTAACATTTTAGGTCTGAATCTACTCTATCCAAGTAAACTGCACAGTTTGTGAAAGAAAGAACCCTGTTTCCACAGTCTTTTTATCCCCACATATAGAGACACCAATTGACGGGTACTTACTGATTTGATTTAGACCCGTGTTTATGACTGTCTGACTGGCAATTGCTGTATTTGGTTCTTGAACACTTTAATTTTCCCTTGGCTGACCACAGTACTTATAATCTAAGTGCCAGGTATGTCAGGAAAATACAATTGCAGCATTAATCAATACAACTTCCTCATGAAAGCATTCCCAAGGGCAATGTTGAAAGTGGGTGTGTGGATGGGATGGGGTGGGGGGCTCTTTTTACCTCTTCTTAGGTGGCTGGTTTTGGTTCTGTCACCTCATTTATTTATATATAAAAACGAGTTTCATCTATACTGAATGCGTTTTTCTCCAGAACTTTGCTTACCGGCTGGAGGGACAATGCCCAAATCTACCTTCATAATTATTCAGTGCTGCATTTGTTATTAACATTTCAGGCAGGTCTGAGGGACTTTTTCAAATGCAAATTATGATGAAAAAAAGATACCACTGAAATTTCTCATCCAGCTGCATCAGCAGTTCTTGTACTTGAGCAGGACGAAGGAAGCAGATTTGGGTGAAGGGCTTCCCAAGCCTTACCTTTCCCTCCCCAAGTAAACAGTTTGAACCTTGATTAAACCCTGTTAAGCAGTTCTCCCCCCTTTGGTTACTGACAAATATGGCTTCCTCTTTAGCAGGAAGGAGAATTTCAGTTGAATGTCTAGAGAAGTGGCCTTTTGATAGCATTTGGACTTCTGGTTCCCTGAGTCTAAGGGTTCCTGGTTGTTCCTGATCAAGCTGACTTAAATTCCTGTTGTTGTTGTTGTCCATGGCATAAAATCTACACACTAAGCACAAATGGCTGTGGCCCAAAGCTGAGTATAAAATACAGAGCCTTATTAACAAGAGATTGGATTATGTCTCCAAGGCTGAGTATAGTGCTGGAGCCAGTTCCTTCCTTCAACTCTTTTTTGCAGGGTTGAGGAGAGGTGAGTGAGTAGGGGGTACAGTAGGACAGGAAACGTGGTGACACCCGGCCAGACAGGTGCAGCACCGGGATGACCAGGTAGAGCATCTCCACAGACGCTGTGCAGGAGAAGCTGCTTGAAGAAAGGTTTCCATGGTTGCACTCACTAATGATGAAGCCATCACAAGCCATCCATGCAAGATGAACAGTGGCATTGATAAAGCTTTCTTTGATGATGTTTTCTCCCTTAGTTGAAAAAACTAAGATCTTTTCTATCTGTGATTCCTTCAGGAAGCTCCAGACTTGTCCATGTACCAAAATTCTAGAAACCAGTTCAAATCTCCCTAAATGTCTCAGAGATTATGCCTCACTAATCCAGATCCCATCCACAGCACTCCTTACTTTAGATTTTTCTTCTAAGGTTCCTCTGGGCGGCTAGTATACACCTCTCTGAATGCTAGAGATATTCCTAGAGTTATACCATGAGATAGTACTGATTTCTCAAAAATATTTTTTAAGTTAATCATTCCTAACCCCCTCATCCTTTTAGGTACTTCCTTTTAAAACTGTAAGTAAGCTCTGGGCCTAACTATCCACGTCTTTATCAAGCATCCCTTATGCTATTCAGAAGGAATTTTATTTCTTTGATACCCCTTCCAGGTAGGAACTTTAGAGCAATTGATGATCTAATCATTTTCCTATAAATACTCTAGGCAGAAATCTGTAAGGAAAATTAGACACCAGCATAAGGGAACAGTGCCTCTGATATGATTGCCAGCAATTATGGAGGCTGCGGATGTCAAGGAAAATCAGAGATTCAAAAGGAAAAAGAACATTCTTGGTGAATTAACCCAGTTGGGGACTTCCTGCCTAATAAATAAGACATCTTACACACTTGATCCATCGGAGGTTTATTCTTTTTGGTTATCTTGTTTGTCAGTTCTGTTTTGCTTTGTTTCCAAGAGTTTCTATTGAGTAGCTAGCCTGTGCTCCAGGCAGGACTGAGGCTCAGAGTTTCTACCCGTCCAGCTCTAAAACCACGGCTGAAGCCTAGCGGTTTGGGCAGCTCTGAGCCTTCCGCTGGTTGCAGAAAAGTAGGAGGAAATTCACAGCGATCAAAGAGGTAATTGTCAGTTATTGCTCCACTGGTTCCAATTTTAGTAGCAAATGAGCAATGTATAATGTATCAAGCTTATTAAAAATAAAAATGAGAACTAAAAGTGCTCATGTGGGAGATGGCAAATCCACGAAGTTTTCCCAAACACAGCCACCACCAGAGCTGCTGTGTGACAGCACTAGGACCTGTGTGGTGCTGATGTCCCTGGGATGTGCTCCCCCGTGGACATTCAGCAGTGTGCACTGATACATGCACAGCTGATTTCAGCCTTCCTTGCTGAGTGTTGGTGGCTTAGGAGATGTCAAGTCCCAAATCTACAAGGGCAATCTAGTTAGAAGCACGCTCAGCCTTTCTTCAAAAGAGAGATAAGGCAAGGTTTTTTTTAAGCAGAAAGAGGAAACGCTCATCCAGATTTTCAAAACCTGCTGGGGTGGGTAAGATGCCATCCGAGGTTGTAACAGATACCACCTCCCTCCACCATCTGTCCATCCCCAACTCCACTCCGCCTTCTCACGCTGAAACTAAACTGTGGCAATATCCTGTAAGCTATCACCCTTCAGGCAGACTGCCACCATTCAATTCCATCCCGAATCTAAGTACTGCCAAATTGCTCTTCCTTAAGTCCTCTGAGAATGGTGTGACTGAAAATCATTCGGTGGCACCTGACTGATTAGCAAATAATGAATGAACATTACAGTCTGGAATTCACAGTTGACCCCAATAAAGTCTCAGACTACCCACCTCTTTAGCGTTACCACCCACTCCCCCCGCAGCTTGAGACTCACATTTCTGCTGATCCGAAACACCTTGGGCTGCCTGAGCACAGACCGAAACTTTCATGCCTCTTCTGAGCCATCCGTCTACCTGGAGCTTACCCTCCTGCCATTCCACTCTGCGAAGCCTTCCCCAAATCTTTGCTCTTATAAACCTACCACAGGGTTCATGCAGTATGGAAATGAGAACAGCAAGATGGAAAAGTGTAATCTACCCTTATTTAAAGGGGAGTTATACTAAATACCCATTTCACTTACACACATTCGACTTGGCAACAGAGGGAACACAACGGAAATGGTGCAGGGGATGTGAACTGATGTTCAGCTGGGAGCATATACTCTGCGACTCGCCATGGGTCTTATAGGTCCCACCTCCCTCAGGGCTCTTCAGAGTGGAAGCACTTCACCTTGCAGCACTCTAGGTTTGTCTAAAGAGTTTCTCAGGTAAATGACTCTATAAGAACTTGCCTTGCATGTGGAGTTTAAGATCTACCATTCAAACAAGACACAATTGCCCTATGACATAAATGGGGCACTTTGTGATGAAATAACAAAAATAAGGAAGATATTTATATTTAGCAGAAGGCTCTGGGACAGCCATTCAACTACTTGAGATAAAAAATAAAGTTCCATCTGCACCTCAAACCGCACACAAAAGGAAATTCCTGATGTGTTAAGAGTTACGTGTGTATGTGAATATATAAAAGTGTATGTAAGGTCTTGAAAAATAGATACCTGTGACTTCCTTAAAACCCCTCTTTCTCACATCCTTCATCCAATCTTAGGCAAAACGACCAAAGGAAGATAAAAATGTGAAAAATCCCTCCTTCAGTACTGAAAAAAAGTGAAGGGTGACCTCCACACGCAGCTTCAAGGTACTTCCACAGATATGACACACATGGAACCAAGTTCAGGCAGACACCCAAGGCCATGGTACCTGGGTATCTTTCCTAAAACAGTAGTGTGTGTGATGAGCAGTAAGTAGGAGCTACCCTAGAAGAACTCCTTGAATCTATCTAGATTCAGGGAGGGTTAGAAAGCAAGGAGAAATCATCAAATGAACAGAACGACTCAGAAACTCAAGGGCAATGGTGCTTACACCCAGAGAAAATTTTCACTGAAAGATTAGGTAACAACACAGGAAGTAGATCAGACACTGTCATATCATATACACAGAGAGAAAGCTCAGCCACACCACATTAAAACAAACGAAAACAAAACACTCCCCATAAACAAAAGCCCATGGAGACAGCAGCCATTTAGCCCAGCAGATTCACAAAACTGAGGAGGGCTTCGGGGGAAACAGCCCAGAAACGTTTCCCTCCCTGGTGGATGCTCTAAGATGTGGCCTCTTTTCCCCACCTCTCAGTTACTGAGTCATTTCATTAGAATGGATTTGTCATTAACTGGACCTCCTGTTTATCTGAGGCGAATCACGCACCCTATTTTTTGAGCAAATTAAAGGCCTGAATAAAAAAAGCTTGACTAGTCAAGTATGAGTCAATAGAAAACAACTGACATCAATTCTAGAATGAGAAGCCATGAAATTTAAAGAAAAAAACAAAGCCCTTAGTAAGAAGAGATAACAAAGGTACATTTTGGAGGGAAGAAAAAAAAAAGATGTATAACAAACAAACAAAACCCAAAGTTTTAAGTGATACCCGTTAATAATACACTCACAAAACTTAAATATAGACTTTATCAAATCAGAGAAAATATGAAATATTAAGGATAAGGAAGGCTAAGAAGAAGCTACTTGAGAGGTAAAGAGAAATGAAAAGGGGATAGGTGAAATAATTAAAGGAAAGTAAACAAAAGTAGAAAAGTTAATTATCATTGGGGAGGCCAATCTTGAAGTCATCTCCCTTTAGGCTGCAGAGAAAAGTTACTGAGAGATGAGAACAGAAAGGGAGAAGGGCAGACATATAGAGATCAAAGAATAAGATGCAGGGATTGGGTGGTCCATAGAAAGCTCTCGTAATCTTAAATCTGCAGACAGAAAAAGGTTTACCATTGACAAAGAAAAATACTGAAAAAGGACAAGCACGTGATGTGTCCTGGGAAACGTTTTGAAATGCTAAGACTAAAGACAGAATGCAATGTGTTACCTAAATGCAAGACAAAATAGAGTCAAATTTAAAGCAAAGACATAAAGTAAAATTAAAGGCTAAGAAGTTGAACCAGCAAAAATTAATAAACAATTTAGGTAACAGCAAAGAAGTCAGAACTTAAGGACCAATGCACTCAATAATAGGAAGAGTCAAAACTGCTTTGTGGCCCATATGGTACCTTAATGCAGATATGAAAAAGCACCCCATCCTTGGGTTCTACAGCCCTGCACCAGGATGCCCTGTGTGGCTGTGAGCATCTATACATCAGTTCCCGAGGCCCTCGGCTGGGCATTGTCACCGAGGGAATGAAGGGAAGATCATTTCATACTCATGGACAGGAAGGACTCCCCCCAAACATCTAGGAACTCAAACATGTATGTGTCCAAACTATTTAGTGCTAGACTACACTTACAACTAAAAGTGAGATTAAAATATGTACAATATATACAGTCAACCCTCTACATCCATGGATTCTGAATCCACAAATTCAACCAACCACGATAAAAAATATTTGGAAAAAAAGTTACATGGCTGCTAGTACTATGTAGTTAGGCCTATCATGGTTGCCAGTACTGAACATGTACAGATTTTTTTTTCTTGTCCTAATCCCTAAACAATAACAGTATATCAACTATTAACATAGCATTTCCATTGTATTAGGTATTGTAAGTAATCTAGAGATGATTTCATGTATGTGGGAGCATGTGCATAAGTTATATGCAAATACTACACCATTTTATATAAGGGAATTGAGAATCCACAAATTTTGGTATCCACGGCAGTGGGGTCCTGGAACAAGTCCCCTGTGAATACTGAGGGATGACTGTATTATATTTTATAATATAATATATTATAAATTATGTAGTATATTATATCACATAATAATATATATTATGTAATATATTATGTATATTTATGTATTATATGTATATACATAAAGGTTTTAAGCAATTTACTATCTATGATATTTTTTTCATTCTACGATTCTAGAAATGAACATATTGTTAACAAATAGCTTTAGTGAGTAGTCAACAGCCACAGCATTTTCTTTGTCACATTCTGGGCACAGATGTAAGCATACACTATACTTAATGCAACTGAGGAGACTGATAAACGATACAGAAATACAGATTTTCATGTACTTATCCATTTTGGTTAGATTGTGTAATTAACTGTTTTCATTTTTCAAAGAGTTAGTTATATATATATATATATATATATATATATATATATATATATATATATATATATATATATATATATATAGTTGGGCCACCAACTTTTTTTTAAATCAATCCTTTCAATCCTTTGATTCTGAAAATTTTTATCTTGAAAAATTTCAAAGTGATAGGAGAGTTACAGCAATAATACGAATGAATTGTCCATATATTTCTCACCTAGAGTCACCAATTGTTTCTGTGTGTGTGAATGCATATATATTTTTTTTTGTTGAACGATAATACAGTTAATTGCAGGCATTGTGACATCTCACACTTAAATACTTCTCCTATATTTCCTAAGAACAAAAAACATTCTCTAAGTAATACAATTATCACACTTAGGATATTTAACATTGCGGCTTATTTTTTGTTTTTTGTCAAGGCCCAGGGTTTCCATTATTGTGGATACCCTTGCTGAAGACGCCCATGTAAAGTGAGTTAACCTCTTTCAGTGCAAAACAATATAGCCCCATTACTCAACTTCATTGACAAATATCTCTAAACAACTAAATAATATAATTCTATTTTCCTCCAAATACAACTGCAATATAGGTGCCTAATAAAGAACCTGATAATGAACTAACGTTCTTAGCACTACAAGAAAACCTTTCTAAATGTTTTCTTTTTTTTTTAAGATAAAGATACCAAAGTTTGGGAAATGAAAGTGGCATCCCGCAAGTTTATAGGCAGAGGGCAGGTTGGTGAAATGCAGACTTCAATTCCAGCAACGTGATCCTGCCAAGCACAGAACTTAGCTTGTGGGGGATTCAGGTGTGAAGGAGCCACTAAGAGACCAGAAACAAACTGCTTCCATTTCTTTCATTTCTGTTCATGCCACAGCTAAGCAGACGTTCCATCCCTCGCGCACATTAGAATCCCCTTAGGACCTTTTAAACAATGCACAGAAGCCTTGGAGACCACCTCAGACCAATTAAGTAGGGGTCTCCAGGGCAGAACCGGGGCGTCAGTGTGTACAGGCTCCCCAGGTGTTTCTCATACGCACCAGCATTGGGACCCAAGGGCCGGGAGCAATGGAAGCTCAGACATTGGCGGCAGCTGTGTATTTTTGTCCACCACCAGCAAGCATAAGTCTTGTGTCTTAGGCGGTAATGCTAGATTGCGTTTTCCTCTCCAGCATTTTCTCACCAGCATTCATGCTGAGATACTGCCAGGCCGGAACCACTCCTAAATGTATTCATTGGTCACAGACCTCCCACCAGCCTGGAGACACCAGGAGGTGGACACAGAAGCAGCCAGCAGCCCTTTCGCTCACACAAGAGTCCAAAACACAGAGTGGTGCATTTCACCAGCACAAATGTCCCAAACACAGGTGAGGGAAGAGGAGCCAAGAGCAAAATGACAATGGGATGTGCTGGTCTGAGTGGTGCTGAAGGAAGGTCGTTTCCTTAGAGAAGTTCTTGGCAGTGACGGCATGCTTACGGGGCCAGGGAGCTCAGCCAAAGGCAAAAGCCGTAGCTGACACAGCGCACTGCATATACCTCTTATAGGCAGTTGAATCCTCAGGCAAAGGCCAGTGTCAGCGCTGTCTCAGAATACTTAAAAATGGGAACACGTGACAGATCTGACTCGTCCCTTCCTTCCCTCTACCCATGGCCATTACCACCCTGTGATTTTTGGAACAAGCGAGTAGTAACTTAGTCTCTGTCTCTGAGAAAGGGAGCCTACAGCCTGAGAGTTTTCTGGTCTCCTAACACGTGCCAGGAGATGAGTCAGACAGACACAGGCTTGGCCTGGAGTCCAGGGTAACTCACTCTGAAAAAGGCAGGGACAAATGTGTCTGCCTTGGACAGACAGACACCCCAGGCCATTCTTCGAACACTTCACATCCTGTCACCAGTGTGGTGGCCGGGGCACACACGGAGAAACAGCAGGCCGGGCACAGTAATCCTATCCGATTCCTGACATTGCAGACCCCTCCCACGCCCTCTGATCTCCCTTACATCCTGGGATTGAATGGTCCTATAAAAATGTCCAGCGTGAAAGACAGATTCAAAAACTGAAGAAACATTATCCTGATGGAAGTCCTTTAACATCCTCTACCCTCTGCCTTTAGGCCCTTCCCCCAGACCCCATCATACCCACCCCACCCCCACCCCTGGCCAGCAGAGAATTTATGGGCTGTAAGTCCTGTTTTTCTACATTGATGGAAGTCACTGGCAAACATTTCCACTGGGCCAAACTTGAGCCAAAGAGTCAAATATCAAGGCACCCAGCTGAGCTCTAGGAGTCAGGGTTTACGAAGCCAATCGACATGGCTTGTGACCATAAACCATCTTATATTTACTATGACAGGACACTATTCGAGTTCATAGAAAGAAGGTTTTTGTCTAACTTTCATTGCCTGGAAGGCCCAAGCTTCTTTTACCAGGGGATTGTGTATCAGGAGCAGATAGGGAACCTGAAAAGCTGAGTCAGCCAGCTGTTGTTTGCTCACAGCTGGGGTAAAAGAGTCAAATCAGACCTAAACAAAATCCCATAGACCCTCTGGTGTCACAAAAAGTGGGAAAAATACAAACGTGTTATGTCGTATGCCACAGGTGGAAGGCAGGGGGACGGGAGCCTGCTTTAGTCAAACTTCCAGCTTCTACTTCCTCCAGGGGGGCATGGGTCCCATGTGGGAAGGAATAAAGCCAGTGAGGAAACCTCTCCAATGTGCCACCATAACCACAGAGAAGATTAGATCTCAGGTCATATGTTCAGGGTGTTCATGGTATTAAAAGAAACTAAAGTTGGAGTACTGGAAAGTGGAAGGATTATGCCGCAGAAGGGATATAGCAGGTTCTCTGCTTTTTCAGATACCTGAAGGGTCTGTACCCATGTTATGTTTCACTCAGATCATTATGCACGAGGACTTTATGTAAGCTGGAGCCAGAGCAACTGGAGTAGGTTTTTTGTAGGTAATCTAAAAGTAGGAATCTAGGCTCACTGAGAAAGTGTCAGCAATGTCCAGCTGATCCAGGGTGGAGAGGGAGGGTTAGTTTTCTTCATCTCTATAGCAGATGGATGGGTTGGATATTTGGAAAGTTCTTTCCAGCTCTGACACACTCTAGGAATCACAATGTGGATGGAATCCAGAGGATTCTAGCCCAGCAAAGCATCACAAAACAGCCTAACCTTGAGATACGGGTCCCCAATGCTGGGCTGAAAGCTGCTGTTCTCTCTTCCTGGCTCTGGAAATCTGTCCCAGGCGAACACAGCTGGAGTTGCTTCTTTTTCTCAATTTATGTTTCTGAACTTTGTAAAGACTTGTTATTAACTGTGAGAGGGCAATTTAAAATCACAGAATTGCAACTATTAGCACGAGTGTTAGGCATAAGGTTTTTCTGAATTATCATTGAATGAATGGCCCAATCTACTATTACACGATGAACTATTTGGACTCATCCCATTGACCAAAAAGCTGTATTACCATTGCTCTGTATGAAGCTAAAGAGTTTAGGATTTGTTTTAGGAAGTTTTTTTATGTTCATCCAAGAAAAGCAATTCTTCCATCAGCAGCACCTCAGGACATGTGTTAATAATATCTTTCTATATACAGATCTTTATTCTGTCTGTGCACAGCAACATGTATTTTTATCCCTTGGTGTAGAAGATCCTAGAAGTGAAGTGGAGGACGTTTGAAGGGAGTAGGAATTTTTCTCCCAATATCCAGGTTCTTTTTGATGGAGACCTATTTTACTGAGGAAAGTATCCAATCTGAGAATCTTTCAACGTTTGAATTTAATCCATTTCCATTTATTTTGATTACTTATAAATTTAGACTAGTTTTCTATGATCTTATTGGATAGATCAAGTTTATTTGTATTTTGGTTTACTATCTCTCTAGTTTTAAGTTATTTTTGTTCTTTTAGTGGTTACATTTACATGTCTTGCATGATGATTGACTTAAAAATCTAAAGCTGAAATCCATCCCTATCCTTCTTGCTATCAACACAGACTTTAAAACGTTTTAACACTGCTCCCCACACTTCACGTTTCTCTCATTCTGAATCCCAGCAGTTTATTACTTTTATTAATGTTATAGTCATTGCTCATTTAGATGTACTAGCATGTTTACTAGTTTCTTGGCTTAACATTGCCTTTATTACATCATGCTTTCCTTCTGGATTCAGTCTTTCTTGCTAAAGTATGTCATTTAGTAGTTGTTTCAGTGAAAGTCTGTGTGTAAACGCTGTTTATCTGAAAGTCTCCATGTTTTATCTGCTGGAATCTTATTAGTAAATGTATCTTGGACCTAGTTAGTCTATTCTCTGTGTCTACAAACTACCGTTTTCTAGTCCCTCATCTCTTTATCTCTTTGTTAATTTTGTCAAATCTTTTAGCTATTAATATTTTTCAGTTGTTTTGCTCTGCTGTTTGGTAAATTTATCAGGTTCATCTTTTAGTCATTACTACATTTTTTTCTGCTATTTTATCCTCCATTGAATTTTTAATTTCAACTCTATTTTTCATTTCACATTCTATTTGGTTCTTTTTCAAACCTTTTTTATGCTGTCATACTTTTTCATTATGACTTTTATATTTTCTTTTATTTCTTTAATAATTTGAAACACACATGTAAGTATCTTTCAGAGTACATATTTCTGAGGTCTGTCTGGGGGTCTGTTGAGTCTGTTGCCTCCCCGTCATGGCTGACTTCTTTCCTCAAGTGACTGAAATTGCTAATTGTGCACTCGTCCTCAATTGTGGTTGTTTATTCTGGGGAAGCCTCCTGGGAACCAAGTTATGAAAAACCATCCAGAGTGGTTTCAGTTTTTCTCCTGCCAAAGATAGCAGGGGTGTCAACGCTCCTGAGACCAGTCTTCATGTTGACTTCTCAGCTTGTGGTTCTCACACTTCACAGGAAGTATAAACTCAGACCACATGTAAATGTACAGCTCAGAATTGTGATTTTAATTCCTTGGGCTGATTTTCAAATTTTGTCCCAAATCCTATATCCTCGCCACTGTTTTCTGGTCCTTGGAGGTGAGGTCTTCTAATCCATGAGCTCAAGAGTATGGGGTTTGTCAAAGTGTCTGGCATTACAGAGGGGGCATAGTTGTGTTTCTCGTGCCAAACACAAAGCGAAATTCCAGAACTCCAGCCTTCCGCCTGCAGGTCCTCTCTCCTCTTTCCCTTCTGTGGGTTACTGCAGGCTCAGCCTCTACTTACTGTTCTGGCAGAATTCCCTTGCTTTGAACTTTGGATTGGTGTACTTGCTTTTGTTGCGGTGGTTGTTATATTTTATGCAACATTCCTGTGTGTGTAGTGTTAGTGGGCAGGAGGAGGCAGGAATTAGATCACATCTTTCCTCAGCTCAGTCCACCTCATTGCTGGAAGTGTTTCTGGGATAATTAAAGGTTTTAATTACAAGGCTGTGTTGGCACCGCGTCTCACGAGCAGAGAAGCTAACCATCCAATGTCTACTGCATTGTTGTACCACTCAGCAGAGGCACAGGATGACAGAAGCCCCCCACCCGCCACCCCCCAGTGGAGGCTGCAGTGGAATGCTACCCAGCACACAGAGCTAGAGCTCCGGGATGATCCCAGAATGAATCACGTGACTCTCTGCTCATGTCCCCAGGCTGTGCCCTGCCAGCTCCTTCCATTTCCATCTGTTTATACAACCAGTAATGTTTTTTATGATGTTCATTTTTCACGACTATCAACTTCTGAAACTTTGCAGGAGACTAGACTGGAAATAAAAGTGTGATGTAAAGTCAATCCCTTAGGAAAGGTAGTGGGCGGGGGGGTGGGGCGGGAAGGAAAGGTGAAATGGAACTTTTGAATAGCATACCCAGAGAATATTAATGCCACCTCCCCCTTATAACCTCCCTGGTTTTCACATTCTCTGTTCTAAAATTCTAAAATGGGTCTTTAGCCATTCCACACTCCTCCCACCTTCCTGTTCCCTCAAGCTGTGTCCTAGATGGGTAGACTGGATATTCTATTCTGAGAGTTGCCACTAATCCAGCTTGGAAAGAAGCACAGTGCAGAAGATAGGCGTTATCAGGTTAATAAACAGTTCATCTAATCCCTCAAAGTTTGCTTATAGCTCAAAAGTGATAAAAATCTTCTAGAATTATTGATATTTGAATAGTCTCACATTTGTGAGATTCCCACTATTACTCAAAAATGCAAAGTAAAGGATGCCCTTTGGGTACAGAGGGTATAAATCAACAGTCAGTGCTACTATTAGGCAAAGAAGGTTCATCTCTATGATATTTCAATTTCTCTCCCAAATGATTGGTTGTTTCCTTTTTCCACTGTCTACTAAAACAATAATTTCTTGCTCTTTGTCCTAAAGTGATAAGAACAACAGATGGTTAGTCCTAACACACTTTTTCATAATAAATGCAATAATACCTTACAAATAATTTTGGAAAGAAGAAGAGAAAATAAGCGCTCATCCATAGATCTAGCACACTCGCATTTTAATGTATGTCCTGTCAGTCTATATTTTTGCCTTATGACTTTATTTATTTAAAATCATAGCACCCCGTGTATTTTTCATGCATTTAAAGAAGTTTTAGGCTCCTAAACACATCCTTTTTTTTTTCTCCATCACAACAACCCTGTAACTAGAGCAAGGCAAAATTCTTGACCATAGTTTTACAGAGAAGGAAACTGAGATGCAGGCATTTGATGGTGAGTTGCTCAGCATCATGGGGAGAGACAGGAGAAGACCACTGTTATCAAAGCTCTTGATGGATGTCTGCAACCCAGGTAATTTACATGTGCTACTTCAGCCTGCACAGACTCATGGAAAGTGAGAACAAGAGCCACTCTGGAATTAAAGGGAGAAAGGTAGGATAGAGGGTGGCTTTGAGAAGTAATAATTACGTGTCTAGCACATGCCTATCCAGAAGCAATTAGCCAGTTTTCCTGTGAGACATTTAGTTCTGAAGGGAATTCCAAAAGAAAAAATTCCCAACAAGTACTGTGTGTGATGGCAATACTGGACCAGGTATATAACCTGTTTTAGATTACTTTGATGAACTTTGCTCATTTGGATATACAAATTCTGCATTTAAAAAAAAAATCTCAGTGTCCTTTTCATAGATTATATTATACAATGAATGCATTATTTTAACAAATTTTCAAGTCTGAAGATTACAGGAAGAAAATATCCCTCAGAGGGCATCCAAGATGGCATTGGTTACCAATTTGCCAACTCCAATTTGTCTCAATGGTTAATTAGCAACTTTCCCTAACTTTCTCACAGCCCTATGGTGTATGAGAAGCGTCATATGCCCTGACAATTCACACTGGATAGAGAATAAATAGATGGAAAAATATGTGATAAAACCAGTAGAGTGTTAAGAATAGAATCTAGAGGGCCCACTGTAAAATTCTTTTAGCTTTGCTATATACTGAAATTTTTCATTATAAGATGCTGTTTAACAACAAAACAAAAGAGAGAGCCTTCACAAGAAAATGCTTAATAACAAACTGCTGCTGGCTAGGTGGTTTTCATCTCTCTTAGTCTCACCTTCTCACTATGTCTTTTTGCTTGAACACATTTCTCTAAAGATGACCAAATATGACCAGAAAGCACTGAGTCAAATCCATTTTTGAGAGAACAAAACTGAGTGCTAAAGAGAAGACTGACTTGTCCCAAGTGAAATCATCACATGGTGGGTTCAGGAGCAGAATGTAGGTCCCTATCTCTCAGATCACACAATGTCCCCATACACTTTCCTTCCTAGGGAATGAACAGTAAGAGCGCCTTTCTTGTAGATTTTACCTGGAAGGATGAGGAAACTAATGCATTTGAAAAATTTAAGTGGAGATTTAAGAGAGGTTAGGATGTTAACGACAACCCATGGATGAGCAGAGGGGATGAGAGAGCTGCTCTAGTAATTTGATTCTGTGGCGGACACAGGGCTCACAGTTGAATTGCCTGTTGAACCTTTGGCTTCTGTTCGTAGAGGATGGCTCCCTAGAGGAGATGTCTTGCTTGTGTTTAAATCTACTAAGGTTATTTCACCTGCCTCACCTTGAGTCCCATTCTCTTATTTTAAAGGATTTCGGAGATGGGGAATTCAACAGCCATTTTCTGAGTTTCTACCAGGTGTGAGGCACTGGGCCAGAAACCACAGGGAAAAAAATTTAAAAATAAGCAGAACACAGAGTCAAGGAGCTAATCATCCTATTAGGGATATGGGAGACATGAAAAGAATAATTACAAATGTTATATATCAAATTGCAGAAGTGCGATGACCCTTTTCTACCCTAAGACCATGCTTATTTAACACCCTGATCCCAGTGCGCAGAAGGGATTTTTATGTGTAGTCCTGGAGTTCAGGAGGTCCTGGAGAAATACTACAGCACATTCCATTAAAGTTTTTCTCCTTATATCTGGATTTCAGTCAAAATATTGAATGTCCATGTGATTGCTCACCCTGACCTCCTAATTGCCAAATCCCTTCCATCCTTCAGTTCTTGGCTCTTTCCAGCCTCCTTCCTGCCTGCATTTAAGATGTCCACTATCCTGGCCTCCATGGCATTACAGTTGCCCTGTGTCTCATCTGACCTCTCTGAATGCATTTTAAAATATTCTTCCATAGCCCAATGCCCCCACAAAGGCGTCTTCCAAGGCCTCTTGTGTTCCATCTCTTAAAAGTTTCATCCATCTACAGTTTCTCCTCTCACTTCTAAGCAGATCACTCCAAGTCCGCATTTGCAGTGTTATACCTCTGCCTGATGGAAATTGCACCTAGAACTCACCTCCTGCCCGCTCTGTGTATTCAGAACCATACCCCCTTATCCATACTCACTCAGTGTCACTAATAGATAAAAATTTGGGAAGAGTCATTTTTCTTCCCTTTTTACTCTTCCAAACCAACCAGACACCAAAATGTGAGAATTCTTCCTCTCCAGTCTCACCTGAGTTCAGCACAAATGACTGCAGTTGTTCCATTGGTGAAGTTCCCACCTTCAGTTCACTCTAACACTCTACCCCACACTGAACATAACCCCCTGTTAATTCAGTCTATACCCACTGCCATATCTATTTTCCTAAACATGTAAGGATATACGGGATATGACAATTAAGTTCATGAACTTGTTGCAACAATATTGCTAACCTTTTTTTGATATCAGAGGAATTATTCATTATGAATTTGTACCAACTGGACAAACAGTTAACCAACTTTACTATTTGGAAGTGCTGAAAAGGCTGCATGAAAAAGTGAGATGATTTGAACTTTTCACCAACAAGTCATGGCTCTTGCATCACGACAATGCACTAGCTCACACGGCACTGTCTGTGAGGGAGGTTTTGGCCAGTAAATAAATGATTGTATTGGAACACCCTCCCTACTCAACTGATATGGTCCCACAATGACTTCTTTCTTTACCCAAAGATAAAGGAAATATTGAAAGGAAGATATTTTGATGACATTCAGGACATCAAAGGTAATATGAAGACAGCTCTGATGGCCATTCCAGAAAAAGAGTTCCAAAATTGCTTTGAAGGGTGGACTAGGCTCTGGCATCGGTGAACAGCTTCCCAAGGGGAGTACTTTGAAGGTGACCATAGTGATATTCAGCAATGAGGGATGTAGCACTTTTTCTAGGATGAGTTTGCGAACTTAATTGTCTGACTTCGTATCTCATTGGCTTGCTCAAAAATTCTTCCTATTTCCATAGAAAAAAATTCTATAACTTTTAAACTGACGTTCAGGATCCCCCACAAGGAGGTTCTATTTTTTTTTTCTCATCTTATCTCACAATAGTCCTCATAGACAAAATATGCACTCTAGTTAAATCAATCCATTTACCACCACCCCACAACAGCACCTACATATACCTCTTTCCCCCACTTTGCAGTTTCTCCTGTCTGGAACTTCTTCCCAGTGTCTTCATGTTTCTCTAACTCCTTCATTTTTATGATCTCGATCCCATTTCCTTCAGGTTTCCTTCTATGTCCTAGAACATAGGGTCTGTCCTACTCTCTCAGCTCTGAAATTTTCTCTCCGGATGCTTATTGCCTGCATACCCTCACTTGGCATTACACACGCTACCCTACACTGAGATTCCTGATTCCCCCACCAAATTACACGTTCCTGCAGTAAGGGGGAAAACGTCTTTCAGAGGCTCAAAAAAGCTGGGTAATAATGCTTGGAATCAGAAAGGAATGAAATTCCCAGCCTCCATCTAGATTTCATAATGTGTGAATTCCTAAGACATTATACATGAAACCGCACTACTCAGATAAAGCAGGTTTGTACTCTGAAGAAAGAACCAGAGACAGAAGCATGAGTCTGCATCCAGTTGATTCTTATTTCCAATCGGGGCATTTGCTTTCTCTCTCTCTCTTACATACAGTGACTTATGTCAGGGAAAACAATGGGAAAACCAATCTTGACCTTCAGCTCCCACCATTTCAGCTTACAGCTTATTCTAAGAACCATTCAGAGATTTCAGCTCCTTCCACATTTGTCTAAGAGATTCCCAGATAGCCTAAGTCCACACCAAAGGTTAGCAAGGAGCCTACCAAAAGAAGCTAAGAAAGGAGGGAAACTGTATTGGGAAAGACTGAGCTGAAAACAAACTAATGGATGGAATGGCTACCAACAGACCAGCAGGTTTCGAAGACTCAAAGGTTTTTATTGTAACTATTAAGCTTCATTCCCAGCTTCAATGCTGGGTAGCAAAGAGAGGCAATAGGTGAATTGAGAAGGCTGGAAAACTTGCCCAGGACAGTGATAAGGAAAAGTTTTACTCTGCTGTGGACAGGAGTTCACAGCAAGGTTGTCCAGGCAGCAGATAAAGGCGTTTGCACTTCCTATGATCCCCGAACCAGCAGCATCAGCATCATTTGAGAACTTGTGAGAAATGCAAATTCTCAGGCCCCACAGTTAGCCTACTGGATCTGATTCTCAGGAGCGGGGGGCTCAGGCTTCTGTGTTTAGATGAGCTCTCCATGTGATTCTGATGCCCACTTGGGTTTGAGGAGCACTGCTTCAGCAGCAAATGGTGTTTGCATGAGCAACTGCTGCATAACAAGTGACTCCAGAATTCAGTTACTTAAAATAACAGACACTGATTATCTCACACAGTTTCTGAGGGTCAGCAATCCTGGAGCAGCTTATCTGGGTGGTTCTGGCTCAAGGTATCTCTTGAGATTACAGTCCTGTTGTCAGCCGGGGCTGCAGTCACATGGAGGCTTGACTAGGTTGGAAGACCCATTTTTATGGATCTCTCACTAATATGGCTGTTGGCAGGAGACACCTGTTCCTCACCATGCAGACCTCCTTATAGGGCTACTCACAAAGCGTGGCAGCTAACTTCCCCATGTCAAGTTATCCAAGACAAAGAACACACTCTAGTTGGACAGTGCAGAACCCTGGAAGTAGCATTCGGTCGCTCCTGCCATATTCCATTTGTTATCAGTGCGTCACTAGACCCAACCCACACTCAAGAGGAGGGAGATTCAGCTCCGTTTCTTAAAGGAAGGCATATCAAAGAACTTGTGGGCATAACTTCTAAACCATCATAGCAGTTTTGGGGATGTCCACAAAGCTTTCATAGCACATAGTATCTGAAGCATTCCATGTTAAAGATCTTCCAGTTATAAAATAAATAAGCTATAGGGATGTAACATATAGCTTGGTGACTATAGTTAATAATATTGTATATTTGAAAGTTGCTAAGAGAGTAGATTTTTGAAGTTCTCATCACAAGAAAAAAAATTTGTAACTATGTGTGGTGACGGACATTAGGTGATCATCTTACAATTAAAAATATAGATGATCTTCCCAACATATGAGGTCAAGGGTGATCCTCAGAATCAATTGTTGATTCCTAGAGCAAGCAACTACTCTAATGTTTTTTGTTTTTTGTTTTTGTGGGGTTTTTTTTGCCAGTAAACTGACCAGTGCCATTAATCACAATTTTCATTTCTAACACTGGCTGACAGAATAGGCATTTGCGTGGTAGGATGGCCAACCCAGCATGCTATTAATTTGTGGAACTAAGGTTTCTTCACCCTGATTCTGCCTGACCTGGATTGGACGAGAACGTGCCAGTCCCCAGGTCTCTAAGCTGTTTGCACTCTCAGTTTCCAATGGGTCCATGGGTTGCCTTCCACCCTGGAGAGCCTTTAGGTCTGGCTGTGGAGGGAACCAGTAAAGTTAACCATCCCCTCCTGGGAGACAGGAAGAATGAGAGCTTGAGTATTCACACTGACAGTAAATTCCACAAGCTTTCCTTAGTCCATATTCATACAGCACAGTACAGAATAAATATAGAATGGTACAATTTTGGGATCAGAGGGAATGAACAGAAATCACTTAATTTAGCATTCTTATTTTCCAGATTGAAAAACTCAGTGACAAGAAGTCAAGTGCTTGGTCGAAGTTCACTAATTAATGACAAAGCCAGGACTAAATTCCATGCTTCTCAACTAGAAAGTGCTTTTCGACAACCATCAATATGATTGCCATTTGCATCAAGTTCAGGCACACTTCGACTCAATTTTTATGTCCAATAACTATTTTAAAGATCCCAAGAAATGTCGATAACAGCTTTTGTTATGTATATATGGAAAAAGTTTTCTCAGAGTAGCTCTTAATCTAGAGCCCAATTAAATGTACTTTCTCACACCACCCATGGGACTATCTGGAACAATTTTTCCAAAGGGAAATTTTTCAGTATCTATCAAAAGCTTTAAAAAAAGGTATATGCCATTTTATCCAACCATCTTTCTTCTGAGAAGTCATCCTATAAAAATAATCATGGATGGACAGTCAAGATTCAGTTATATGGAGTCCACTGCAATTTTGTTTGTCATAGCGAAATATTGGAATCAAGTTAGACATTGAACAGTAAGAAGTGCTTAAGTGACTTATGGCACATCCAGACAACAAAATCTATGCAATACTAAAAAACTTTTGAAAGTCAGAGTTTTCCATAGTGGTATTTGGAGAGTGATGCCTTCCTCAATCAAGACTTTAACTCTATCCAATCTAGAGCTTGGGTCCCATAGTCTCTCCTCCTACTTAGATCCAGTGCCTAGAGCAGTGCCTGGCACAAGAAAGGGACGTGGCTCTATCTAATGAATGAGAAAATCACAATTAGATTTTTAGTGTGACACCAAAGCACTTTAATAACAAAGTCATACTCAGGTAAAAGGAACTGCACATACCATGTCAATAAAAATAATTATGTGAAAGTATGGCAATTATTTGAATTATTTCATGTATTAAAATTAAAACTGATTTTGCATTTTTATGATTTCCAAATTTTCCATTTACATTAAATATACAAAATGTATGAGCAACATGGAGCTGTCTAATGTTGAAATACCTAGAAAAACATTTTCACATTAGATAAGCTGAAGACTCTGACTATATCACACAACTATATATATTAAAATATCCAGATGCCCAGCATTGTGCTTCTTAAAAAAAGAAAAAATTAAAGCATTTGTGTAATAGGACATATTTTCCCATTCAAGTTATTTCACAATCATGGAACGTTATCACATTTCTACATGTACAATACTGTTGGGAGTATAAATTCATACAATCATTGTGGAAATCAATTTAGCAATATGCATGAAATGTTCATAGCCTTTGACCTTATGATTCTATTTCTGGGAATACAGTCTAAACAGCTTGGACTGAATATAACAAATAGCATTATAAACAAAGATATTCATCAAAGTACTATTGATAATAGCCCCAAATTAAAAAGTACTTAAAGGCTAAATGATTAGTAAATTATGTACAGTTGATTGTGCTAAACCTCCACACATTCCTAAAATTATCTCACTGTATAAAATCGCACAATAAAAATCACAGGGCTTATGGGGAAAATGGAGTTAGGGAACAACATGCAAAAACTTCCTCAGTGGCACATATTTTAAAAGGTAAGAACCTTATAACAATAGTAGCATAGTTTTACACACCTTAAATGGTTATGAAATTCATAAATACTACAATATGACACTTGACCTTGATAAAGCCCTAAAATTTTCTTGTGGAAGTGGGCATTGGGAGGACTGCTTGTGAGTTATTGTGGTGGAAGAAGGGTTATCTAAAATGTGACCTAAAGCTGTACATCAGACATGGATGGATATAACTCGCAACTTGAAATGAACTGAGTTAGCTGGTAGATATTTGAGGTGCCTGCACGCGCACATGTGTGTGTGTGTGAGTGTGTGCGTGTGTGTGTGTGTGTGTGTGTGTGTGTATTTCCTTACATGGCTGGGTTCAGCTGAGTGCAGTTTTCCACATTCATCTACTGTTTTTGGTGGATGAAAACGCACATAAACAAATGCAAAATTCACATTATGCTCAGATGATTTCAAAATATACTAAGCATGATCAAGAAATACAAAAAATATTTATTAAAGTAAAAGACATATTGCCATTAATCCCCCTCAAAATATTCCCCCTCAGTTCAAACACTTATCCCATCATTCTTGCAGAACTTTCTGAAGCAGTTCTGGAAGTCCTCCTTCGTGAGTGTCTTTACTTCATCCTCCATCATGACAACACTCCGTGTCATGTATCACTTCCGGTACAGCAATTTCTGTCAAATAAAAACATTATGGTGTATCTTCATCCACCTTATTCACTGGATCTGGCACCGTGCTACTCCTGGCTCTTCTCCAAAGTCAAAATAACTACAAGAGGTAAACGTTTTGAATCAATTCAGGACATTGAGGCAGCCACGAAAGAGCAACTAAAGACACTCACGAAAGAGGACTTCCAGAGCTGCTTGAGAAAGTTGCAAGGATGATGCGACAAGTGTGTTCGAAGCAAGGGGGGGTATTTTGAGGGGGATTAATGGCAATGTGTCTTTTACTGTAATAAATTATTTTTATTTAAACATTCACCGTATTGTTTGATCACACCTCGTATTAATTCCCTGGAACAATGTCACTTTTTTTCAAAACAAACATTATAGCAAAACTGACTGTATTGTGTTCCTAATAAACTTTAATATGAGTTAATAAAATTGTATTTCTAAAGTTGTCTACATACTCTGATCTCCTGTCTCAAAACAACTAGCCATATGAATATAGAATAAATAAATGTGAATCTGCTTGGCAACCAGTAGGCAAGAGAAGCAATAGACTGACAAATATTTTACTCTACAAATAAGCTATGTTATGTCAGTGTTTTGAAGATATATCTCAAAAGAAATATTTAATGACTAAAATAGCTATGAAACTATTTTAATGAACTTTGGTCTATCAGATAAGTATTGGACTAACTGACCTAGAGGTCATGTCTAATGCCAATAATGAGATTTTATGATAGTGTACTTTTTTCTTAGTAATAAGGTACTTCATTTTGGATAAGAATAAACAAGCTCAGTTCCCAGAGGGTTGAGATTTAGTACAAACTCCATTTCAAACAGGCATTGCCTGAATTTCAAACAGGCATTGAACTGAATATAATAAAATAAATCCAGTCACACCACCCTGAGCCTAAATATTTTACAATTACAAAAATGTTTAAAACACATTTTATATTTTGTTGTGATTGTATCTAAGAAAACTGCAAATATGTGAAACACCTCTTATTTCTGTCATTTTCATGTGAACATATGCTGTTAAATAGTCCAAATTACTTTCCTCTGATTATGGAAGACACTTATTTTCTTTAACTACTGTCTTAGCATCTCTGCGCCAATAGAATATAACCTACAGACTCAAACGTTTTATTTCCTAAATGTCACTTGAGAACATTTTGAAGTTTTCCTTTATTTTAAAATTACCTTGACTTAAACAAACACACAAAAAAGGTCTTTCCTGGGAAACAGTTTGTCCAGCTGAACACTTCCTTTTTTCTGATGGATGTTATAAAAGGGGAAACGACTCATTTGGCAAAGTATAGTACATCATTACTCAAATCTGAGTTCAATAGTTCAGATTTTTAGAGGCCTTCGGGAGGAAGAAAAAGAACTTTCTGTTTTCAGAAAAATAATTTTGCCCAAGCTTTCCAAACTGAGCTAGTATATTCTACAAAATTCTGATAATAGGCACTCGTAAGTCAGACGTCCAAATCAATATATTGAAATTGCTTGCATATCTAATTATCCAATCTTTAAGAACTTCCTGTTTTGAAGGGCAATGATTTCACCCAAACTTTTAAAACTGTGCTGGCATATTATGATAATAGGTATACATAATTCACATGTTCAAGCCAATACACTAACAGAACTCTTTACATGAACTATTACTTATTTTCTTTTTTATAAATGAAGGGGAAACATGCTTGCAAGAAGACAGTTGAAATGTAATCTCTCCATTGATGTAGTGTGCTAAACAATTAAGGGGCTGCACACGGAATGAGACATTTAATGTCCAATGGATTTCTAAGCATTTCATAAGAATCATCTTTTACATTTGCAAAGCACTGCTCAGTCATTAGATCATTTGATCCATGATTTTCATGCTTCCTTTCCCTGAGAAATCAATAATCTATTATAAGAAGACGTATTTTAAATATTGTCATATCTTTCCAAACGCCTTATTTTTTAGCTAGCATTGTCACACAGAGTAGTGCTGGCAGTCACTCTGATAGTGAGTAAGGAGACTGCAGTTCCTGAGATTCTGTCATTTGTTAATTTTACAGAGGCAGATAATTCGAATTCCTGTGAAGCTGGTATAGTTATTCAGTCTTCACAAATGTGGGGAAATGTTTCTTTTCCAAAAAGATCACGTGAACAAAATTATGGTAGAAACTGAAAAGGCAATAAATTTAGGGTCTGAGGAAATTTACTGGCAACCCACAGCCATGGAAAGGACCTGACCAGGAAGACAAATATGGAGGAGAAGGCATGAACATTTCCACATCTGAGAATGTCAGGACTTACAAAAGTCTCTAGAGATATCCACCGAAGATATCAAGGTTCACCACAAACACAATCTGACACTGCTTTAACGTCCAACTCTGCAGCATGTGGGTCCCTTCACCCCTTTATTGGTGGCCCTCTGAAGCTGCTTTCTCTTTCGCTTCCCCTCTAGTTTCCTACTTTCTCCTCTGCTGCAACTATGCCGAGTTCTGGTCATACAACAGAACTTTTCAAAGTTCTGTCACACATATACAGAGGGTGACATGGCAGCTGGTTTTGTTTAGATGAGTAAAGTGAAAATGCAGTTATTTGTGTAAATGTAAGTCCAATAGCATTTTAATTCTTCAGTTCTCTGGACTTCTCTTACTTTCCCCTCTTCCTTCCTCCCTCAATACTCTCCAAACAAATCCCCCTTAATCTGTCACCATGCTGTTAAACACCCACCTTAGATTTCTTAGTGGACTAGAAAGGACAATCATGGTGAAATGGATTCATTATTTGCAATATTCAAATACCAAATCTAGATAGATGCCATGAAAATAGTTCAGGAACTTTAGATACAGAAAGCCCCCTTATTTAAGCCATTTTCAGCTTGAAACGTCCTCTAAGTCCTTTCTCTGTGAGCTTCTACAAACTGGAGAGAAATCGTTACCATCAACTAAGGGAGAAATAAAACACTGCAATACAACGTCAGAGGGGCAATAGATTGGGGGAGAGGGGTTACCACTTTGTTTTGTACACGTTAAACTAATAATAAATAATAAAACACTATGATTTATTTTCTTTTTTTTGTCATGAGCAATAAATTTGTGAGTTAGTAAAGGAATAAACTGCAATAAATAGTTTGGTTTTCTCAGGTTTCTTTCTTTTTCTTCTTTCTTTTTTAAGTATTTTGTGATCATCACCAAATTTCTAGAGAGGAGAGAGGAAAGTCTCAGGAGCATAACAAAGAATGTTTGCTATTTGGTATTCATGGAGAAGAAATAAGAATATGTCACTGGTGAAAGAATATTAGATCGTGGAAACTTTTTTTTTTTTTAATTTTAATGCTGGTGAGAGAAAGAACACAAAACATTTAAATTTCTCCATTCTCTCATGGAACTTTCAAGTGAGGTTCAACAAGCTGGAGATTCTTAAAGCAAGTTTCTTTTTTCTTGCCACACTTGCGATGGAGTTTACTTAACATAGGCTGGTGCAGCACGGCCTTAAAATAGAGCCACTATGCTTGTACCAAAATTTTCAACAACATTAAGGCATAGCAGACACTACTTGCGTTCAGTAATGAATGCTGAACCCCGTAGCATCCATCCAAAGAGCACAATCTGCAATTCAAAATAACAAAAAAGACCTGGTTAAAATCTTCTGATAAAAAAAGCTGTTCATCAAATCACCATGCATATGCAACCACATCAGAACAGAAAACAGGACATAACGAATGCAGTAGCCAGGATCAAAACATACTAAACACATTTTAAACTCTCCTTTCATATAAGGAAGTTTTATTTACATGGACGACTAGACATGATGGTCTTAAATCAAGTACGAGGAACCTGTTAGTTGACGCAAGTCCAGTAGAGAGAGAACAACACAGATGAGAGAGACACAAGGGTGAGGTTCATTGCACGTCCTGTCTCTTCTGAAGCATTTCCATTTACTCATCAACCTATTGCTGGCTGGCTTCTGTCACACCACAATAGTCCACGTGGTCTCCAAGTCACCAACAGTTTCCTAACTGACAAGACAAACATTCTTTTGTCTTGGACTTAGCCACCCCTTCGGTAGCTTTTGCTAACACGGACCTTGAAACCATCTTCTCCCCACTAGCGCCAACATTTTATTACGGAAATGTTAGACATGGCAAAAATTGAAAAGAATTGTACAACACCTATTTACCCACCAACTAAATTTTAAATATACATTTTTCTATATTTTTATCATCATATATCTCTCCATCCCTTTAACCATCCATCAATTCATCTTATCATTTTAATACATTTCAGAGTAAATTATAGACATCAATACAGTTCCCTCTAAACAATTCTGCAAGCATGGCATAACCTATGCAAACGTTCTCCCTTTGGGGCAAGAATAGAAACATGGTTTTCTGGTCCTGCTCTCCTTCCACCCTCCCTTGGGTTCTGCTACACACTTTCACATCACAACTGTGGTGACTACTGGCACACCCTCAACACTCAAGCCTTATGACGACTCTGAAGCCTAGCCTTATTTGTGAGCTCCAGCTTACCCCAACGCACTTTCCAATTCACTTGTCTGAAACTAAGATATATGTTCTCCTTGATACCTGTTATTTCCTTCTATGTTCCCGATCACAGTCACAGTTACTAATAATACACCTGAGCTAGACATATTCTCCCATCTTTGCTCCTTTCCTCACTGCTGGCATTCCAGAGAAAGTTTTATGATTCTTATTACCAAAATGGCTAACAAATCTTCCCCCCACACCCGATGCCTATTGCACTGCTCTAGTTCAAGCCTCCGTCGTCTTTCCTTTAGGTTCCTCCACAGCCACACAGCTCTGTACGCATTCTCTACCCTTCACATGCCACCTAGGACAAGGTGTCCAGAGCAGAACCAGAGGTCTGCGGAATCAGTCCTCTACTGAAAGAAGGCCTTCAACACACATTCCCCAGCCCCTGCCTCTAGGGCTGTGCTGTCCAATATAATAGCCATTGGCCTCTTGGGCCTATTAAACACCTGAAATGTGGCTCCTCAGAATTAAGACATGCTACGGAAGTATAATGCATACTAGATCTATAATATTTTGTATGAAAAACGCAAAATATCTCCTTGATAATGTTTTATTTTTGATTGCATGCTGACACAATATTTCAGGTATACTGACTTAAATTAAAATAGTATTAAAATGAAGTTCACCTTTTCATTCTTACTCTTTCAAGGTCGCTGCTAGAAAATTGAAAATGACATATGTGGCTCTCGTTACATTTCTATTGGATAATGCTGATCTAGAATAAAGTCCAAACTCTTTTAAAATGCCATTTACTAATCGTCCATGATCTCTCCTTGTGCTTTGATTGAACTTGATGGCTCACTCCTCACTTGCCAAGGGAGACTGTTGAATTAAACCAGGTGTGGGATTATTTCTCAGAAGAGAGGTCAGATGATGAAATATTACCCCATTGTGCCCCCTATTACTCCCTCCAAATGCTTCACAGAATCCCAGGCATCCAAAAGACAAAGGAAAAAAATGGAGAAGCAGAGGAAGATCTATAAATTAAACATGCACTCAAATGCAAAGTCAAGGAAACATCAAAATGGATTATTAAGCTTTTTAAAAAAATGACCAAAGACTGCTTTGATTTCTGTTTATGTGATGTCTTTTCCAAAATAGAATGTTTGTAGTGGAGCATATAATCACCTTTACATGAAATGCCATCATCCCAAACAACTGCAGATTTCAAAAATTCCCATGGTCACCGCCATGCAGTTCTGGGAATGACCACTCCCTTCTCACATAGCTGCAAGGAGCTCTGTTATTTCTGAGTTGCATCTCTGGTGGGAGGGTATTCAACTACCTCCTGCAATCACACCTGCCATGAATGTTGGTGGTAGATACTCATCTGAGAGTAACAAGATAAGTAAGAGAAGATCAAGGGACATATTGGAAGCCTTGAGTCTATCTTCAAAGTCTGCAAACTATGACCTGTGAGCCAAAGACCTGTGTTGGTAAATAAAGTTTTATTGGAACATAGCCATGCACATTTATTAACATAGTGTCTAAGCCTGCTTTCCCACTATAAAAGCAAAGGTGAATAGTTGTGACAGAGACCACATGACCCACAAAGCTTAAAATGGTTACTTTCTGGCCCTTTTCAGAAAAAAAAAAATGCTGACGTCTGTCCTAAGTATCATTTTAAATTTTTTTCATTAACCAAATAGTGAATCTATTATGTGACAGGTACAGATTCAGGCCCTAGAGATACACGGCTGAAAAAGACTGAATCCATAGCATAGAATGCTCACACTTAGCTTCTCAAGGAATCCTGAAGCATACTCACTTTAGTCTTTTTGAACAGGACATCTGCTCACACTAGCCAGTGGTTTTCAAATTTTTGATATTGAGATCCATTATGACAAATACATTTTACATCCAACCCTTTCTGCATGTGCACACATGTAAATAACTGAACCAAGTTTGCCAAGATAGTATTTGTCTTGCTAGCTAGATGGGGTGCATGGTCCTATTTTATCCTATTATAGCCCCTTCCATTTAAAAAAGAATAATTGATTTCATTTTACATTAATGTATTATGATTCACAGCTTAAAAACTTCTTGGTATACCAGCTTTTTATTGTCCAGCTCTGGTCTTCACCATAAGCCATAGATTGTAAACTAGCAACTATTTACCTTTGATAAGATTGATTTGCTTCATCCATGCAGAATTTTATTTTGTTTTAGATCTGGTTTGGGTTTTTAATATATGAATTATTTCCCAATATGTTTTTATTTTTAACAAGTACTCCAAGATTATTTCAAAAATCAGAGGACATGGCAATAATGAGTCCAGTTTCTGTCTTGGTAAACACCAGCTGGACCTGAAAAATAGTTTCTCCAATGTTTGCTTCCAACTTGCCATCCTTTGCCACAGGAAAAATGCACCTGAAAATCCCAAGAATTTTTATCACAAGCATTAACTCCCCACAACTTCCCCCCCATGTAAATATAAAACAGATCCAATTTGTTTTCTTTCCATCATTAAACCCTAGCTGGGCATTCTAGTAGACCCTCTGGCTTTGGGAAAAGCATTTTTAACAAATATTGTTATAATACCAAGTCCTCCTACACCAAGAAGAAAGAGTAAGATCTCATTAAAAAGAAAAACAAGTGCCCTTTATTTCTAAAAGAAAAAAAAAAGCAACAAAAAAACAAACACCCACAACATTTGATGAAAGAAACTACAAGAATAATTAGAGTCCACCAGGAAATTAAAAAAAAGAAAGATGCCAGTTTTTGTTTACTTAAAAGCTGTGTTTGTGAAATGAAATCACTTCATTGCTGCAGCGTTTTCCTACTGCCAGAACTTTTCAAAACATCCAGAGCAAACATGGCTTCAGTTAAGAAAGGTGATGTGGGTAGCAGTTAGCTCTGGGAATGTAACTTTAGTTGCAGCTTAATCCAGTTCCCTTTTTAAATACCTGAACTTAATGAGAATCTGCAAAGATTTATGACCGTAACAAACACATCGTTTTTGACTTTGTCATTCAAAGCAGCCTGGCAACTTTGATATTTCCTATTGAAAGGAGAGAGCTAATCCAAGTAAGAACTCTGAAAAAGGGAAAAGGAATTTTATTCCCATAATTTGATTGATTACTTCCTACTCTGAACACTCAAGAGAGAAAAAGCAAACTTTTCCTGTCTGTACTCAGATTTCTCCCACTAATCTTTTGCAAGCATGCAACAACCGTAAAACACAAATTACCTACAAGGATCCATAGGCCTTGTAAGGTTCCAAAATCTATAAGCATCAAAATATTGGGGAAAACATCTCAGATGAAAACTAGAAATTTAAACACGAACACTGACCCAATGCAATTCAGTACTTTAATTCACCAGTTCTGGGAAGCGAAAAAAATAATGCTATAACTTGTTCCATTCTCTGGAATATTTTTTTGTCATTGGTGCAAATCCTCTGAAATTAAATTTATGTAATTCAGACCATGCAATTGTTTCCCAATTGTAGTTTTTAGAATTGTACCCTAGGAATCAGAAATCCTGAGACCATGTTCTTGGCTTAACCTCAGTTTCTTCACATGTAGAAAACACTCTCTAAGATACCTTTTAATTCCCACATCCTTACAATTTATGATTCTATCTGGCTAGAACAAAAGGAAGTTCAAATCAACAGCTACGTCTGATGCAGCAATAACCTGACCACTATAGTAAAGGGCTTGGCACTAATAATGACCAGCTGGAAGAAATCAATTAGATGAAAATTATTAATAACAATAATAATGAAGATAGACAGGATAGTGTTTGGAGGGAACAAATGGGTTTCAAATACTACCATGATTGGTAGTATCAACATGTCTAAAGAACAACAAAAAAAGTGTCAGTCAAAAAGTACAAATACAGAAGAGTGAGAAAGATGGACTTTGGCAATGACTCAGTTATGTTCAAGATGAGAGCCTTGTTGGAGGATTCCTACAGTCAAAAGGAAACATGGAGTTGTGGATGATAACAGTAAAGGAGCACAGCCACCAACTCACCTTGCCTCAATTCCAGGAGTAGGAAGCAGCTGTCTAATTATATTTCTGATAATATACTGGCTTCCTCGTGTAGCTGTTTAGAAGAAGGAAATTTGCTCATGTGGACCAATTAATAGTTGAGTTTTTTTCATTGTTATTGTTATTTTTTAATGGTTGGGGGTGGGGAGATCAATTGAGTGGCTCAGGATTTCCGATATACTCAGTAGGATGAGTTCTGTGATCAGATATCTTCTAAAAAAAAAAAAAAAAAGAATTACACAGAAAACAGAAATGGTTTTAATCATTCCATATAGGCCAATTAGGATTGCACACAGGATATTTATGAAATACTTGTAAAAAATCACTTTTCAACCATGTGTTGCTATATTACCTTGTTTTTTAACTGAAGGTTCAACAGCCAGAATCAAACATATCCAAATCATTTAATCACATGGGGCAGCCTTTCAAGCCCTACCATATCTGAGCCACTGATGGCTTGCTATTTAACAGGAACCACACATGGGTGATTCTGTCAGAGACCATGATAGAATATTGTCATGGTGAAGCATTTGCATACCGGATGTGGATGGATCTGGGCCCAGCACTAGTTCTAGTGTTTACTTGGCTATATGACCTTGAGCAAGTTACTTCACCTTTTTGAACCTCTGTTTCCTGATCTATAAAAGGTGATAAGTGATAGAACCTACTTAATAATATTAATCATATTAATGCAATATCCAGACTATGTGCAGCAGATCATGCAGCATCACCCAGCACACAGTAAGGGCTTAACAAATGTAGCCACTATCACATGTCTAAAATGACACATCATCCAGAGAGAAAATCACAAAGGAAACACTAAGCTTGAACTACACTTTAGATCAGATGGCCTAACATACATACACAGAACATTCTATCCCACAGCAGCAGAATGCACATTCCTCTCAACTGCACACAGAACATTCTCTAGGATATATCATATGCTGGGCCACAAAACAAGTCTTAACATATCTAAGGAGACTGAAATCATATCAAATATCTTTTCCGATCACAATGGTATGAAACTAGAAATCAGTAAAAAGAGAAAAATTTACGCACAAACAGAGACTGAACAATCCACTCCTGAACAATGAATCAAAGAAAAAAATCAAAAGGGAAATAAAAAAATATCTGGAGACAAATGAAAATGGCAATACAACATATCAAAACTTATGTGATGAAGCAAAAGCAGTTCGCAGACGGAAGTTTAGAGTGATACTAATTAATGCCTATGTTATGAAAAGATAGATTTCAAATAAACAACCTAACTTAAACCCTTGAGAAACCAGAAAAAGAAGAAAAACTGAAGTCTAAAGTTAGTAAAGGAAGGAAATAACAAAAATCCGGGCAGAAATGAATAAAACAGAGACTAAAACGATAGATTTTTATCAAACCCTACATTGCAGGGTTCAAATACTTTGCTATTTTAAAAATGGTTCAAAACGCATGTAGAAAAGTGTATACCAACTAAGATGGAAAAAATGCCAAAAAACTTGGCATTTTAAATTACAGAAATTATTTGTATCTACATAAGCATTGGTAGCCTGTGCTTTACATGAAACAGTTCATAACACAGATCTAATAAAGATAAATTGGATCAACAGTTAAGAGGAAATATTGTTAACTTCTTTGAGTCTCAAGATATAGTTTGTGTATTGTTTTGTTTTGCTCAAGTAAAAATAGAATATGGATAAAACTATTTTTACAGTTGTTAAAAATATCAAAGGAAATGTTTCAAATAAGATTTTCATTACTCTATTACACCAGACTCTCAGATGCACAACTGTGTGTTTAAAAACAGAAGCAGAAAATGCCAGCATGCCACCTAGACAGGAACTTTTAAGTGATAAGACTGGCATCCTGGGGTTAGCAGTTTCAGCAGGAAGAACCACCCAGGATGTCCTGGTCCTGCAGTGCTCTAGAGGGTGGATTTTCTCTCTTTCTCCTTCATCCTTTAACCCCGTGATTGCTCCAGGTCTATTTTGCTCCTAAGGCTGGTCTCATCCAGTCATAGCATCGAAACCAAAGATTAAAGCACAGGTCAAGTAAGCAGAATATGTAAGATGGCCCAGAAAATCTGGACTGCTTTTCTTAGGCAGTTCTCTTTTATTTCTTAGGCATAAGGAGCGTCCATCGCTATGAACACATCTCTTCACCCCATAACCAGCTTCCCGACCCCTGACAACTGCTCCTCCTACGTCTGTAGCAAAAAAGCCAGATTCCCAAGTCTGATTTTCCTCTGACTCCTACTTCAGTTCTTCGTGTGCTCAAAAACCTGTCATTTACATCAAAGTTTCTCTCCAGAATGAGAGGGATTCAGTCAAGGGTGGGCAACTTTTTATACCTTCTTCACTTTACATTTGCCAGCCATAAAAAGGAGAAAAAAAGAAAAACAAAACTGTCTCTGTACTTGTTTCAGGGGCAAGAGAGTAGGAGGGAAGCCATGAGCCAATTTTATTATGAAATCAGCTGAGGGAGAGCTCAGCATGTCTGGAAGCAACAGGTGCTGGCAGTGGAGGGGAAGCTGGCAGGCCTGTGCTGGGGTCCTTCAGAGGGAGGGGAAAGAAGAAACACAGAATAAGGGGGAGCTGACACGGTGAAATATGTCAGTATGAGCCCATATCCCTTGGTGCCATTAGCTGCCTTCTTTGCTGTTTTTCCTTTTGTTATCATCTTATATAATCCTAGTACAATGATCGAAACCAAGAAATTAACGTCAGTATAATACTATTAACTAGGCCACACACGTTATTCACATTTCTCCAGTTTTTCCATGAACGCACTTTTTCTGTTTCAGGATCCAGTCACGAGTACACTTTATTTACTCAGTGATTAGTCTCTTCTATCTCCTCCCATCTGTGACAATTTATCAGTCTTACTTTGTTTTTCATGATCTTGACATTTTTGAAGAATACTGGTCAGGTATTTTGTAGGTGGCCCGCTATTTGGGTTGGTCTAATGTTTTCTCATGATTAGAGTGAAGTCATGGATTCAGGGGAAGAATTTCCCACAGGTGAAATGCCCTCCTCATTGCACACAGGGTACATGATCTCCACGTGATAACAAGGCGATGTTAACCTTACCACTTGGCTAAGATGGTATCTGCCAGGTTCCTCCACTGTAACCTTCTTATTTTTCCCTTTTTTCTGCTTTGCTTTTCACCTGACCACCACCCTTCTCCCCCAGCCCACCCTCCCTAGGTACTGGACTGTAGTCCCAGGAAGGTCTCTCCTGTTGGAACCCTGAAGTCAACTTCCTATGAAATTGTCGCACGTGAGTAGGGTCTTCAGTAGTGTATCTCAGGTGCGTTAAGGGTTAAACAGGCTCCTGTGTGCTGCCTGTTAAGAATCATGGGACCCTCCTCCAGAGTCTGTACAACACAGGGGAAGGAATAAGGCTGCATGTTGAAATAAAATCATCTGGAAGTATTTTCATTTGAAGCTGGCTTTCAGAAACAGAGGCAAAACACACTAACAAAACTAATCTGGGGCATATGGCATTCCTTTCAGTCATGTGCATTTCTAATATAAATCTCCTAATCATTTATATCGTGTTTTTCAGATTTACTATGAAGGCAAGTCTCTTTTATTTCTCTCCAAAGAATAAACTCCCTACCTAAAAGAAGTGAGCTCAGGCAGAGAGTTAAAGTGCAGCTCAGCCACACTAAGAAGATCTTACTTGCTGTAAATGCTACCTAATACAATCTCCCTGCCTTTTAAAAAATTACTTATTTTGTGTCAGTTAAAGTTGACATTCAGTATTCTTTTACGTTAGTTTCAGATGTACAGCATAGTGGTTAGACATTAATATAATTTATGCAGTGACCCCCCCCCCCATTAGTCTAGTACCCACCTGGCACTGTACATGGTTGTTGAAACATTATTGACTATATTCTCTATGCTGTAGTTCATTCACATCCCCAGGACCATTTTGTAACTACCAACTACGAATTATTTCTTAATCCTTTCACCTATTCCAACCAGCTCCCCAAGCCCCCTTCTTCTGGCGACCACCAGTTTATTCTCTGTATACGAACAAACAAAACAACAACAGACCGCTCCCACCTTTTTTAAAAAATTCAGACTGCAAATGTACTCTGATTATGTTGAGGTTTTTAAAGTTTGGCCATTCCGTATCCTTGCTGACTCTCCCTCCACTAGGTGGCGCTACATGTCACTTTCAAAGTGGGCTGCTCTCAAGAGTCAATGAATAATAATAGCATTTTGTTTTTTTAACCTTTGTACGAATATCACAAGCCTACTGTCAATTACTAAACTTCATTCTTAATAAATACTTCCCCTTTTCTTTTTCACATTTACTGTCATCTGACAACTTCAGAAACAAGCCAAATCTGAACTTCTGACTTTCCTCAAGTGTTCATAGGATAAATGTAAATGTTAGAGGCATGATAGTCACAACTACATGAATAATGAAAAAAATCAGAAGTTGTGATTATTGGATGCAAAAAACTGGGACTATGCTTCAACTCACTGAACTCGGTATTTCCTCAAAGTTCTGATTTCACATAAGTTTATTTACTAACTTGATTCAATATCCCCTGCATAGATTTTTAAACTGTATCAAATTTAAAATGCAAACATTTTTAAGACATTCTTATAAATGGAAAGACTAGGGAGCTAAAATATTACTTAGGTGCAATTTCCTGTAATTACATATTAAAGGCATATATTTAATAAAAACCTCATTTTCACAATTGTAACTCATCACTTAAGCAGAAATCAATTTTCTAAAAACGTGGAGTCTAATCTCATTGGGAAACATACCAAGAAATGACACTTTTTATCAGTCAAGTTACTATTACTTGGTGGAGGAAGATGTCCCCCTAAGGAAAAGTGCTAAGTATATAAGAAATTCCCAACTGGGCTCAGCAATTTGACTGATGGTAATTGCAATTTGCAACTGTTCAAATGTGTCTCTTAGAGATATGAGGCTTTCCGCTGTTTATAGCAAGTAGGTTTACTTGTTCTGTGACACACTTCTCCTCATGATGTGAGCACGAGGTCTATTTAAGGTTAGCCCCTGTTGTCATTAACTGCACAGGCTTGTTTCATTCCCACGGCCCATCCAAAATACTGATTTGGCACATATTCTTTCCTGACCAATCAGCAGACTTATTTATATGAAACAAATATTTTGGCCACAGTGTTTTTTTTCTTTTCCAGGGGAGGTCAGGAGATTATTGTGGAGGATTTTTCACTCACAGATGGCTATGCATTTCACATAAAATATATCTGCACATTATAAATCTCATTGTTATGAAGGAGCATTCACTCACATGAGGTATTCCAGGTCCAGGCTATATATGTGATTTTCGTTGTTGTTATTGTTTTTAATGCCTGCACTCAGTAGTCCCAAATCCTGTTCCATATCCTGGGTGTCTGATATTGTTCAGAAGTTTCCTAACCACTTAATAACGTTACTGTTATCAATTCCATCAGTTTCCCCTCTGACGAGGTGTCTGTTCTTGCACACATGTATGTGTGGGTATATGCGTGTGTGCGAATGCACGAACACACAGGAACTAGGCTGTTTGACTTATGTGCTGGGTGGTCTACTGGGATGATGAGTCCAGAGCTCAGACATCCAGCAAACAATATGACAGCTCTGTGGCTTCTCTAAGGGGCCATTGGCAACCTCCTAGTGGATGGAGAGTGTCCTGTCAGCGAGAGCTCCTGGCAACTATGTGAATGAGAAAAATTAGACCGTCTCCCCTGTAAACATGTGCCCTAGACTCAGGGTCCAAAGCAACTTCTCCCTGCTTTCCTCCTACCCTTCGTCCCTTCCCCATATTCTTAACTCGGCTCTAAGGACAGAGAGGCCTCTTTGGACTTGAGTCCATATGACCTTGCATGGGTGGCCAGACTCTGCAGCTCCCTTGGCTCAAATTACATTTCCAACCCTTCATGCAGAAGGGCCTCGTGGCTCAGGAGGGTGGGAAACTGCACATGGAGGTACATTGCAGCTGCTCCCAGCTGCTACGAAATGCTGCTTTCTCCGGAAAGGAATCGAAAGTTCCTCTGTTCAGCTTGCCTCTCTGGTGGACTCGAAAAACAGGCGATGATCGTTAGAAGCCAGAAAACTTCAAATTTTGATGAAATCAGTGAAGAATAACTCCTAAATACCAAGCTAAGTAATCTTTGATCTTCTTGGACACTATAGAGTAACAATTTAAGTGATACTGAACTCTGCTGAAACTGTCCAGTCTTACTAAAGAAAACAAATCAAAACATAGGAAATAGAGGTACTAGTATAAGAGACTGGATAATAAATACTATCTTGTGCCAAAATATGAGATTAAAGTTTTACAGAAACCAAATATATGTGTGTGTGTATGCATATATATATATACATATACATATATATGTATATATATATATATATACTTCATCAATAGGTATCTTTTGTCTTAGGAGAAAAAATAGAGCACCTTCTAGTTGGTGCAGAAATACACAGACAGAGAATGGAGGGCTTCTTATAAATTCTAAGCTCACCTGCTCTTGTAATTACAGTAGAAACATTTGTTGACTTCTAGAAAAGATCTCAAAGTTTAGAAGCTAAGGAAACAATTCCCCGCTTTCCTTTATGAACCCACCACACATACAATGGAAATGGAGACTATTCATTCTCAAGGATTGCTTTCTCATGACATGCAGGCCACAGACATTTGTTGTACTGGTATCATGTCTGCTAAATTAAGTAATGTGGAATGTTTTTTAAACCCCATCAGGGTGGAGTTTCATATCCAGAAAACTCCACTGAAGTGTCTTAATGATCAAAATTAATAAATTCCCTGGTATATTAAAATTTGCCTTTGTTTCATTTATTTTAGAATAATATTAAGACATTTTAATCAATCAGAAACATTTCATTTGTAGAGATTTTAAATTCATTTTCTTTGCTTTTACTACAAATTTGTTCAAACAAAGAAATGGTTGTTTACACTGTTCTTGGAAAGCAATTTATAAAGTACTTTATTTTTTTCCCCAGCCTGAGAAATTTATTGAAACATCCTAGCAACAGGAGTTTCTAACTCTCAAACTCATTCTCCAAGGGATTTTCTCAAACTTCTTAACAGCAACAGATTTCTCCCTTTGTCAGAACAGTAGGGGGCACTGCCACAACAAACTATTATGGCAAACTGCAAGATTACACTGGGCCAAAAAACTAGGCTAGACACTTATGATTCTCCCGTGTCAAAGAGCATCTAAAAGATATTATAAAGATTTCTCTCTTCCAGAATTCATTTAGGGTGCAACTACTGAGTCAGTCTCTGTCTCTGTCTCTGTCTCTGTCTCTGTCTCTGTCTGTCTCTGTCTCTGTCTCTGTCTCTGTCTCTGTCTCTGTCTCTCTCTCTCTCTCTCTCTCTCTCTCTCTGGTAGAAATCCTATATTAGAAATTTTGAGCTGACTCAAGAAAGTCTAACTGAACCCCTTATTCTAACATACTGGCTAAATACAAGCAGCTAAAATGCACTTAATAGATAAGTAGCATTCTATGTGGGAGATTTCTTTTTCAAGGTTGTCTTCAATCTTTCTCACAAACATCAAACTCCAACTTCAGAGCCAAGATGAAAGAGAACTGAGGCAAAATTTCATTAAATAATTGCATAATCCAGGATCCATAGCTTGGATTTTTTTTTTAAATAAAAGTTTTCTATGTACTGAGTTAAACTTAAATTTATGCATCCAATAAAAAAACCGTTGCAAATGGTAAAACAAAGACATTGCTCCAACACTTAGAAAATTAAATTCACCAAACCATGAAGTCTACTGTGCAGTTATTTTTGTAACCACCATAAATTGCTTTATAGAACTCCTCTGCTGGAGTAAACAATCCAAAGAGAGATTTACTTTACAGCATGCATCCAGTTTCCAAATGAGAGGGTGACCTAAATGTTTATAACTTTTTTCTTTTCTTTTTCTTTTTTTCCCCCCCAATACTTGTGTTTCTAGTTACCTTGAAACCTTCCTTCTCTTTACACAAGCTCAGAAAGTCCATGGAAAATAAGATCCAGGTCTCTAGATATACTGTGCCCTCAAATTCTCATTTCTGGAATGAGAAGAAAAAAATCCTACTTTGTGGAAATAGTCTAGTTCGTAAAATGAAAATAAAGGGTTTTAATATAAAATATTTCACCACATATAATATCACCTTAGAGCCAAACGTTGTCTTAGATATTCCAGGCAGTCGGCTTGAAATGTGTTCACTTATACACTGTACGAGGCCGAATTCAATGCAAACTGCTACAGATAAGAGTTTTAGGGGTCTTTAATCACTTCTTTCTTGTGTCCTTGATGGAAAAAACAGAGCTGCCTTTGTGCTAAAAAGAAGGACCTGTTGTTTCCAGATTCAACAGGTCATTTTTATAAGAACTTCCCAGAGGATACAACATAAATGACAGAAACACAAGGGGATTTTTTAAGTGGCTGATGATTTTAAATGATATATTTTCTATATTAAGGAAGGTTGTTTGTTTTTCTTTCCAACAAATGGAAAGTTACTGTTTTAAAAGTGTTTAATGTTTCAATTCAACTTTTAGGACCAAATGTTTTCTCATGAGTTGGGTTACTGTAAATTCAGCTCCTGAAATCAATCTAAGGGTACGCTTGACCCCTCAAGTAAATAAACTTGTCAAATCATGTCCATTTCTGTTTTGGGGATGAATGGTTGATTTAGTGGGCTTTTGAAATATATTTAAATTGTGTGGTAACTTCTGTAATATTGTTTCAGTTAAAATGACAAGGAAACTGCACATTTAAAGAACAAGACAAAACTGTAAAATGAAAAATTCTGGCCATGTGATTTTTCCTTGTTCTCAGGGTAAAGAAAAAAAGGCCAATAATTTATGGCAAACAAAATCCAGGTGACACTAGGATTTATTAGAGTTTGGCTGATTCTATTATTAAAAGTGGTCTAAATTTCAGAAGACTGGCAAATTTAAGATTAAGATCTAAATCAGACTTGTTTCCTAAACTGTATTAGGAGGGTTTTTTACAATGTAACCAGTGTCTCTATATTTCCCCTTTTTCTTCCTTTTTTTTTTTTTTTTTTTTGAATTGGCCACCTCATTTCTAAAGAGAATTGTTTAAAGAGTTTTGGGAAAGTTTCTGCCAGTCTGGAGACAAAAGGTACTCTTCTGTACAAATATAGAAAACACTGTCTAAAACTCATTCCCCCCTCCCCCAACGAAAGTTATTACCAAGGAAGCTTTCTTTAAAACAGTGACTGGTTGCTGGCACTTGCTCCGACATATATTTCCCAACTACCTAGACTCTGGTTCTTGACACTTTTACGAAGTCTCTATATTACTTACCACCTAGGACAATTATCTGGCAAAGGGTCAAGGTAAATAAATACCTGATGGCAAAGACTGCATTGACTACAGGGAGTTGCCCAGAAGGTAAAGAAGAAATAAAAAGAGGCTTTCTTGGGAAAGGGGTCCTAATACTCATAATTGATGAACAGTTTCTAACTTAGGAGACACTTTTTTTTTTCTTTAGCTAACAACAAGGATCCTCTCACCGAAAAGAAGAAAAAGATGAAATTGGCTATTTGGGGGGAAAGGGTATCCCAAGGACTAAAGACAAAAATCATTAAGCACCCCGCACACCCACCAGTATCCACTACCCTGGAAACAAGGCATGGTGGGGAAGGAGAACCCTCAAGTCAAGGACAACTGATGGCCCCTTGCCTTCTGCATGAAACCGGGGGGGAGGTGAACTGGGGGTCACCATGGTCCCTCTCAAGACCCCAAACACACACACACACACACACACACACACACACACACACACACACACACCCGCGCTCTGCCTGCCCTCGCCTGTGCGCGGGGAAACTCACCGGTACCAGGCGAGGCCCTTGTCGTAGCTGCGGTCGAAGAAGTGGGGCTCGGCGCCCACGGCGCGCACGTCGGGGTGCACGCGCAGGAACTCGAGCAGCGCCCGCGTGCCACCCTTCTTCACGCCGATGATGATGGCCTGCGGCAGCTGCTTGCTGCCTTCGTCCAGCAGCAGCGCCAGGGTCCCCGGCGGGGCCTCGGCCACGCTGCTCCCGGCTCCGGAACCGCCGGGACCCCCGGCCAGCCCGGGGGTCTCTTCTTCCCAGGCGGCCTCCGCGCCACCTTCGCGCCGCGAGGGCCGCCGGCGCCTCCGCCACGGCCGCAGTTGCAGGAGGCGTTTTCCCTGCGCCGCCGCGGGCCACACCGTCAGCGCCCTCGGGCCTCCGGCCGGGACAGCGCGACCCGGGGCCCCCGCCTCCTCGCCGCCACCGGACAGCCCCACCACGGGGCCCGACAGGGTCTGACAGCGTTCGGCCAGGCAGTAGAAGACGTAAAGGGACGTGAGCAGGGAGCAGAGCATCAGCAAGAACTTCCGGAAGATGCTGCGGGACAGCGGCTCCGCGGAGGTGGGGTGGGCGCCGGCCGGCCCCGGGGGGGCCATCCTAGCCGGAGGCGACGTCGGGCAGCGCGCGGGCCATGCTAGGCCGGGACCCCGCCAGGTGCCATGACATCCTCCGGGAAGGCCTGAGCGCTGGCCCGAGGCCGCATCACCCGTGCGTCCCTGCGGCCGTGCGAGCTGCCCCGGGAGGCGGCAGCCGGGGCTCCTTGGGGAGACGGAACCCCGGGAGCCCCGCAAGGGATCCCTGCCTCCGATCGAGGGGACAGGAAGAGGGACGTGGTGCCGTGCTTAGGAAACCATCGTCTTAGACTCGCCAAGTCCCGAGCCTTGGGGCAGCGCTTGGCGCCCCAGTCCCCTGGACTCGCAGAAACGGGAGTCTTGGCGGCAGTGGAGAAGGCGTGCGTGTCAGCGCCGGCCCCGAGCGACCTCTAGTCACCAGTCCCCGCTCAGCGACCGCGCATCCCTCGCTCCGTTCGGGTGAGGGGACGCGCCGCTCCGGGACTGCAGAGCTCCGTGCTCTCCAGATAGCGGCAAGCGAACGTGCCTCCCGGCCGCTGCCTCCCTGCGCCCCTGCTCCGCCCGGGCGCGCCCTCTCGCCTCTCGTGCGAAGTCCCCTGGAGTCCCTCAGCACAAGCGGGAGCCTGAGGCCCGCGCCGAGCAGTCCTCCCCGGTTGGTGAGCTCCCTGCTGCTCCAAACTGCTCCCTCGCCCCACCTGGGAGTCGCGTGGCAGAGTCCGGCTGCGCGGGACCTGTCAGCGGCCGCGGCCACTGTGCTCTCAGGCGCTGCCCCGCCGCCTCCCAGGCCGTCGCAGCCGCCACACGTGGGGTGCCGAGGGCAGCAAACTTGGCGGTGACGTCAACGGCCCGGGCCGGACCAGCCCGAGGACGAGCGCAGCCGGGCGGGCGGGGTGGGATGGAGAAAAGGTGACGCGGACCCCGCAGCGACTGCCCAATGACATCGGAGAGGGCGGGGGCGACTGGGGCGACGCCCCTTCCCCACTCCGCCCTGTTCCTGTGCCGGGGTCGGCAGCCTAGCGCGTTTGGAGCCGAGCTGGGGGCTGCGGCGCCCCCGGGGTGTCTGACTGACAGCTGGAGCGGCCGGATCCCCGGGGGCCTGACTTCCACCCAGCGGGCCACTCACTGGATTAGGGACTCCCAATCCCTCCAACTCAGCTCAGCCCTTCGCCGCCCTGACCCCCTCCAAGTCCCCTGCGCTCTGCTTCCCTCCCGCCCCTGTCCCTACCTTCCCCCGTCACGCCCCCCGCCACCTCCCCGGACCTTTGGAAGTTTTGTTGGTCGCAGTTCCCAGTACCGCGCTGCACGCCACGCCCCCATTTGTCTCGGGCAAACTGCATTCCTCCGCGAGAGCCTCGACTTGCACCTACTCAGCTGTCCACTGCGGGACCTTCGGAAGAGGCTTGTCTCCTCTCAGCAGTGTTTTGTTTTTTTCTTTTGATTGTTTTCCCTTGTATTATTAGTTAAGGATGATCAGGAATTTCTCTGGACCTAGAAAGGAGCAACGTCTTAGGAAATAAGCTAATAAATAAATCAAGGGAAGAAATTAAGACCATATATATATATATATATATATATATATATATATATATATAATATCAGCTCGGATTTCAAATCCTTATGCCTAGTTTTTTATGGATTTTTTAAATGCTGTTTGTACGTGTGTGTGTCAGTAAATGTCCTTTCATAAACGGCGGTTTCCTCTCTCTTGCCTCCCCTGACCCCATATCCTCTTCTTGTGCTCCTGGGAGAGCAGGTCGGGAAGGGGTACAAATCGTCTTGCTGTTTAATGGAGGGAGGTGGCCCGTGGAATCTGCATGAGGTAGTTTTTATTCCGATCCGATTTGTCCCCTATTTCTTGGCTTTCTGGTCTCGGCAGGACGCCCCGCAATGTGCGCGGTAGCTTGGCTGCTGCACACCAATCCTTGCAAGTTGGGAGGCAGCTTTCTGGGCCCATTGTGGGTGCTAACCAGGGCCCGCAGCGGGCGCAGCGTCGGTGTTGAGGGGAACTCAGGAGGAATTCCTGCTGCATAGTTTTGGGACTTTGCAACCTCCTCGTCTCCTGGTTTCCAGCACTCTAGTTGCCCGTGGAAGTGGAAGTCAGGGAAGCCCTTTTTAGCCTTCCAGAGGGGTCCAAGTGGTCCTAACTCTGGATGGGTGGAAGTGGCATATGTGGGCCCGCTAGATAAATACTCTGTGCAGGACACGGTTTCATGTTTATGAAGTACCAATCCCAACCTATCCTACAAGCCAGCGATGGGTTTATTAGATTCAGATGCCATAAAGCAATGGGCTTTTACAAGGATGAACAGCAAGTCCTGTCAAGCTTTAATGCCTCTTTGTGTCCTAAAATTGGATATCGACAAACCAGTTGAAGTTTAATACTAACTTGAGCTTCAGGATATTTTAAAGTTTTTCTCTAGATATTTCAGTCTGTGTTGCAGAAGGTAGACAAAAAAGGAAAAGAAAAAAAAAAAGACCATTTTAAAGTTATTCTGAAAGCACATGCAATCCCATAAATGCTTACAAAGTTGTCTCGGTTTTCTCATCCTGAAAATGATGGCCTCCACGCTCCCTTCTAGCTCCCAAATGGTAGGATATTGTGCTTTTATGCTTTCACATTTCAAGCATGGGTGTTTCCTTTATATGGGTATTAAAAACACACATTATGGAGGAGGCATGGTTCGCAGGATCACTCACACAATATCTAGGGCTGCGCTGTACATTAGACGTAAAATATAAGCCACAAATACAAGCCTCACAGCTAACTTAAAATTTCTAGTAGCCACCTTAAAAAAGGTAAAAAGAAACAGGTGAAATTTATTTTAGTAATATATCTATTGACCTAAAAATGTTATTTTTACATGTAGTCAACATGAAAATTATTGAGGTCATTTTCATTCTTTCTTTTCATGCGAGGTCTTCGAAATCCAGTGTGTATTTTTCACTCCTAGCACTTCTTTACTGGGACCAGCCACATGTCAGGTATTCAATGGCCACGTGTGGCTGGTGGCTACCATATTGGACAACACAAATGGGGATGTTGTTTTTGGTGAGAGGGGTAGAGCTGTCAGTTTCAACAGGAAACAGCACATTCAAATTACTACAATTCTGGAAGGCTTTATTTACAAAAGATTTGTTTACAAAGGAGTCGGGGAAAGCAAAGGCTGCGGTACAATGCAATAACCTGGGCTAGTAGCTTTGGAACTGTTACTACCCAGGAGTGTAAAGGAATGAGGGAAAGAAGAGGGAAAGGAACGAGAGAAAAAACTAGATGGAAAAAGTCATCTAGACCAGGCCCTTGAAAGAAGCAGCGAGCTTTAACTGGGGGGACACAGCCAGCCAAAGGCAACTTCTCGGGAATGGGTCAGGGAAAAAAAGATTCTTGACAAACAAAACAAAACAAAACAAAAAACAGTAAAGGTTAGGTATGTGGCATTATGTCTAATGGTGCCCCAAATTAAGAAGATTGATTAAAGTCTCATGATAACATTAATTACAGTCATACTCCACAACCCTTCAGAAAGTGCTTCCTTTCATCCATTCAGGGGCATTTATTAGAATGGAAATCAGTCATAGCTAGTCATTATTATAGCACTTTGAAGGGAGAAACATGACTACCACAATATCAACAAGCACTGTGGACTTTGTCGCAGATTCTTCTTATTTTTCCCTTTCTCTGTGTCCTTCCATGTTAAAGCATATATAGCCAGTCCTTAAAGGTGATGAGATTCTGCCAGGAAAAACTCTTAGCATACAAATTTGTCTTGTACTCATTGGTGAGATAGGTGACGTCCAATGCCTTCCAGCTTCCTTCTCTGTACCCTCCTCTCCCCTTAGTGGGTGCCCACGTTTGTTCCAGAGTCCTCACCCAATGTCTTCCAAGGCATCCTACCTGCAGGCCCTTCCCAGCCCTGTATCTTATAAACTCATCCACTCTACCATACAAAAGCTCACTGATCTTCCCTCATCCCCTCCCACAGAAGGTTTACATTTTAAAGTAAGGAATACTTTTTTTTTAAACGACTTTCTCCTAGTCAGTAATTCATGTTTATTTAAAATATTTGGTATACAATGAAGTATAAAGAATAAAAGAAAGCACACTCAAACATTTAAATTTCATTGCCCAAAAATGACCATAATTAATATATTGGTTAGTTTTCTTTAAAGATAATATATATACTGGGGGTGCCAAAAAATGTATACACATTTTAAGAGATGTTATCTATGCTTAAGCAGTAATTCGTCATAATCAGAAGTGTCTGGATGCTGATGGTAACCACTTTGAGCACCTCTTGTAATTGCAGAAGTCAAACGTGACTTGTATTCATCTTTTGTGATCAGTATATATTGAGAATTATAATTAATACAGTTTTTTCCTTTCTTAAAACTTATATTCCTTTTTTTGACACCCTCTGTGTGTGTATATATATATATATATATATATATATATATATATATATATATATTTGTGTGTATATCTGTGTGTGTGTGTGTGTATATATGTATATATATGTCATATATTTGACTCTTGAGCAATGTAGGAGTTAAAGGCACCTCGAATACTGACATTCACAGATGGCCAAGTCCCCTATATAAAGTGGCCTAGAACAATGCATACAGTCGGCCCTCTTCATCCACGGACTCACAACTGTCAACTGAAAATAGTACAGGATTGATTGAAAAAGATCCACATATCGGTGGACCTGTGTAGTTCAAATAATGTTGTGAAAGGGTCAACTGTCTTATATACTGGGAGTGCAAAAAAATGTATACAAGTGGACACATTGGTCAGTGTTGCTCAAGCAGTAGTTCGACGTAATCAGAAGTGTCTGGATGCTGATGGTAACCACTTTGAGCACCTCTTGTATTTGCAGAACTAAATGTGACTTGGTTCATTTTTTGTTATTGGTATATATTGAGTATTACAATTTTAATAGATGTTTCCTTTCTTAAAATGTGTATACATTTTTGGCACCCTCTGTGTGTGTGTGTATATATATATATGTATATATATATATATATATATATATATATATATGGGTGTATATATATAAATTATAAATTATATATATAAATTATATATTATATATATTTATTATATTGATCATTATATTGAAATGTACAATACTATAATAATTATATAACATCAAATGTGTTTTATATAATTTATTATATGTAAAATTATAATATAATGTATACTACTGTATTCATTATATAATATGTAATATAATTTATTATATAATAAAGTTATATATAATCTATATATGTATTTATAATATATATTTGTATATAAAGGTATATACGAAATTGTGTATATATGTACATATCCATCTACAGATAAATGTAGAGATAGATACTTTTTCAAAAGACTAAAACTTTCTAGCAGTATGGACAATGTGGAGAGAATCCTTTGGCCACCTATAATAATGAGAAAATTGATGTATGTGGACTCATGAATGGTTCTGCTCAAAGAATTTAGGGTACTTCCCTGGACCTTTATTTTTTAAATCTTCCCTTTCTGCAGAAACCCAGCATATCTAAGAAACAACCCTTTGGCCTTTCATTGCCCTGTTCCTTTCCTATCTGTCCCTCACTCTCATTACTGCCTCCATTTCCTGCCTGGGCACCCCACTGGCTAAGCCAACATGGAAGACAAAGAGCTTGGGAACCCACTGATGTAACATACCCAGGTCAGTCTCCTGAAGTAGGATCAAGGGGTAAAATGGCTCTGGGAGAGCAAACAGACTATGTCCTGCATGTAGGGTAACACAGGTCTTAGGAGCTTATAATCTTAATGAGACAAAACATGCACACTTTCCTTAGAATGCAAAACTGCACTGTCTTCAACTGAACTATGACATGATGTCCTACACATTCAGCAGATACACATTCGGTTCCAGATGTGCCCTGTCCCTTCCCGTCTCAAGGCACATGGTTTTTCTATGGAGAGTGTGCTTCCCCTTTGTACTTCAGATATCAGCTCAAAACATATCTTCAAAGACGTCTTCCTTGTCCAGCCCCTTTCCTGGCTTGATTAAGTCTCCTGGTACAGATTCTAAAAAGTTCCCAGAAGTTTTCCTTACAGATTTTTGGAAGGTTTGTGATTTTATAGGTGTGTGGTTATGGTTACATATGCTTCCCTCCTAGACTGCAAGCACTCCAAAAAGCCTGGGACCATTGCTCAATAGTATACCTGGGACATCTAGTGTATTACCTGGTGCAAGGAGACCAGTAAAGATTCGTTGATGAAACCAGAGAAGAGTTGGGGGCTGGACATTCCAGTCTGAGAGAGCACGCACAGAAATGCCAGGAGACAAGAGAGGGCATGGTGTATGGTCAACTGGTTGTGTTTCAGTGTGAAGGAAGTGTGAGTTGGCCTGGGGAAGGCATTGAAAGGAGCCAGAAATAGCACAAAAATGAGAATAGAGAAGAAACAGGAACTAGCTTCGAGGGTCTTGTATGATTTTCTTGGGAGTCCATGCTTTTGTCACAAATGTGTGGAGACTGACATGATTACATTTGCTTTTTGAGGAAGGTTTTTCCTAAAGAAAGCGTTCTACTAGCAGTGTCAAGACTGGAAGGCAAGATTCCTATTCTTATTAGAACAGAGCAAATGTGACAATCAATAATTAGCTAGAAATTAGGAGGGAGATGTGGTGGATTTCAAAATGGGTCTTGAGGAATTGTTTTTTGGGGCACGATATTTTGGGTCATAAGGGAAAAGGGAGGCACAAGAGGGAGTCGATAAATGCTGAATCATTAATTGTGACCAAATCTTCACTTACACTTATTTTAGCACTAAGAAAATGTTTCAATTATCTCTCTATTAACTTAAGAAAGTTTCCTAGAAGCAGAAGTATGATTTTATCAGCCTTTGGGATTTGTTTCCAACTTCTGTATTACATTGTAGTCTGTTTAACTACACATTCCTTATCTTTTCTCTAGGTTACTCACCATTCCTGAGAATGAACTAACCAGCTAAGAAGCTGTGTTCTTTTTTTCTTAGTGTTCTCACCCAACATTCTGCTTCGATCTGTTCTTTCTCTTTCAAGACTTGCACCAGACATTTTACTGCCAGAAACTACCTTGAAGACAAGACTCAAAAGGATAAACTGCAGTCAAGAAATGATGAAGGAACCTCACAAAAATACCCGTTTATTGGAAGGGGAATGTGAGGACCAAAGCAATATTAACTATAGGGTCATACTTTGTCCCAGTTGTGCCCACCTTAAATAATTCCAGGAGACATCATTTACATGGTAATCATTGCAGATTTATAATTTGTTGTGACAAGTTTCTGTCAGATGGCAGGACAGCGTTTTGAAAAAGAAGCACCTTTATCTATGTCAAGGGGGCTCACATGGTTGCTGAACTCACCAGAATGAAGTTTGCCTCTGATATGTGCGAGGCCATGGGAAGAGGTGCTTTCTGCCATAAACACTGAGAAGCCAAAGTAGAGATAGGAAGCTGTTATAGATATTTGGGTGAATATCTATAATTTTTGCTCTTCTTCTAATAACAGCTACCTGGATTTTCATCCGCGGAAACATTCCTTTTACTCATGCCATAAGATCTGGATGCAGATAAACTCATCCCTTGACTTTGTGTCAGAGTAGACCGTCTTCCAGTCTGCAGGATCTGCTTGAGAAAACGCAAATAAACGCAAATAAATCAAGGCAGCCCCAGAGGTTCAATGACAGGACTTTGCTGGAATTACTGGAAAAGCTTGTCCTTTGCCCTAGGTTTGTCAGGCTGGCAGGATATAAGCCTGAGTTGCTGGTGACCATACTTCCCTCTGTGAAGGGAAACCTGCCTGAGGATGAAATCGACACAGGAATGCAGAGGTGAGTGAAGGAGAGAAATAGGTTCCAGGAAACTTGGTCTGATCCTGGATTCATCACTACCCTGGAATAAATTCTGTTGTAATTTTTAACATTTACTTTGTTTGAGAGCAGCACGTCTCGTTCAATTTCATCAGCTCTGCTTCTACTCCACCATGCAGGCTTGCTTGTCCCCTGGCCAGACAATCCACGGGTGATCTTATTAATGACCCCAGCCTGTACTGCTCATGCTCATCAGCTAAAATCTACCAGGAACCACCTGCTCTCACTTATCTGATTGTACCTGCTCTTCTGCCCCCATGACGTTAGCCAAACCTACACTGTGGCCACCTCTCCTGACTCCAGAGAGACAAGCTCAAATAGAGTAAGCTAATTCTGACATTTTAAGTTATCTTTTTATTTACCTTATGAGAGGTTTCATACAGTATTAAATTTTTACTATAAGCAAGGAATCTTTGCTTTTGAAATCTAATTGACAACTTTTGTGTAACGAATATACTTATTGCTCTCAATTATGTGTGCACATCATTCCAAAACAGTTTTTAAAAGCTTTGGAAACATTTTGGTTCTACGAACTTGTTTCAATCACACTAATATTAAGAGAACAGAAGGTTGATTCACTACTGCTTGGGATAGAAAAGTACCTGATCCCATAAACTCAGATTTATTTATAATTGAAATAAACAAAAACAAAGAGACAAAAAAATTGGGGCCCAGGATCTTCAGATTTCAAATTCAAGTGTCTGGTTTCTTGTTCTCAGCCCCAGGAATTAGGAAGGTGGGATTTTAGAAAATTACTTTGAAAACCAAATGCTGGGTAGGTTAGAAAAGCTTGAAATAGAGGTAGAGTTAGATGCTGGCCATGAAATCACAGAATTCAAACTGCAATGTTGGCAGAGGGTACAAATAGAAAGAAGACATCTACAACATCTTACAAAGAAAGAAACACAAAAAATTGTGATAAGATTTGGATACAGATAAACTCATCCCTTGACTTTGCGTGTCAGAGTAGATAAAACAGATGAAGGAAAAGTAAAAGTCAAAGGCCACGCCAAGTATTCCCATTGAATTGTTTTTTCCACAGTTGGCCTGATGTTTGCTAGTTCTTTTTTTTTTTCTTAACCTATTTTTACAGTCAGACATGCTGGTGCCTTCTTTCAAATTCACTTGGACATGGGGATGTGTTAGGACTAAAGAGATAGAATCGAGTGGGTAGTAGTAGCAAGTGGCCAAGTGGGATTGGAAGCTGGGTCGTCACTGTCGGAAGTGAAGATACAGCCTTGGTCACGAATCACAGCTCATCAAAAGATGGAGCAGGCTTATATTTTTTCAAATTAGTGTTTTGAATTCTTTGGATAAACACCCAGGAGTGGAATTGCTGGGTCATAAGGTAACTCTATTTTTAATTTTTTGAGGAACCTCCATTTTGTTTTCCATAGTGGCGGCACCAATTTGCAATCCCACCAATAGTGCATGAAGGCTCCCTTTTTTTCCACGTCCTTGCCAAAACTTGTTGTTTGTTGATTTATTGATGATAGCCATTCTGACAGGGGTGAGGTGAAGTGAGACTGAGAAAGACAAATACCATATGATCTCACTTATATGTGGAATCTAAGAACAGAATAAATGAGCAAACAAAACAAATAGACACAAATAAACAGAGGAAAAAACTAATGATTGCTAGATGGGAGGAGGTGAAGGGATTAGAAAGTACAAATTAGTAGTCACAAAACAGACACAGCAATGTGAAATGCAGTATGGGGAATATAGTCAATAATGTTGTATAGATTATGTAGGGTGCCAGATGGGCATTGGACTTGTCTGGGGGATCACTTCATAGACTGTGTAGATGCCTGACCACTGTGCTGTACAGCTGAAGCTGACGTAGAATAATATTGAATGCCAACTATAATTAAATATATGCATGTAGTCACAGGATGTAAAGTACAACATTCGGAATATAGTCAATTGTATTGTAATAGGTATGTACAATGTCCGAGGGATAGTAGACTTGGAGAGGGTTATCACTTTGTGAGGGGTATAAATGTCAAATAATTATTTATATTGTTTTGTACACCTGAAACTAATATACAAAAATATAAATAAATAAATAAATAAATAAATAACTACATTTAAAAAACATGATGGAGCAGACTTGAGATGAGATCACAGTGACTGTTTTGATCACTATCTAAATCATCTATGGTTCTTACCCATGTTGAGGGAAAAATTATTTTCTCAATTAAAGTGATATGAGGATTTAAAATTTATTAATTGCTAAACTATGAGTTATTGAGTGTTCAAATAAAATAGGACTATCACCAAGAGTTGCCAAAGTAAGTGGAGTTTAAGAAGACCTTGTTTAAAAAGAGTAAGATTTTTGCAGATGGAGATGAGCAAGGTAGTCATCGCAAATTGAGAAACAAACAAAAACAAAAAGTCATAACAAGGCAATATTAAGAAGTAATCTTATCAATATTAGTGAGCAAAACTCTTGTAGTTTGGACAAGAAAATATGATGATGGAGAGAGACTAAACAAGGGACTAATATTCACTAAAGGCCAGGCATTGTGCTGGGCCTAGCAGGTCTTACTCTCAGTGGACGCTCGGGTCTTGTCCTGTCGTTTCCAATGTTGGAAGATGCTAGAGTTTCCTTAAATATAACCCTAATCCTGGGAAATGTCCCATAGCAAAGTATTCTGCAATGGAATAAATTTGGAGGCCATATTCCCTCTTGAACATGCCTGATAAACATTAGCATATTATAATCTGTGAGATGACTGTTCAGTAAAGAAACCAGTTAAATGTTTCTTAGTCTGATGTTTGGACGATGGACTCCCTTTACTCATGCCTTACCCAGTACCACTTATTATTCTGAGGAACATGTGTCAAAGCTTTATTAGGGCTTGCTATTGTCAGGAACCTTGAAGGACAAATGTTTTCAGAACATACTGGGGCCTCAGCTGTGTATAGTGAGAGCTTGGTTTACTTTGAGACCAGGTGGGGGACATTTCACCAAGAATCTGGGATTTCCTTTGTTCTGTTATTTCTCCAGGGACCCACCTCCCCCACGGGGTAGAGTTTTAACTAAGGTCTTGACAAATGGTAATTTTCATGAGTTATTGATTTGGCCAAAAATAATTGGAAAGGTTGATAATTACATAGAGATTTCCTCATGTTTCTTGCTTCTGTCCTGAGTCAATTCTTTTAGATTCTGTGATATATGAAAGAAATGGGTGCAGGTTTTTAAATACACCTTATCAAAACACTAATTAGTATGCAAAAAGGTCAAGAAACATTTTTTTTTCATTAGACTGACCATCCCAGTTTTCAAAATCTCTTGGCTACAATAAAAATTAAGCATCAGAATAATTGTTACTTGAAAAAATGAAACCTATTTAAATAAGTAACATTGGGCTAAAAGTTGATTCAATGAGGGTTTTGTAGTTATTTTATTTGTCCTCTTCTGTTTCTTTTCTGAAAGTAGAGGATACAAAGTCCATATTTTTTTCTTTGTTTTATTATGATATTGGTGGCTTCTTTTATTTTAAAGATATCATATACATTTCATAGTAGATAAAAAATAGGTTAATCTTTTAGTGAACTGTAGAAGGATGTGAGGCATAAATAACACACCTGAAAAATAAAGAGTCTGAGTGAGTTTCCTTGGTTCCCCAGCTCTAGAGGAGATTAACAAGTATTCCTTGTATTGTAGGAAAGAGAGGTGAGTCAGAGGAAAAGTAAGAGATATTGTGGAGCCAGTGTCTTATTATGCCCACTCCCAAGACATACATCTAGCAGGAGCAGAAGGAGAGACTTAGAGCCCCTCAGCAAGCCTGAGGGAATCTGAGAACAAAGGAGACTTGTGCCTCAGTCCCCATGGAGGACACATGGAATGGGAAAACCTCAAAGAGATCCCCCATCTCGCAGTGGCATGAGAGCAAAAGAGGAGAAAGAGAGAAGGGCTGTAATGTTCTTTAGCAGAAAGCACCCACAACAACTCCCCAGGGGCCCCTCAAAGCATCAGTGGCATGGGAGAAGGGCCCAGAAACAATGGAGAAGGAGCAGGGTCTGGAGGAGGGAGCAGAATCTGGAGAAGCCTGGGGGCCAGGAACAAGGCATGACATAACTGTGAAAGGCATCAGCTGGTGACAGAGAACAGAGAACAGATAAGACAAAGTGCAGCTTATCAGATGCCCCTTAGATGGATAACAGTGGTTAAAGCCCAGATTCCCTATGATACCTTGGCAATCTGTGAGACCAAATAGGAGATTTGGGATGAGATCAGAAGGACTAATAAAGATGTGGGGACAGGGAGAGGCAGGGCAAGACCCTTAGATTACCCAGAATGGACTGAGATTATATTTTTCACACTTAGAAAATGGGTGCTCAAACTGGAAATTCAGTGTTAGTTTTCAGAAGCACAAGAAAGTTATTTCATTCACACCTGATTTCCTAGTCAGAGATTTTTATGCCTGCACACTCATGGAAGTAGGCATAAGCCCCTGTGCTTAGTTTACTCATGAGAACATATAAGGTATGCCTTAAAACAGCAACATACTTTGGAGAAACCTATGGATACCACCTCTTTCAAGATTTTGGTGTTTTTGTTTTAGTTCTGATTATTATTTCTACATAGTCATATAGATTTTTCAGTCATTTTATTAATCAACTAAGAGTGCAAGATTAATTTACTGCTGATTTTATAATGTACATTGACTTGGTCAAAATTGAATACTTAACAGTTTTAAAGTTTGGATGGTTTGATCTCCTACAGTCTAAGCAGCTCTTATTTGATCAAGTTAATGAATGTTCACAAAGCTTTTAAGATTTGATAGTTTCAATTCAAAATGGTCTCTTTACCCAAATAATCTTCTTTTCATTGTTCTCTGAAATACCTAGATAAGGCTTGTGCACATCATACATAAACATATAGACACATAAACATAAATAGTTCCACATTTATAGCAAGAGATTTAAATTGATTGTCCTCTTAGGACTCATCTCATTTTCCCTGCTAGAGATTGATTTAAAAAAAAAAAAAAGAAAGAAGGAAGGAAAAAAAATGAGTAATACAGCTGAGCAGGAATATTAACTGGAATTAGAATAATCATTACAGATACTTCTTAGGTTATCCAACATTCCACTTAATCAAATTTGCCTTCAACAAGTTAGTTCATAAAGCACGTAAAACACATGGTGATGGCAGAAAATAAATAAAATGTCATAGGTGATGGAAAATATTGCATTACCTGCAGAATCACAAAAAAAGCATGGTACACAGTTGGGTAACTGAAAAGAAAGTAGACAGTGGTTACCAAGAGGAGATGTTTTATTTTCTGTCCCCCATGGATTTCTATTCCAGGTCAGATACAGGTATAGGCTTAGGCTTAACAGTGATTTGCAAACACACCTTTCTTTATTCCTCTCTCTTTCATTGCTTCTTTATCATCTGCTAGGAAGATCCAAATGATGCCAACCCAAAAAACTAATGCCCACGTTCTCTCTTTTCTCATCTACTAGTTCTTTGAAAGTTGTATTGGAACTTCTGAAACAAAACAATTGTGTCATTTTTTAAAAAATGAAAACACATGTAGTACAACAGTAAAATAAATGCACATCTTTAGTTCTAATTATTATTCTCTACACAATAATATAGCTTTTTCAGTCATATTATTAAGCAACTAAAAGTGCAAGATTAATTACTGCACATTGTATTATATTTTTAGGGCTGCTGTAACAAATTACCACAAGCTGGGTGGCTTTAAACAACAGAATGTTATTGTCTCATAGTTCCGGAGGCTTAAAATCAAATATCAAGGTGTCAGCAAAGCCATACTCCCTCCAAAGTCTCTAAGGAAAGATCCTTCCTTGTCTCTTTCTAGCTCCTGGTGGCTACTGGCAAACCTTGGCTTTCCTTGGCTTGTATATGTATTACTCCGATTTCTGCCTCCATCTTTCACATGGCTGTCTTCCCTCTGTGTGTAACTGTGTCTCTTATAAGTACACGAGTGATTGAACTGAGAAAGACTAGAGGGAGTTACCAAGATAGAGAGATTCCGATTGAACTGAGAGTACACCCTAATCCAGGATGACTTCATTTTAACTTAAATATTAATTACATATGTAAAGATCCTATTTCCAACAAAGTTCACGTTCACAGGTGCTAAGGATTAGGACTTGAACATCTTTTGGGAGGACACAATTCAAACCACAACAAACATGTATCAATGCAATTAGTTTAATAAGAATAACAATTATGAGCTCTTACTGGATGTTAAGTGCCTTGCAAACATGATCTCACTTAGTCTTACATGGCCCCCTGAGAGTGGGTTTTATTACCCTCATTTGATAGATAGAGAAATTGAGGCTCAAAGAAGATGAGAAAAGGTGCCCTAAATTGCACAACTCATAAGTAGCAGGACCAGCTCTAACGTCCCTGTGTCTGACTCCAAAGCCAATGCTCATAACCATTGAAGCTGGTCATCTCCCTAATGAAACAACATATTCAAAGGTTTTTCATCATGATTCTTTGGAACTCTTACTTTACCTCAGAATTCTGTAAAACACGTTTCAACTCGGTCTGCAGTTTCTTGCTGTATCTTGGTCGCACCTGTAGGACTACTAGAAATGTTCTCAGGTGTTAGCACTCCTGCAAGCTTTCTTCTCTTGGAGCTTCTGCTCATTCTTATCTTTATCATTTCCTGGGAAAGACCAAGACCTGAAGTTGATTTTCTTGCAAACTTAATCACTTCCTTAATTCTTGCAGTCCTTCCATGATGATGACGTTGATGATGATGAGAGAGAGAGAGAGACTGATTTTGCCAATGTTTCTTCTTTGGTCATGAACAAGGAATTTATCCATCTGACCACCTCTTCTCTTCAGCATTCTACCCTTTAGCTGCTGGAATAATATTTGCTAGGGCTGCAAAGACCATGCTTATCTTTATTAATTAAACACTAAAAGCCCAAGTTTACCTCCAAACTTTTTACAGCTTGACCTTTGGCACAGGTTTCACTCTTTAAAGGACTTAGAATAATTTAAATCAGAGACTATATAAGAATGTGATTTTTATAGACTATGTGCACAAGACAAAATAACATTTTTAGACATGACTATATAGCAATTTGAAACATGGTCCCTCTTTGCTCTTATGTGATTAGGCCTCTTTTGTTGCTGTTGTATATAACCAGGGAAATTCAAGCTAATGTAGCAAATATCCTAAGAGAGTATAAGAAAGACTAGAGGGAGTTACCAAGATAGAGATATTCTGAGTCAGCCTCTTACCTAATCAATTTCTCTACCTGTTGTAAAGTACCCATCCAACTTTTCTTTCCCAAATGATGAAGCAGTTTTCCTAACACCTATCATGTCCTTGCTGACTTGAAATGACACATTCAGGTTACATTTAAATTGATACATATTTGAATCAGTCCTAGGACATTTTATTTCATTCCATTGAACTGTCATTTTCATCAGGATCATATATTATTATCATAGTATTTATTATATACTTTTACCTGAAAACTCCAAACTCTAAACTACCATTTCAAATTTTTTTGACTATTCTTGCATATTAATTTTCCCAGAAATTTTAGTTTATTAGGCCAATCACCCCAAAAGTGCTGTTTACATTTTTACTGGACATTCATACATCTATTGCTTATTTAAGGAGGAATTCATATATTTATAATATAATCACTTCAAAAATATGGTATGGTTTATTATATTGCAGGACAATTATTCTATTGAATGGAATAATTATTCTATTATTCTATTGCATAATACAAGAAAATTTTTCATTGTCGTCATGAAATTCCTGTATTGTTTGCTATATATTCCTAAGCGATTTAGATATATGATTTCTTTGTGAATGAATCTTTCCCCAATGATATTTTTCATGATATTTCCTGATATCTAAGCAAGCTATTAACTTTTTGATACATATATTTAATAACTGCCACCTTTACTGGGCACTCCTATTAGTTTCAATGTTTTTCAGTAGACACTCATCTAATCTCTAGTTGATGAAAATTTTAAATTATCTTCCCAAAAAGTACAACTCATTCATTTTTCTTCCATGTTGCATTGGTTAGAACTGTAGAAATAATGCAAAATAATGGTAAGATATCATATAGCCTTCTTCTGTTTGTGTTATTAATGGAATGTTTCTATAGTTTGAACTTTAAGTATGCCGTTTGTTCTTTTTTCCACTATGAATTCATCTTATTAAGAAATTGGTTAACTTTATTTCTAATATTAAAAATGTACATTAATTATAAATAGTTCTTGGATTTTTGTTTAATGTCTTTTATAGATACTGAGGTTCTTGCTTTTATTTGGTTTGTTTTCTGTAACCTAGTAACATTTTATGGTATGTAAATTTATGGTACACAAATTTGTTTCGATGTTGAAGTGTACTCACATTCACTCCATTGGTAATGTGGTTATGATTATTTTATTTTACTATTTTATGTGTTTTTCTAAGATATTATTTGGGATGCTTGTATCTATATTCATTCAAAAGACCAAACACTTGTGTTCAATTTTTGTCAGTGTTTTTTAAGTATGATTAAACTGGCTTTCTAGAATGATGCGAAAACTTTTTATATTTTTTTCCATGCTCTGCAAGAGTATAAATAATTTATGAGTAATGTATTTCATGAAAGTGATATAAAAGTTATCCTTAAAACAATTCAGATTTGGAGCCCAAATGGAGACGTACACACATTGACAATTAAAAAAAAAAAATCTTTTTCATGGTTTTTATGTTCTTATTTTTCTACTATTTCTTGAATCAGTAATTATTCCTTAAAATCGTTCATGAGAAATGAGATCAAGATAGTAAACTGAGCACACTCATCCACATTTTCACCCCCTCAAAGTGAATCCATTACCTTATGGGGGAGGGAGAGGAAAAAGTGTAACAAGTAGACCAGAAATGTTGCAGAATGCATTAAAGCAAGATGGAAGAATAGATTAGATATGTGGAGTCAAATTCTGTCAAAAAATACTGTAGGAGAAACTTTTGCAGAGATGAGAGTGGTCCCATGCAGGTCCAATGCCACAGTCAACAGGAGAGTTGAAGAAGTGGAGAGCAATTCATCAGGGTGATGAATGGGAAGTGTTGCTCAGCCCTCTTCCTGCACCTCTCCTACCCACACTTCTGGCTGTGTGGCCCAGCAATGGGAAACCCTCAGAGGTTCTGTTTCACAAGGTGCCAGCATCCCTCACCTAGAAACAGCTCCTAACTGCTATCAGTGACCAAACTACAGAAAAAAACATAGGCAGAAAAACAGAGATTCTTACAAGAGTTGCCAAATATGAAATTGCTATTTTTGTAGGTGACAAAACAGTCAAACATCAGTAATGACATTTGGTTTAACCTGATTTGAACCACCAGGAAAGATCGATACTCAATTGCATTGAGAAGAAATAATACATGCAGATAAAATGGCTAACAGAAGAAATAACCACAAAAACACTTTTCAATAAGTGAAATTAATGTCATGAGTGAGGATCAAGAGTATTAAATTCACAGAAAAGAATTACCTAGAGTTCTGCCTTAAGGTTGAAATTTCTTCACAGAAAATATCTTTCTCAGTACTAAAAAAATAAGTAAAAATGAAAAAACACTTTACCTCTCTCCCATTCCAAAATGCATCAATAAAAAAGAAAAAAAAAAAACAGAAAGAAAAAGAGGGGAAATCTAATTCAATTAGAACAGAGCCTGGAATAAGGTTTGATTCTTCTCTGTTGACCTTCAATCCCCAGAGACCATTCTGGTGAATAACCCTGAGAATTTTTACGAGTATTCCCAAATCTGGAGAGATGAAAACTCAGGGGACAGCTTTATCTTTTGACTCTTCTGATCAATGAGTAGTAGAAATTGCTGCGGGGGATCAGTGAAAGCATGAAATGAATTACTGGGTGGCCTCATTGAATTGGCAGAGTGAAAACATTGATAATAGAAAATATTTTCAAGAATGAGAAGAAAATAGAAAATCTAAACAAGTTATGTGAAAAGTACATTGGTGTTGACATTTAGGAAGGCAAGTTGCTACCCTCTGTCAAAATAGAAATGATAAATCCTTTCAGGAATTTATGCTAAAGAAATACTTGCACTTGCGTCCAAATATGTATATACAGAGATGCTCAATTTTCATGTTGTTTATAATTGCTGACATCCTAAAAGTCCATCAAAAGAGAAGTGGTTAAATAATTTAAAAGGCTACCTTCTGAGGAACGTTATGAAGTTGTAAAACTGGATGAGATAGATCCATATGTCAACATCAAATTTATCATCGACTCTTGCTTACATTAAAAAGGAAGTTCTGGAGCAGTATGGGCAATATTATCTCACATGTAGATTTCCCCATGTGACACAGAAGACACACATACATATACAGAGGGTGCCATAAAAATGTATACACATTTTAAGAAAGGAAAACTGTATTAAAATTGTAACACTCAGTATATACCGATATCAAAGATGAATATAAGTCACTTTTGACTTTTGCAATTACAAGAGATGCTCAAAGTGGTTGTCTTCAGTGTCCAGACATTACGGAGAATTACTGCTTGATCAACACTGACCAAAGTGTCCACTTGTATACATTTTTGGCACCCCCATATATGTGAATATATCAATGGGGAAAATAATGAACATTCAACTCTTGACACTGGTTATTTTTAAGAAGAAGAATGCAAGAGAGAGATATGGGAAAAGGAATATTATTGCTTTTGTTATACTTGTTTGATTTCTTTCTACGACAATATATTTATATTTCATTTGTGTAATATTTGCTTAATAAACATTAAAACATGTTAAAATAATTCCATTCATGAAGATATGCAACTTGTTATGATATTCAATTGTAATTTTTATATATCTGTTTATATCATAATTCTAATTCTTATTCAAAACACTATTTCATCCTCCCTTTACAAAATTAAGTTTGTCAGAGTTATGTGAATTTATTTATTTTGATCAAAGAAGCAACTGAGAAGTACAACTACTATTTTCTATTTTCTGAGTCATTGATTTTTGCTTGTGATTTTATTATTTCCTTTCTTCTGCTTTACTTAGATGAATTTTGTTGTGCTGTTCCAGAATTCTGAGCAAGAATAAAGATCATATTGTATTTATTTTCATTTTTTCTTGTTCAGTGATAGAAGTTTTTAGGATTATAACTTTTTATCTAAGTAGATCTTTGTCCACATCCTGACACTTTTTTATGCACTATTTGTATCTAACTAATGATTACTTGCTATGTGCTGGACATTGTGTTATGAGCCTTATATACAAGGTAGGAACTCTTTTGTCTCATTTTATATGTGAAGGGTCCATAATATCTCTTTGGGGAGCTAGCCCACCCTTATTCTTAGCCCAGGTGGTTTGGAAAGCACAGATTTAACCTGACTTACAGGGGTGGGCACATGAGCAGGACTTGGCCACAGCGATTGGTTCACAATCAGGCAAATGATTCAAACCCAGTCAATTAGAGTCCTTCATGAAACTTTCAGAAAAAATACTCTTTTCCATTGAATCTTCAGCTATGTAGCAAAATGAAAATAGATATCTTCACCCTACTGTGGATAGAGGTTGCCTGAGATTAAAAAACAAATACATGGATACCTGTGCTGATTTAGAGAGGAAATGAGACAAATTTCTAATAATATCATCAAAGTACTGACAGCCAAACACACTTGAAGACAGAATCACCTGTTGAATTTCCCGGTTAAATGTGCCAATGAATTTTAATTTCAGCTACTTGAGATGATTTTCTACCACTTAAAATCAAAACAGTCCTTAGAGAGTTGAACCCCCCAGATCTCATAACTATTAGTCAGTGAAGCAAAACTATGACCACAGGTAATCTAATATCAGAGTCCATTCTCATTCATTCATTCTATTCAACTCTATTGCATTCATTCATTCATTCATAACATGCCATTGATAAGATATGGGTTAGATCATTTAGAGACTTTTAAGTCAGAAAAAGAAATATGGAGATATTTCTTGTGCTGATTGAGGGATTTTGAGTAAGAGTAATGTGATATGATTTATTTATTTTAAAAGGTCACTCTAGTGATGTATGGGGAATAAACTCTGGGGTGGCAGGGCAGAAAACGAACAGGAATACCAGTGAGGAGTGTGGGGACAGAGCCAGGAGTGCAGTTTCCAGGCTCTGGGCCTCACGTGGAAAGGTGCTGGTTCAGGTAGTAAATGGTCATCAACTGTCATTGGATGGCCATCAGCTGTGGCTAGTTGGCCGTCAGCTGTAACCAGTCAGCCATTGGCCACTAATATAACTGCTGTGGCTACGCTAGCAGAAAATGGGGGCTAGCAAGAAGATGGTGACTGGCAAGCATGGATTGCAGTTAGCACCGCAGAATGTGGGTTGCGGATAGTGTGGCTCCTGCTTCCAGTGTCTCCAACCTAGCAGTCAACAAGAATATAGTGGTGTGACTCCCCTATATATGGTTCCGTGGGTGTTCCTTTTTGGCCTCACCATATCCTGCGTTCTTATGTGGGGAGCAGGAGCTGAGACGCTGCATGCCACCCTGCGTGACAGAAGACTAATACAATTTTCCAGGAGAGAAATCATCCTCTCTCGAAGTAGAGTGTTATTGGTGAAGGTAATAATAAGAGGAACTATTTGAAATGTATTTTAGAGGTAGAACTAATGAGATAGGATGATGGATTGAATGTGGGGTATAAAGGAAAGAGAGGAATCAAAGATGGCTACTAGGTCTTTAGTCTTAGCAATTCAGAGAATGATTGTGCCATTTACATAGATGGGGAATATTTAGGGAAACACAGGTTAGATAATGGCTCAGGAACAGAAAATAAGAGTGCAGTTTTGGTCATGATAAGTTTGAGGTGCTTATTAGAAATCCACATGGAATTGTCAAATAAATAAAAATCTGGAACTCAGTGGAGAAATTGGGGCTAAGGACAGAAGAAATGTGGGAGTCACCAGCTTACTAAATATGTTGAAAACAATGGATACATATTTAATCATGGTCTGAGGAAAGAGCATAAATAGCAAAATGAAGAAGACTAAGTTCTGAGACTTGAGGTATGCTGTATGTAAAGACTGGGTAAAGGAAGAAGTGTCAAAAAAGAAATATGAAAATAAAGCAGCCAGTGGGGTTGAAGGAAAATTAGCTTTGCATGATTAGGTGGAGGGAAAACTTGTTTCAAGAAGGATCAACTGTGTCAACTGGATCAAATGGTAATGTTGATCAAGGATAATTAGGAGTGAGAAATATAGTTTGTTCTTGAGCTTAACAAAATGGTCTCATTATGCAGGGCTTCATTTTTTTCAGATGGGAATATGAGATATTTTTAAATTATCGTTGACAGTCAATATTATTTTATATTAGTTTCAGGTGTACAATGCAGTGCTTAGGCATTTATATAATTTATGAAGTAACCCTCCACCCCCGATAAGTCCAGTTCCCATCTGACACCATACATAGTTTTTACAATATATTTTTGCTATATTCCCCATACTATATTTCACATCTCCTGGAGTATTCTGGGACTACCAATTTGTACTTCCTAATCCCTTTACCTTTTGTACCCATCCCCCAACCCATCTCCTATCTAGCAACCATCAGTTTGTTCTCTGTATCTACAAGTCTATTTCTGTTTTGTTTGTTCATTTGTTCTGTTCTTTAGATTCCATATATCAATGAGATCATATGGTATTTTTCTTTCTCAGTCTGACTTATTTCACTTAGCATAATATCCTCTAAGTCCATCCATGTAGTTATGAATGGTAAGATTTCATTTATTTTTATGGCAGAGTAATACTCCATTGTATAAAAGTACTACAATTTCTTTATCCAATCATCTATTGATGGACATTTTCATTATTTCCATATCTTGGCTATTGAGAATAGTGCTGCAGTAAACATAGGGGTGCATATATTTTTCCTAATTACTGTTTTGGATTTATTTTGGATAAATACCCAGGAGTGAAATTGCTTGGTCATAAGGTAGTTCTATTTTTAATGTTTTGAGGAACCTCCATACTGTTTTCCATGTGTCTGCACTAGTTTGCAAACCTATCAAAAGTGCATAGGGGTTCCCTTTTCTCCACATCCTCATCAACACTTGATTTATTGATGATAGCCATTCTGACAGGACTGAGGTGGTATCTCATTGTGGTTTTTATTTGCATTTCTCTGATGATTAGTTATGTCGAGCATCTTTTCATATGTCTATGGGTCATCTGTATGTCCCCCTTGGAGAAATGTCTATTCAGGTCCTCTGCCCAGTTTTTAATTGGATTGTTTAGTTTTTTGGTGTTGAGTTATATGATTTTTAAAATAAACTTTGGATAATAATCCTTTATCAGATATATCATTGGCAAATATCTTCTCCCATTCAGTAGGATGTCTTCTCATTTTGTTGATGGTTTCCTATGCTGTGAAAAAACTTTTTAGTTTGATGTAGTCCCATTTGTTTATATTTTCTTTTTTTCTGCATGCCTGAGGAGACATATCAGTAAAAATGTTACTAAGGATAACGTCTGAGAGTTTACTTCCTATATTTTCTTCTAGGAGTTTTATGGTTTCGGGTCTTACATTTAAATCTTTAATCCATTTTGAGTTTATTCTTGTATATGGTGTAAGGAGGTGATCCAGTTTCATTTATTTTTTTGCATGTATCTGTCCAGTTTTCCCAGTACCATTTAACCCCAATGTAAATTCTTGCTTCCTATGTCATAGATTAAATGACCATATAAGCATGGATTTATTTTTGAGTTCTCTATTCTGTTCCATTGATCTATGTGTCTGTTTGTATGCCAATACTATGCTGTTTTGATTACTGTGGTCTTGTAGTATGGTTTGATATCAGGTAGAATGATACCTCCAGCTTTGTTTTTCTTTCTCCAGATTGCCATCATTATTCAGGGTCTTTTATGGTTCCATGTAAACTTTAGGATTATTCATTCTAGTTCTGTAAAAATGCCATTGGTATATTGATAAGGATTGCATTGAATATATAGATTACTTTGGGTAGTATGGGCATTTTAAGTATATTAATTCTTCCTATCCATGAACATGGTATATGTTTCCATTTATTTGTATCTTCTTTAATTTCTTTCTTCAATGTCTTATAATTCTCTGAATTTAGGTCTTTTACTTCCTTCATTAAATTTTTTCCTAAGTATTTTTTTATGCAATTGTAAATAAAATTGTTTTCTGAATTTCTGTTTCTGATAGTTTGTTATTGGTGTATAAAAATGCAACTGATTTCTGAATATTAATTTTGTATCCTGATACTTCATTAAATTTATTTTTCAGTTCTAATAGTATTTTTGGTGGAATCTTTGGGATTCTTTCTATATAGTACCATGTCATCTGCAAATAATGACAATTTTACTTCTTTCTTTCCCATTTAGATGTTTTTTTCCCTCTTGTCTGATTGTTGTGGCTAGAACTTCCAGTACTATGTTGACTAAAAGTGGTGAAAACGGGCATCCTTGTTTTATTCCAGATCTTAAGAAAATTGCTTTTAGCTTTTCCCTGTTGAGTATATTAACTATGGGTTTGTCATATAAGGCCTTTATTATGTTGAATATATTCCCTCTATCCTCACTTTGCTGAGAGTCTTTATCATAAATGGGTGTTGGATTTTGTCAAGTGATTATTTTTCCTGCATCTATTGATATGACCATATGATTTTTACTTTTTATTTTGTTTATGTGGTGTATCACGTTAATTGATGTACAGATATTGAACCAAACTTGCATACCAGTAATGAATCCCACTTGATCATGGTGTATGGTCTTTTTAATGTGTTGCTGAATTTAGTTTGCTACTATTTGGTTGAGGATTTTTGCTTCTGTGTTCATTAGGGATATCAACCTATATATAGTTTTTCTTTCTTTCTTTCTTTCTTTCTTTCTTTCTTTCTTTCTTTCTTTCTTTCTTTCTTTCTTTCTTTCTTTCTTTCCTTCTTTCTTTCCTTCTTTCTTTCCTTCTTTCTTTCCTTCTTTCTTTCCTTCTTTCTTTCCTTCTTTCTTTCCTTCTTTCTTTCCTTCTTTCTTTCCTTCTTTCTTTCCTTCTTTCTTTCCTTCTTTCTTTCCTTCTTTCTTTCCTTCTTTCTTTCCTTCTTTCCTTCCTTCCTTCCTTCCTTCCTTCCTTCCTTCCTTCCTTCCTTCCTTCCTTCCTTCCTTCCTTCCTTCCTTCCTTCCTTTCGTTCTTTCTTTCTTTTTTGAAATATCTTTGACTTGTTTTGGAATTAGAGTAATGGTGGTCTCATGAAATGAGCTTGGGATTTCCCTCCTCTCGGATTTTTTGGAATAGTTCGAGAATAGGTGTTAAATCTTTTTTAATGTTTGGTAAAAATTCACCTGAGAAGCCATCTGATTCAGGACTTATGTTTTGGGGGAGCTTTTGATTACTGATTCAATTTTGTTGATAGTAATAGGTCTGTTCAGATTTTCTGTTTTTTCTTGATTCAGCCTTGGAATATTGTATGCTTCTAGGAATTTATCCATTTATTCCAGATTGTCCAATTTGTTGGTGTATAATTGCTAGTAGTATTTTCTTAATTTTTTTATATATCTGTGGTGTCCATTGTCACTTCTCTTCTTTCATTTCTGATTTTATTTATTTGGGTTCTCTCTCTTTTTCCCTTGATGAGTCTGATAAAAGTTTTGTAAATTTGTTTATCTTTTGGGAAAAAAGAACAGCTCTTAGTTTCATTGATCTTTATCAGAAGCAGCAGCAGCAGTAGTGGTAGCATTTTTAATCCCTATTTCATTTATTTTCACGCTAATCTTTATTATTTCCTTCCTTGTATTCACTTTGGGCTTTGTTTGCTGTTCTTTTTCCAGTTCTCTTCAGGGTAAAGTGAGATTGTTTATTTGTGATTCTTCTTATTTCTTGAGGTAGGCCTGCATTGCTATGAATTTCCCTCTTTGGACTGCTTTTGCTATGTTCCATACATTTTGAGTCATTGTGTTTTCATTTCTGTTTGTCTCAAGATATCTTTTGATTTCTTCCTTGATATCACTGTTGACACCTTCATCATTTAGTAGTATGTATTTAGCCTCCATTTGTTTTTCAGTTTTTTTCTTGTCATTGATTTCTAGTTTCATACCATAGTGGTCAGAGAGGACACTTGATATCATTTTGATCTTCTTAAATTTATTGAGACTTGTTTTGTGGCCTAATATGTGGTCTTGGAAAATGTTCCATGTGCACTTGAAAAAAATGTGTATTCTGCTACTTTGGGGTGAAATGCTTTAAAAATATCAATTAAATCCATCCGGTCTACTGTGTCATGTAAGGCTTCTGTGCCAGTGCTGATATTCTGTCTGGAAGATCTGTCCATTAGTGTCAGTGGGATGTGAAATTTCCTTACAATGATTGTGTTATTGTTGATCTCTGCCTTTGTGTCAGTCAATTTTGCTTTATATAATTAGGTACTCCTATTTTGGGTGCATAAATGTTTACTAGGGTGATGTCCTTTTGTTGGATTGATCCCTTTATTATTATGTAATGTCCTTCTTTGTCTCTTATTATAGTCTTTGTTTTAAGTCTATTTTGTCCAATACAAGTATTGTTACCCCAGCTTTTTTCTTTTTTCCATTTGCATGAATATATTTTTTCATCCCTTTATTTTTAATCTCTGTGTGTCTTTTGATCTGAGGTGGGTCTCTTGTAGACAGCATACTCATGGGTCTTGTTTTCTTATCCATTCAGCTACCCTGTGTCTTTTTATTAGAGCATTTAATCCATTTACATTTAAAGTGATTACTGATAGGTACATAGTTATTGCCATTTTATTATTCATATTTTTGATCTTCATTTGTTTTGTCCTTTCTTCTGCTTAAAGGAGTCCTTTGAACATTTCTTATAATACTGGATTGGTGGTGATGAATTCCTTTAGCTTTTTCTTTTCTGAAAAGCTCTTTATCTTTCCTTCAGTTTTAAATGATAAGCTTGCTGGGTAGAGTAGTCTTGGTTGTAGGCCCTTTTTTTTTTAATCACTTTGAATATTTCCTGCCACTCTCTTCTGACCTGCAAAGTTTCTGTTGAGAAATCAGCTGACAATCTAATGGGAGCTCTCTTGTAAGTAGCTACCATGTTTCCCTGAAAATAAGACCTAGCCAGACAATCAGTTCTAATATGTCTTTCGGGACAAAAATTAATATAAGACCCAGTCTTATATTATGTTAGATAAGACCCGGTCTTATAGTAAAATAAAATAGGGTCTTATATTCATTTTTGCCCCAAAAGACATATTAGAGCTGATTGTCCGGCTAGGTCTTATTTTCAGGGAAACAGGGTAGTTGTCTTTCTCTTTGTCTTTAATCTTTGCGATTTTAATTATAATGTGTCTTGGTGTGGGCTTGTTTGAATTCATCTTGTTTGGGATCTGTACTTCCTGGGCTTCTATGTCTATTTCCTTCACCAGGTTAGGGAAGTTCTTAGTCATTAGTTCTTTCAAATAGGTTCTTGATCCTATTCTCCCTCACTTCTCTTTCTGGTATTCATCTGATGCAAATGTTGTTATGCATGGTGTTGTCCAGAGATGCCTGAATCTATCCTCATTTTTTTAAATATTCTTTTTTTTTTCTGTTCTGATTCTGTTTTTTGCTACTTTGTCTTCTAAATTGCTGATTCGATCCTCTGCTTCATCTTATCTGCTGTTGATTCCTTCTAGTATATTCTTCATATCAATTATTGTGCTCTTTATTTCTGATTTTTCTTATGGTTTCTACATCCATTTTTATGCTTAGTATCTCTTTGTTAAAATTGTCACTAAATTTCTTAATCATTCTTATAACCAATTTTTAAAACTCTCTTTCTGGTAGGTTTGTTGCCTCCATTTCATTTAGTTGTTTTTCTGGAGTTTTCTGCTCTTCTTTTATTTGGGTCATGTTTCTTTGTTTCCTCATCTAGCAGTCTTTCTGTGTTTGCTTCTGCTATATTAGATAGATCTCCTATGTCTGTCAGTCTGCAGGGGAGCCTTATGCAGTATATGTCCTGTGTGGTGCAGTGTTGCAATCTCCCTGATTACCTGTGCATGTGTTCCAGGAGTATCCCTTGTGTGTGTTCACCAGTTGTAGTTGAGACTTGATTGCTTTTGGCACATCAGTGGGTGGGATTTACTCATAAGATGTCTAGCTGTGAGAACTAGCTATGTCCACAGTGTGTGAACTGCTGTGTGTGGGTTGAGCTCTCAGAGAGAGATTCTCCCCAGTGGGCTCTTCTGCCGCTTGAGACCACCCTTTGTTTGTGCAGCTTGTGGGGCTAATCTGGTGTTGTCTGAAACCAGCCTCTATGTGTATTGTTTCTGGAGGGGCGCCTATGAAGGCAATTTCTGCCTTGCCTGTGACTGGCCTGCAGCTACCCAATAGGAGCTACAAAGCCACATGTGGTTGCTTGCTACTTGTGCTGGACCTGGAGGCTTATAGTGGTGGTCTAAGGCCTGCGGCAGCTTAGCAAAAGGCTCAGGGCCCCGTAGGCTTGTTGCCACATGGTGGCTGCCTGTGAGGCTCAGCTGTTGAAAGATCTTCCTTAGGTGTGTGGGGCAGGCGTGTTGACCTGGTGTTGAGAGTGCATTTGGCGATACAGCACTAGCTGGGTGAGGCAGGATCCCAGGGAGTCATGAGACATTGCAGGTGGATTTTACAAGGTTAATGCAAATACAGTTTTTACACCAGTCCCTGGCCTGTGACCATTTTGCAAAATGACTGCAGAACACCGCAACCAGCCACCACTCTTCTTAGGCCCTTAGGTCCCCTCGAATGGCCCAAGAGAGTCTGAAGCACAGGTTGTGGCTCACTGCTCACCACCAAAATTTCCTGAGCCACTGCAGGCCATCTGCTGCTGTGAAAGACTTCTGCAGTTTGTGGAGCAGGTCTGGCCACTCAGTAGCCAAGAGTGCACTGGGCAATGCAGTACTAGCTGTGCAGAGCAGAGACCCAGGGTGTCACCAAGGTGGTGTCATGCACGGATTTTACCAGACTAATGCAGTCTCAGACTTGGCCCTTTGAGGGAGGGTTCAACATAGAAAAGATGGCACCTTTCTACCGGCTACACGTGAGGCAGGCTCCACACAGGGATAATGGCTGCTTTACCTCTAGCCCTTGCTCTAAAACTCTACAAGTCAGTCAATCCCCATACGTTTCTGGAACCTCTCAAGTTGCCTCCCTTCCACCAGAGACCAGGTAAGTGTTTGCAAACAAGTGAGTCTGTGTGTGGGCCCTTCATGAGGTTGTCTGGGTTTCCAGCCATCTTCTGTCTCACCGGGATGGACAGAGTCCTCACTGATTTTCACAGCCAGATGTTGTAGGAACTCCTCCTCCTGGCACAGGAACCCTGGGCTGGAGAGCCCGGTGTGTGGCTGGGACTCCTCCCTCTTCTTGGGGAACCTCCGCCACCGAGGTGTCCCTCCCACTCTTCAACCACAGTCTGTGGGTTTGGGATCGGCCTGTTTCACGTCTCCACCTCTCCTACAAGTCTCCATGTGGCCTCTTATTTATATCCTTAGTTATAGGGGTTCTGTTCAGCTAGTCTTCAGATGATTCTTGAGGTTGATTGTTGTATAATTTATTTGTAATTTTGATGTGATCCTCAGTTGCTTGAGGCATAGTGTGTCCCTAACCTGCCGTTTTGGACCCCCTCTCCATGGATTGTTTTTAATATAATAAGTACCTAGGATTTTGATAAATAATTTTTGCATGTAGTGTTTAATGAATTATTGTTCATCATAATGAGACACGTACCTATCTACACTCTTACACTCTACTGCATTTGCAGTGGTCTGAGGGCCAAAGATGTGCCCAAGAAGACTTTAGCAATTGTTCTTTATGAATTTGGCTAGTATACATAACTTCACAGCAAACATTTGCTATCAGTCCACTGCTCCTGTTGCAGAACTAACCTTGCTGTGAGTACCTCTGGCATATTTGGATCAGGTAACAATTATAACTGAAGTACAGGTCATTTCTCATACAATTTGAGCTGCTGATGTTTAACTCCATTAAATTCACATCACCAAATAAAAGACTGCCTACAGAAGGAAATAGTATGAATCATACTTTTATTTAAATCACGTACATTTGAATCCTGGTTGACTCGTATCTAATAATCACTAAGCATAGACACAATTTAGTAAAGTTGTTTTTCTTAAAATTTTTTGGAACTTATACACAGATGAATTTCTGATCATATGCCCATCGTAGAAATAAACTTGGATACCTCAGATCTAATCTAACATCCCCATTTTTGTCGTTGCTATTTTTTAAAATGTGTTTTGAATGGTGGTATATATGGGAGTTCCATGCTAAATTTTTAAATTTTAAATTAAACAGGTGAAGCTTCTCAATATTTGTTGTCAATATTACTTCCAGAGTTTATTGACATAATATTATATGTCAAATCCTATTTTAAATTTTCAAATTATAATGTTTTTATCTGTTCTTCCCAACATATTCAAATTTAATTTTCTAACCATATATCAATATATATATTTTTCTTTTGAATACTCACTTTTCAATACGATCAGTCTTTTTATTTTGGAATTTTCAATTTTTCCCTTGTTCTTCAAATGGATTTTTTAAATATATAAATAGATATCTAGAATGTTTTTGGAATTCCTGAATATGAAAAAAATCTTTATATTTTTTTTCTGTAGGGGTAAAAGGGTAAAAGGCTTTATTAGGTATGTGATATTTAAAATACTTAAAATAGTTTTGTTTAATACTTCATATGTGTTGCTCCATTGTTTATTAGTATTTAAAGTTGTAGTGTGTTATGAGGTTAATAGGTTTTTCATCATGTTTAGATGACCTTTCCTTTCTATCTAATTTACTCAGGTATTTTCATTTTATTAATCTTGTCTGGTATCTGTTACTTCTTTTAATCCGAAAATTTTGCTTTGTTCAACTCAAGAAAGTTCTCATATATTTTTAGTTGATTCTTGATTTAGTTGCAATTGTTTTGGAGAAGATTTCAAGAACGCTAAAGATTTACATAATCAATCTTTTAATTTTTTGTTCTCCATTTCTATCATCTCATATTTTAAATTGTCTTTCTTTGTTTCCTGCCACCCTGGAATAACTACTTCTCTCCATTTTCGAATTCTATATTCTTGAGGCTAAGTTTTGTTTTTACTGCTTCTAATGAATTTTAGATTATTTTTTATCACCATTTAAAACTATATCATCAAGCTCCTCTTTTGTTTATGTTTTGTCCTACAGAGCCCTCCTTTTAATCTCAGTTTATTATCCCATCTCCCCATTCTAATTTTTTGTTTCAGGGACCCAGTATGTTTTATTCTTTATTCTAATTTTGTTAAGGACCAAGCAAATGTACTCTAAAATATACCAGAGAATAGTGTTTTGAAAATTATATATCTCATCAAGTATGGTGTCCTTAAATTTGCCTTCATTCATCCACGCATGATGAGACTTCTATGTAGGAATTACATTTAATCTCCATCTACAGGACAGAGACCTGAGTACCAAATATCAGGAGACAGATAGCCAAGAATTCCAGGTAATGGCAATAAAGTGAGAATAAACATCTCAAGGTTTCAAAGGTCAAAGTTGGTCCCCAGACACTTGAACTGCTCAGCATCACAGACAGACACCTGCAAACCCCTGGACAGACAGCATCACAGGAGAAGGGGCAGAGGCATGTAGCTCCAGTTCTCCCCAGAGACTGCTCACAAACACACTCCTGGGCAATATAACCCAGTTTTCTTTGATCAAACTCATCTGGGACCCTTGTTAGGCATGCTGCAACCCCTTCCCACCGATATGTACTGAATAAGAATCTCTGGGAGAGGGCTCAGAAGATCTTTAACAAGCACAATAATCATAAGAATGATTATTCTTATCATTAGGGAAATTTGGGCAACACTGATTGAAGAGAATTCTGGAACAATGCAAGAGTGGAAGGGAGAGGCCTGGCCACTTAGCATGCAGAGGTTATTGACACAGTAGAACTGTTAAAGTCAGTGATGCTGGCTGGTGGCATATAGAGGACATTTGGGTGAGAGTTGTAAACAATTTTGAGTTGGCATGCTTTGCAGATGTCAGCCTGTATCTGTGGCATGCATTAAATAGGCCACAAATCCTGGATAAGAGGGACAATCTGCCATCCACAAATGTATCATAAGTCTTTCTCCCTCAGAATTTTCTCGATAACAGTGTAGGAAACAAATCTAGATATTCCCCTGAATCAATGTTGTCATTAACAGATTTATGAGTTAATCAATAATATAGGTACTTTAGTCAAATGAACCACATAGGAATAACAGTATTAAATGCCTGACAACTTTAGAAGTTATTTATCTGTTTTCCTCTCTATAAATCTATATATATTTTTTCAATCAATAGGAAAAAAGGAAATACATCAAGAAATATAGGTAAATTCCTTTGAACAATTACCAGCTTCCACTTAAACTTATTTCAATTCTCAAATAATAAATATAAAATAACTAAAGTTTGTCAAGCAAATCTTTGGGGGCTGGAATAAAATGTCCAAGCCCCAGAAGATGACGCTTTTGCACAAGGCAGAGAGAAAGACTCTCTGGGAGTTCACTGAGAAGAGAGAACCTTGTAGGCCTTTCTGCCTTTGCATTTTATAATAAACACTGTCTGCTTTGCAAGTTGGAGGTATCCCACTACTTTAATATTAATTTGCATTTCCTGTCTCATATTGGTTTGGCTGGAGCTCCCATAAATGCAGTGCTTTGCCCACCAAGAAACAAAGTGGTTCAAGGAAACTTTTCTTTCTTTCTGGAATTCACCACTTTCCCCTCCTTTTCTCTCTCCCCCTTCACCTTCACCCCTCTGTCAGCCCAACTCTGCCCTTCCCTTTTAAAAAAGTTGCATTAGTTCTTTACAAGTGAGCAAGAACAGAACCAAATGTTTCACATCTGCTCTCGGAGTTCACGGATTAGCATGAGAATGAGTAGCCAGTGTTTCAATGATGCACAGTCCAGTGGGTGAGAATGGGGGCTCAAGCCTGCTATCAGAGAGCTCCCTGGCTCCTGCCAGATGTCCTAGGCCCAGGACACAAAAGCAGCAACCCAGCACTTTAACAAATCACCTTTCTCTGGGGCTAATCACTCAAAAAAAAAAAAAAAAAAGGTTTTGTTGTGGGTTTGGAGAAGGTCACGTTGGTATTTCTCCAGTGATCTGTAGCTTTGCCCAACCCCTCCACCCTTCGTACTTCAAGGCTTTCTAAGGAGACTTCTTATTTCTTTCCCTGAAGCAGGACTCTGAGGGCAAAAGCTGCATGCCAGAGTCTCCCAAAGGCACAAGGGCGGCAGAGGGCTAATTAATCAGTGGTGGCCATGTTACTGGTCTAGCACTCTCTCTCTCTCTGAACAATGAAGACTTTAGTGAGAATAAAATGGCTCAATGGGCATGTACAAGGTCAGGCTTAGTGGCAAGATGGTTCCGGTGTAATCACAATTGGAGGAATCCTGCACTTTCTGCAGTGTTGGTTTTCAAAGTGTGGTCCTTGGACCAGCAGCATCAGCACTGTCTAGGAACTTGTTGGAGTGAAATTCGGTGTTCCACCCTCACCTTCTAAATCAAAAACTCTGGGGTGGGTTTAGTGATCTGCTTCTAACATATGTTCCAGGGGATTCTGATCTATATATGGTCTCCTTATTCCAAAAAGGAACTCTAAGAAAATGTCTTTTATTTAATCACACTAATTTTACATTCACACCTTATCTTATTCTCATTTCAGTAAGATAGGGTGACCAGCCATTTGGTTTGTCTGAGACTGTGGGGTTTCCCAAGATGCAGGAGTTTCAGTTCTAACACTGAGGAAGTCCCCGGGCAACCTGGGACAAGTTGATCACTATATCTGAGTAACAGGGCCAGTTTGGATATTCCTGGACTTGTGTTATTGTCCCTGATGTTGTATCACCTATTGTGTTGGGGGAAGACAGAGTAAAGAGATTAAAGAGAACCATCAGCCAAAGGAGAAGTTTTAATAATGCAAATTCAGCAGAGGGTTTAAAAAAAAAGGTAAAAGGTAAAAGGAAAACAACAACTATGAAGTGGCCCATGAATTATATATGAAAAAAATAAATGTTTTCTGCCTTTAGAAAAAAAGGTTCTGAAGCTTCTTCCTGGACTCAGGTTGAGAGGGTACATTCTTTGTCAACTTTCTATAATGTCAGCAGAATATCGTTAGGCCATTTAATTCTTTATACTACTATTATTCATTCTACATATATCAGTTAGGACACAGTACTATTTTGTCCAGATTTATCTCCTCTGTTGCTCTGTAGGAAGTTATATATATATATATATATATATATATATATATATATATATATATATATATATATATATATATACATATACATATACATATATACATATACATATACACATATACACACACACATATATATACTGGGAGTGCCGAAAAATGTATACAAGTGGACACTTTGGTCAACATTGCTCAAGCAGTAGTTCACTATAATCAGAAGTGTTTGGATGCTGATGGTAACCACTTTAAGCACCTCTTGTAATTGCAGAAGTCAAACATGACTTGTATTCATCTTTTGTTATCAGTATATATTGAGTATTACAATTTCAGTAGTTTTTTCCTTTCTTAAAATGTGTACACATTTTTCGGCACCCTCTGTATATATGGGTACTAAGGTTAAAGTAAAGATTTGAGCCAGAGATACAGTTTAGGGGAGTTCCCTGGATTTGAGATAGAATATGGAAAGAGAAGAGTTGCTTTGGGAAGTCAGGTATCTGTTATATAGTTAATGGAATGTGGGACATGGGTAGAGGAAGAGGTTAGTCTCACTCTGGATTGGAGAAGGTGCTTATGGGAAAGGTATGAAAAGGTCAAAGCATAGTTAAGCTACTTGATCTAGAAGTCTTATATCACACAAAGTGACCCGACCTTCTGGCTGTGGAGGGTTACAGAGGTAGTACTTGGTCCCTAAGATAAGAAGAAAAGGTCTGGTCGTGACTGGGAGGTATTGCTAATTTGCATAGATGGCAATGCATCGTTAAACTTCTGATAGAATCTGAGAATGTTTTGTTTAAAGATTATTTATAAAAGAGATAGGGAAAACTTAGAATGCAATAAAAGGAGCATAAGTTTTGGAGCTAGCAAAGTCAGGTTCAAATCTTATGCTTTTACTTATTATGTGACCTTGGGCAAATTACTTCAGCCTCCTTTTACTAGAAATCAGGATTAATAACATCTATTTCATCTACTATTTGAGGATTAAATAAGGCAACCGAGGCAGCATGTATTGCACCTGGTACACAGTAGGTGTTCCACCAATATTGAAAAACACTGTGATATACCAGCAAGGGTTTGGATTTTTGTTTCAATAGACTCAGATTCTACTTCTAACTCTGACCCTTTTGAGTATATGACTTTAGTCATTTAAATTCCATCTGTGCAATCAATTTCGCTGTATTTATCTCTTTGAGGATGCCTTAAGGATTAAAAAAGATTACATACCTGACGTGCGCCTTTCCCAAAGCATGTAACCACACCCTTCTTTGAATTCCCACAGCACTGTGCTGGAACTCCTCCCACCTTCTGCCCTGCATCATCATTGTGCACTTGCCAGCCTCCCCGATTCTAAGTTCCCTTTGTGCATCTGTGTATCTCTAGCATGTCATTTGGCAATGAACTCTGAGATGAACTGAGTCTTAGAGAATGGACATCTGGTAATGACAAGTACCAATTTAAGCTGAGTCCAGGATCTGGGAAAGGAAGTTGGTGGTTCACTGATTTCTCTGACCACAAAGCCCAGGTATGTTGCGCGTGAGGGAGCAGGGCTTAAACCCAGGACTCCGCCTTCTGGTGGGGCTCTTACAGATGCACTGCACTCTTCTTCAGCCCTCCCTCCTGCTGTGACACACCCCACTCCAGGCTGGAGTCAAGGTTGGACTTCAGTGACCTCTGGTTTTGTTTGTTTCCATTTTCACTGTTCTTCAGGCACCAGACAGCAGTGAAAAGAATCCTGGAGTTGGAGGCAGCTTTGGGTCAGCCTGTAGACTCTACCATTCACGTTGCATGAAACTGGGCCAGAACAGCTACCACTACACAAGCGCCTTTCAGGGAGCATTTGCTGAGCACAGCACGCCAGGGAGTCCTCCCGGCAGCCTGGAAGCAGTTCACCAAGTGGCGTCACAGTAAGATGTGATTTAGAAAGGCTAAATGAGCTGCTTGGCATCACTTAGCTGGAATGTGGCACAGTTGGGACTCTCAGCAAAGTCTCCCTGAGTCCAGGCTGACCTACTACACTACCTCCTCTAAACACTTTCATTTTCATACAGCCTCACTTCTCTCCCCTGAAAAAGGAAAGAGTTCTGTTCTAGAAGCTCTAAAAGGTCTGATCAAGAGCAGACTGTGTATGGTCCTGGGGCTGTACTTTTTCTTCGTTCTGAGTGGTGGGTAGTGGTGTGGTTAGGAACATGAGAGCAGAGCTAGTCAGCCAGTGTTAGAACCCTGGCTCTTAGCTGTGTGACTTTGGGAGCTTAACTTAATGTCCATATGCCTCAGTTTTATTAGTGAAATGGACATAACGATAAAAATAGTAATAACCTCTTAGATTCACTGTGACATTTGTGAGGAATTAATACATGAAAACCACGTGGAACCAGGCCTAGCACTTAGGGCTGTCAAGTATTAGCTGGCATCTCTGAATTGTGGAGTGGATCCATCTCATACTGAAAACATGGGTCTCCAGACTTAAGCCCCAACTCAGGCTCTGTCACCAGTGTTTGCTTGATTCCCCACTTTTAGCTTGGCTTACTAATTGTGGCATGAGTTGAAACACCACAAATAGTAACCATAATTAACATTTACTGAGCGTTTTAGTATATGCTAGATACTGTTTAAAATCATTGCATCGTAACACTCACAACCTGAAATTTAAAAACAGATCTAAGCAGTAGTGTGTGTGTGTGTGTGTGTGTGTGTGTGTGTGTCGAATTTAAAAGTTTTTTTTTTTGTTGTTATGCTTTTGCTTTTGTTTTCAATTTCAGGATGAGAAAACAGAAGCACAGAGATGCTACGTTGCCCATGGCTGGTAAGTTGTTAGAGCTGATGTGAGACCATGAAGGCAAAGCAAGTGGGGTTTGTGAAGCCACACATGTGGGAAGGCTGTGAAGGAAGTGATGGGAGCTGAGGCCAGCTGATCTAGAGTTGGTTTCTTAGTCAGCAAACTGCTATTCCCACAGGGTGGCTTGCTGCCTCTTTATCCTGTAAGAGGAAAAAGGGAAGAGGTGGGCTTAAGGCTGATCTCTCAGCAGCAGTTGCTTAATAACCATTTCCCCTTGTGTTTGTAAATCATAAGTGGAAGATGATGCTTCGTAATCCCCGCTGTGATATCTGCAGACCAGCCGCTGGCTGTGCCTCCTGTTTAGGATGATTGTAGTGAGCTCGAAGCGTCTTTGGTTTGCTGATTCCACTTCCAGTTCAGAATATACCAAGTAGCATCACCAAGGGAGACAAAAACAGACTCCTCCCTTGTGTGCTTTTGTTGCGGTGTCGCAAGCAGATGGCAGCATGAGTCCTGCTGTGGTCAGGGCAAATTGAGCAAGTACCAAGTACCAGCACACCAGAGACTCCCTTCATACCATAAATCAGGACATAAAGCAGCCTGGGGGCCCAGGAAACTGAACAAGGGGCAGCCCCATCGCAGATCTAATAGCCCACAAGCACAGGGCCACTAGGAAGTGAGACAAAAGGCGGGCCCCTTGCAGAATGGAGCCACTCAGAAGAGCAGCCCAGGCCGACTTCCATAGGCTGTTGGACTTTAAATCTTGTGTCAGGATTCAAGTGCTATTTAGCATTGGTGAATTGGGACTTGAAGCAGAATTAATTGCCTCCAAATTGTGTGTTTCCTCTCAGCCATCCATTAGTTTGCTCTGGCAGGAGGATAATGACACTTAATGAAATATAGTCACAAAATCGAGCCTTGTCCATTGCATCCCTGGAATGAGCTCAGAAAAGTAAAAACTTCCAAATAATATATTTACCCCCAGGGTGAGAATGAATCTAAAACCATTATGTCATTCTTAATTTCTCTTAAAAAATATATATTTGTTTCCAAATAATGAAATTTCAGACACATTTAAATAAAATACTGTAAAGGAATGTGTTCTGTTTAAGTTGCAGTAGAAGAGTCTGATCTTTACTTCTGTTGTAATTGTTTGACCCAATAGGTATCACCATCTCGATGAAGATCACTTATCCAGAGGGAATTGGGGACAAGTGAGGTGAAGACGGTCCTGTTGCAAGGTTCCCCTTTAAGAGTCTTTTCTATCTCTTTGGAAAATTGGTGGCCAAAGCCAACGCTAAAACATGGATCAAATAGATGCTAAGAGTTACACTCATGAAGCCACTGGCTCCATTATAGAAACAGTTATGTCAAAAACATTTAAATCCCTTTGAAGGCATTTAGCGTTTAGAATCAATGAGGTATTTAACACCTGTATTCCAACTAGCAACTAGAAGCTGAAATGCTCCAGGATCAGTGATGGGCAGCTACAGTTCCAGGGGAACTGCAAAGATCTACGAGAAGAGTGTGTGTGTGTGTGTGTGTGTGTGTGTGTGTGTGTGTGTGATTTAAAAGATTTTTGTTGTTGTTGTTCTTTAGTATCAGGGTGTGTTGTGTTTGTAGGCAGAAAATAATATTACCTAATGTTGGTCGTTTTTAAATAAGGCTCCCAAGTCAATTGCTCACAGAGGAGACATAAGTGATATAAATGAGTGAAGCTATAGATGAGAGAAGGTAAACTGATACAACTCAAGCGTGCTGTTGCCAAGTATTGCAAACCCAGTATTGTCTACCATATGCTAATTGTTCAAGAGCAGCTAGAAGTTCTATTTTTTTATGCAAAACTTTTAAAAAATGGCTTACTTGTTAAACACATACAGTAAGTCTTCACTTAACATCTTGATAGGTTTTTGGAAACGCGAAGTTACCCGTAATGATGTCTAACAGAACCGATTTTACCCTAGGCTAACTCATATAAACAAGGGTTAAGTTCCTACAGCACATTCCTGGTCCCAGAAACATCACCACACTTCTAAATAAACACCTAACACACTTTGAATATTAAACATTGAAACAAATATGAGCTATATATACATTTAAGAAAGATCAATAAAGTAAGTAATATTATTTTCCAACCTATTTATTCCAGTTCAGGGTGACAGGGTGACAGTTGTTCAGAGCCTATTCCAGCAGCTCAGGGAGCAAGGTGAGCACTCACCCTGTACAGGACGCCCTTTCATCATGGGACATACTCACATCTACCCACAATCACTCAGACCCGGAGACTTAGACAGGCCAATTCACCTCACATGCGCACTTCTGAGATGCAGGGGGAAACAAAAGTCCCTGGAGAAAACCATGCAGATGTGGTGAGAACATGCAAACCCCACACATATAATGGCCCTGGCTGGGGATCGATTTTTTTCTCTCATCAACGTTATAATGAGACAATGTTGAATGAAACAATGCTATTAAAGGAACTGCTGTATACGTACGGCCACATCTGTGGGCCTTATCCAGCTCACAGTTTTCCAATTTGAAATCTCTGGTCTAAATAAATACTGTTATACGAAACAAAGATAAAGCAAGTGCTTCAATAATCACTGATATTTATAGAGTTTTAGTTGCCTGTGCCTGAAGTAAGTGGAAGCAGAGGAAACAAGCGTGAGCTAACATAGATTACCTGGAAGGAATCAAAAGCCCTTTCAAAATTGGTCCTAAACTTGCAGGCCCTTAAATGAAGACAGTGTTTCCCAAGGTCAATATTTTTTCTATTCCTTTCCATTCTCCACCCCTACCCCCCACCAAGTTAATGATATTTTAATTTTTTGCTGATTGGATCCTGGTAATTCAACACAGAGAGATAATAAGAACTGCAGAGCTCTTTTGTTTACATGCTAAATCAACAGTGAAGCAATCTAACAGCTGAAACTCATGTGGGCTCTTTAAAAATAGTGCTTGGTTTTTCCAGGAGATTTTGAGATGTGGGAAAGTTCTGTTAACAGGAAGGCAGGCATCCTGGGACCAAATCATGGCCCTGCCACTAACTAGGAGTATGACCCAGTTGGCTCTCTTTAGTGATGTGAAGACTTCTGTTGGATGATGGTATCGAAGCCTTCTCCCTGTTCTTAACCTCTGTGATATTTGCTCTTCTTGTATTTTCTTTCTTTGGGTGGAGGGCAGAGGCTGACAACGTGAATAGTACGTGAATTCTGCTATCTTTTTTATGTGTCTGGTATGCATGAGGCACTGAGATTGGCATTGGTCTGGGTGTGATACACAGATTAGTAATACACAGATGAGGAAGAGCCTACGATCTGATAGATAAAACTATAATAAGACACTATTTTGAGGTATTATTCCATGTTTCCACACATTCTCCTTTATATTCTCTTTTCCCTCTCTCCATATTAAGTAAGTAGCTGGTACTGCCTTCATTGCTAGTAGAGAATGATTCAATAGAACATTCTGGATTATGACTACATGGGTGTAGACATAGGTAAAAATTGAATGAGCTGTACAGTTAAGATTTGTGTACTTCATCTGGACAGTTCCTCTGGCTTTTCTGTTTGCAAACATAAGCAGTGTTTTTTAACATACATGTTAAAATCATTCAGGGACACTTTTAAAAATTAATGTTGGCTGGATTTCCTCCAAATCAATTAAATCACGGTCTATGGAATTGGATGGAGTTGGAATGCTAACTTCTAATGGAGTAGAATTGCTGTTGAAATATTATGTATGTGTGTCACACACACACATACACACACACACACATCTCAGGTAATTCTAATTAACAGCTATCATTGAAAAACAATGCGTTAGGAGGATTTAGAGTAGTTGTAAATGAGTGAAAAACTTCAGGCACAATAGACAATTGTGTTAGTTAGAAACAGTTGGAAATGTGGGCCTTCCCTCATGACCTGCAGTCACCTAAAAAGAGATTCCTTTGGACAGGAGGAGGAGAGAAGTAGTAGAAGGGAGGTTATGCAATACCCCAGATAAGAAGTGGCATGGGGTTGGACCATGAGTGGGAACCAGGCTCCAAAGTGATCCCCAGTGACCCACACTTCCTGGCATTCATACTCTTGTGTGAATCAGAGATTCCCCCTTGTGATCAATTGGATAAGTGGCTGTGACTTCCAAGACTAGTCATAGCAGGCATTACAGCTTCCACCTTGGCTCTCTCAAAATGCTCTCTCTGTAGGAAACTAGTCCTAGTCATCACGTCTTGAAGATGCTCAAGCCATCCTGTAGAGGGACTCATGAGGTTAGGAGTTGAGGTATCACAACAATGCACCAGCTCACATGGCACTGTCTGTGAGGGAGTTTTTAGCCAGTAAACAAATAAATGTATTGGAATACCCTCCCTACTCACCTGATCTGGCCCCCAATGACTTCTTTCTTTACCTGAAGATAAAGGAAATATTGAAAGGAAGACATTTTGATGACATTCAGTACATCAAGGGTAATACAACAACAGCTCTGATGGCCATTTCAGAAAAAGAGTTCCAAAATTGCTTTGAAGGGTGGACTAGGCCCTGGCGTCGGTGCATAGGTTCTTAAGGGGAGGACTTCAAAGGTGGCCATAGAGATATTCAGCATGTAGCATGTAGCACTTTTTCTAGGATGAGTTTGTGAACTTAATTGTCCAACCTCATATGTTAACAATACTGCGTGGTATACTTGAACTTATAGCCCTTATGAAGCAGGCATAGTTTTCTGAATCCTTATTATCAATTATCTACTATCCTTAAACTGGAAATTCTTTTTTTATTGAAATGCCCTCAGTCTTAGTCGACTCGGGCTGCCATAATGTAGTACCATAGACTGGGTGGCTTAAAAAACAAAAGTTATTTCTCACAGTTCTGGAGGCCAGAAGCCTGAGCTCAGGGTGCTATCACGATTCTGATTTTGGCCAGAGTTCTCTTCTTGGCTTGCAGATGGACACCTTTACATTGTGTCCTCATATGCCCTTCCCTCAGTGTGTACACACATACAGAAAGAGTTCTGGTCTCTCTTCCTCTTCTTATAAAGATATTAACAGTATTGGATCAGGGCCCTACCTTTATGACCTTATTTAACCTTAATTAGTTCCCAAAAGATCCTATCTCCAAACACAATCACATTGGCTTAGGGCTTCAATATGTGGATTTGGGCTGGAGGACACTTCAGTTCATAGCACCTTCTAATAACAAGTTAGCTGAGTATGAAAAGCTTTTAAACTACCAGCATGCAGGGGTTCTATCGAAACCTCCCCTCCATGATGGATGTTTGTGTGATCCTGTTGTCAAAAATACAAACAATGAGATCATTTCCTCTTGAACCTATGCGGTGTGAATGAAGTAATTTCCATACTACGTTCATCAAATTAGTAGTCATTTTTAACCCAAATTACATGATATAAAAAAATACACTGAGACATATGGAAAACAACATATTAAGAGTTATTTAAAATGTATAATCATGTATAAAATATCACATATTCAGGAACTGGCTATTCATAGTATTTGTTCCAAACTGAGGATAGACGATAATAGGAACTACATTGCAGGATTTATTCTCATAGGCATTTGAGGCTTACTCTATGCAACGATGATTACCCTGCCTCTTTGGTTCATCCAGGTTCTACCTAATAGCCAGAATGAGCCAATGGGATAAAATGTCTAGGAACCAGGTGCTAAATTTAATCAACTAAAAAATATCGTGGTAAAATATACATAACACAAAAGTTATCATATTAACTGATTTTTAAGTATACAATTTAGTGGCATAAAGTACATGAACATTGTTGTTCAACCATCACCACGATTCATCTCCAGAAATTTTTTATCATTCCAAACAGAAACAACCCAATAGTAGCCATTAAATAACTCCCCATTCACCCCACCCCTGGTGATCTCTATTCTGTCCCTATGAATTTGATTTTTCTAAGTATCTCATACTAATGAAATCATATAGCATTTATCTTTTTGTGACTAGATTTTTTTGATTCAAGTTCCCTCTATGTTACAACATGCAGCATATGTCAGAATTGCCTTCTTTTTTAAGTCAATATATATGAATAATATTGCCATATATATGCCTTAAAATACGCACACACACACACATACACACACACCAAGGGTGCCAAATAATATTGCCATATATATTGCCTTAAAAAGAAAATTACACACACACACACACACACACACACACACACACCAGGGGTGCCAAAAACTGTATACACATGACTTGTATTCATCTTTTGTTATTAGTATATATTGAGTATTACAATTTTAGTACAGTTTTTTCCTTCCTTAAAATCTGTATACATTTTTGGCACCCTCTGTTATATATATATACACGTTTGGGTTGTTTCCATCTTTTGGCTATTGTGAATAATGCTGCTATGAGCATAACTGTACAGATATTTAATCAATGTTTTACTTTGTTACCTTCTGTGTTAAACAGAATATCATATAATTACATTTGTGATCAGGTTTCTCCTAGTGACATTAGGACACATAGGTTTATATATCACTTCAGTGTTAGCAAATATTGCTGAGATTCAGAATACTTAAGAATTCCAAGATGTCAGAGACTTTTAGGTAGATACTAAGAAGTAAAAAAATATGTGTGTATGATATATCCTGTTTTGTTTTGTTTTTTAGTCTTTTTGTTAGAATTGAGTCTAAATAAAAAATTTTGTCATGGTGTAACTTGTTTTTATGAGATGTAATTTATTTGCAAAAATGCATAGATTTAAAGTATACAGTGTAATAAGTATCACACCCAAGTATAGCTGCCAAGTAACCACCATTCCAATCAAGATATAAACATCTTTATCATGCCCCAAATTCCTCTTTCATCACTCTCCCTACCACCACCTCCAAGAGTAACCACTATTCTGACTGCTACTATCATAGCTTAGTTTTACCAGCTTTGAAACCTCATGTAAATGGAATAATAAAGTATATATTATTTTGTTTCTGGCTTCTTTCACTCAACATAATTTATTTTTGGATTCATCCATGTTATTGATTTTATCAGTAGTTTATCTCTTCTTATTGCTGAGTAGTTAGTGGACATTATTTTGTTCTACTTTTGGCTTATTTCCTGGTTGTTGTTTTTTTTTGCAAATATGAATAAAACTGTTATGAATATTCTTATGTAAATCTTTTCATGGATTTACTTATTTGTTTGTTTATTAATTACTTAAAGTGATTACTTAGGGTACTAGGATGAAAGGGAAGGTGTATATGGAACTATATAAGAACTTGTTAAACAAGTTTCCCAAGTAGTTACACCATTTTATACTCCCACCAGCAATATTTTAGTTATTCTAATGGGTGTGTTTTTATAACTTGAATTCTCTGATGAACAGATATGTTGAGTACTTTTCCATATGTATATGTATATGTGTTTGTTATTCAACTTCATTTTGAAGAATCAGTTCGAGTCTTTGCTCATTTTTATTTTCATTGTACAAATTCAGGATGCAAATTCTTTGTCAGATATACATGTTAATAATATTTTCTCTCAGTTTGTGGCTTGCCTGTTCAATTACTTACTGATCTTCTCTAATAAGCAGAAATTTTAAATTTTAATTAAATTCAATTCAGCATCTTTTTCCTTTATTATATTTTGGCTAATAAATGTTTCCCAACCCCAACATTGTAAATACTCTCCTATATTTTCTTCTTGAAGGTTTATCATTCTCTCTTTTGTATTTACCTAGACTAGATAAATAAATTTTTGAATATGAGGTGAATTATGGATCAAGGCTTATTTTTTTTCATACGTTATTTAGATCTAATACAATGTGATCAAAAAAGAAAAACAAAAATCTTTTCTTCTCCCAATTTATTGCCTTACCAATCTTGCCAATTGACCATATTTGTAAGAGTATATTTCTGGAAGTTATATTCTTTCCATGAGTCTTATTTGCCTATACTTAATCAAATACCACATTGTCATCATAACTGTACCTTTGTATTAAATCTTGTAATCAGATAGTGTAAGTTCTGCTTTGTTCTCTTTTTTCATAAACTAATTGCTATTATAAACCCTTTGGATCACTACATAAATTTAGAAACAGCTTGTCAGTTTTGACTAAAAAGGGAAAAACAAAAACAACAACAACAACAAAAACCCAGCTGGGATCAACTGATCAGAGAAACTGCTGTAGATTAATTATGGAAAAAGTATTTTTTTTAGTATATTTGAGTATTCTAATACAATTAAGATAATATTAAGATACTAATCTTTTTAATTAAAGTTTTCTTTGTTTAACCCATCAATATTCTGTAGTTTTCAGTGACTAGCTACAAGTCCTTTCAAAGAGTAACTTTGGGTTTTGTTATCCCAATTTATCATTCCATTGATTTCTACTCATTTTGGGTGTACAGGCACAGCTCGCTTTATTGTACTTCATTTTATTGCATCTCATTGATACTGTGTTTTTTACAAATTGAAGGTTTGTGGCAACTCTGTGTTGAACAAGCCTATTGGCACCATTTTTTCAACAGCATTTGCTCACTTTATGTCTCTGTGTTGCATTTTAGTAATTCTCACAATATTTCAAACTTTTTCATTACCATTATATTTGTCATGGTGATCTGTGATCAGTGACCTTTGAGGTTAGTATTTAATTGTTTTAGGGGCACCATGGACTACACTCATATAAGATGGCAAATTTAATAGATAAATGTTTGTGTGCTGACTGTTCCACTGATCAGCTGTTTCCCTGGTCTCTCTCTCTTTTTACTTGGATCTCCCTATTCCCTGAGACACAACTAACTAAAATCAGGCCAATTAATAACCTCACAATAGCCTCTAAGTGCTCAAGTGCAAAGAAGAGTTTAATGTCTCTCACTTTAAATCAGAAGCTAGGACTGATTGAGCTTAGTGAGAAGGCATGTCAAAAGCTAAGACACGCCAAAAGCTGGGCCACTTGCACCAGTTGGCCATGTTGTGAATGCAAAACAAAAAATTTTGAAGGAAATTGTGAGTGGCACTCCAGTGATGACATGGATAGTGAGAACACACAACAGCCTTATTACTGATATGCAGAAAGTTGTAGTGGTCTGGATAGAAGATCAAACCAGGCACAACATTCCCTTAAGCCAAAGCCTAATCCAGAGCAAGACCCCGACTGTTCTATTCTACAAAGGCTAGAAAAGATTGGGAAGCTGCGGAAGAAAAGTTGGAAGCTAGCAGAGGTTGTTTCATGAGGTTTAAGGAAAGAAGCCGTCTCCATACCGTTTATGTGCAAGGTGAAGCAGCAAGTGCTGATGGAGAAGCTTCAGCAAGTTATCCAGAAGATCTAGATAAGATAATTAATGAAGGTGGCTACACTAAACAACAGATTTCCAATGTGGATGAAATAGCCTTATATTGAAAGAACATACCATCTAGGACTTTCAGAATAGCTGGAGAGAAGTCAATGCCTGGCTTCAAAGCTTCAAAGGACAGGTTGACTCTTGTTAGAGGCTAATGCAGCCAGTATTTGTAAATTGAAGCCAATTGTTCCTTGACCATTCTCAAAACCCTAGGCCCTTAAAATTATGCTAAATCTACTCTGCCTGTGCTCTGAAATTGAACAACAAAGACTGGATGACAATATATGTGTTTATAACATGATTTACTGAATATTTTAAGCCCACTGTTGAGATGTACTGCTCAGAAAAGGATTCCTTTCAAAATATGACTGTTCATTGACAATGCACCCGGTCACCCAAGAGCTCTGATGGAGATGTACAATGAGATTAATGTTATTTTTATGCCTGTTAACACAACATCCATAGATCAAGGAATAATTTAGAATTTCAAGTCTTATTATTTAAGAAATATATTTTGTAAAACTAGAGCTGCCACAGATAGTGATTCCTCTGATGGATGTGGGCAAAATAAAACCTTCTAGAAAGGATTCACCATCCTAGATCTCATTAAGAACATTCAGGATTCAAGGGAAGAGATCAAAATATCAACATTAGCAGGAGTCTGGAAGAAGTTGATTCCAATCTTCATGGATGACTTTGAGGAATTCAAGACTTCAGTGGAGGAAGTAAGTACAGATGTGGTAGAAATAACAAGAGAACTAGAATTACAATTGGAGCCTGAAGATGTTGCTAAATTGCTGCAATCTCATGATAAAACTTTAACACGAGCAGTTGCTTCTTATGAATGAGCAAAGAAAAAAAAAGTGGTTTCTTGAGATGGAAACTACTCTTGGTGAAGATGCTGTGAAGATTATTGAAATGACAACAAGGGACTTAAAATATTACACAAACTTAGTTAATAAAGCAGTGGCAGGGTTTGAGAGGATTGATTTCAATTTTGAAAGTTCTCCTGGGTAAAATGCTATCAAACAGCATCACATGCAACAGAGAAATCATTCATGAAAGGAAGAGTGAATCGATGCAGCAAAATTCATTGTTGTCTTATTAAGAAATTGCCACAGCCACCCCAACATTTGGTAACCACCACCCTGATCAGTTAGCAGCTTTCGTTGAAGCAAGAACTTCCACCAAAGTTAACTACTCGCTGAAGGCTCAGATGATGGTTAGTATTTTTAGCAATACAGTATTTTTTAATTAAAGTATGTACATTGATTTTTAGACACAATACTATTGCACACTTAATAGACTACAGTATAGTGTAAACACAACCTTTATATGCACTGGGAAACCAAAAACAAAAATGTGCGTGACTCACTTTATTGCAATATTCACTTTATTGTGGTGATCTGGAACTGAATCCACAACATCTCCAAGTTATGCGTGTAGTTTGCTCATGTTTTTTTCTAGCTTCTTATAGTAAAATTTAGGTCTTGATTTAAAATTTCCTTATTTTATAATATAAGCTTTCAGTCTAAGAACTGTTATAGCTATATCTTACTTTTTTGATATGTTGTAAATTTATTATCACTGCATTTCAAATGTTTGTTTTTTAAATCCTTTCTGGGTTTTTTGTTTGTTTGTTTTTGTTTTTGTTTGACCCATAGGTTATATAGAAATGTATTGCTTATCTTCCCATTTATATGGAGATTTTTCTAGATATCTTATTTTTATCGTTCTCTAAATGTAGTATCATTTTGGTCAGAGAATCTACTTTGTACATATAACTATTCCTTTGAAGTTTCTTGAGACTTATTTTGTGAAATAGCATATGGTTCGATCATGGTGTATGTTCCATACTTGAAAAAATTCAACTGCAGCTGTTGATGGATTTAATATTCTACAAATGCCAATTGACTGAAGGTGGTTGATAATTTTCTAATTTATATTATTAGATAATTTTTCTCTCACTGCTTTTAAAATCTCTCTCTCTCTCTCTCTCGCTCTCTCTCTCTCTCTCTCTCTCTCTCTCTTTCTCTCTCTCTCTCTCTTCTTTAGCTGTTTAACTGTGATGTACCTATGTGTGATGTTCATTGTATTTATCTTGCATGTAGCTTGCTAAAATTTTTGAATCTGTAGGTTAATGCATTTCTTGAAAGCTTTCATTTGTTTTCAGATGCTTGTAAAGTTATTAGCACTCACTGCTTACAGAGGACCAACCCAAATTTGCTAATCCAAATATGCTTTCAGGAAATAGGGGAGATGAAAGGGTTTGTTCCACAGAATATCTGAACTCTGAAGCCTCTTCATGACTCCATCTGATCCTTTCCTCTCTTAAGCCCTACTGGTCTGCTGCAGGAACAGTCAAATCTCAATTAACAGTGGGGTGTCATGGAAATGAGCTACAACTCTATTTGAGCTCTGGAAATTGCTAATTATGTGACTATTTACAAGTTACAGACATTTTCTAAGCCTTAGGTTCATCGTATCTAAAACAGACGTCTTGCAATACTATACCAAAAATTGAGATATAATATAGAAAGGACTAGTACAGCGTTTGGTGCCTAAGTGGTAAAGCATGCCTTTTTCTTTCACACAGAACAAATGTATCTACCCATGGTATCTTCTCTCCATAATCAAACTGTTCTCCACTGCTTCTCACTAATTTCTCTGCTCAAAATTTCCTCATTACTAGCTCATTCCCTTCTAAAATAGCACATTTTCCCAAAGGCCATACCAAATAATTCATTCATAACTGCTTCCTTACTCCTGCATCGTTCTCAAGGAGCCTATCTTCTCTGAACAGACACACTTATGACTTCCCCTTCTTATACACTGCCTCTTTCCCATGTGAGTTTACTCTTCATACTCATAGCTCAGCTGTACCGTGTTCTATAATAATGTCCTAGTACAGAGTTTCCCTTGATCTGTGTACTTAGCAAACATTTGTTTGATAGGTTTCATAAGACAGTCTAAGGTTCTGAAAGTCATGTTATTCAAAGCTAAAATTTTCAACTCCTCAGCAAATATGTAAGCATCTGTAATGGATGGAGTTAAAGTTGGAATTTCACATGTTTATTTTTCCTAAAGCTCTGTGACCTACCTCAAATGCTCATAGACTTTCATAAGTGCCAATAGGAAGATTCCAGATTATCAGAGCCTATGTTTCATTTTCAAGGCTTTGTACAGTATTTAACATATGATATAAGTAAAATAAGTATTTGCTGAAGTAGCAAATGAGATGGGTTAGAAAGGAAGGCATCAACTATACTCTCTTCAAACCTAGTATCCCCATAAATTTTGGCAACATAAATTAGCAATAAAATATGCCAAATCAAAAATTTCTTCCTAAAGCTAAATGTCAGTATTCTAAACTTAGATGCCAATCAAGAATTTCATCGATGGCTGTTATATAGTCATAGATATGCCAGAGATGCCACACCAGATCACTCCACAAGTCACATGATTTCTTTAGCTCCTGGTTCCTCTTGTAAAAGCGACATTCTTCCATGTATTAATTCAGTTATAGACATTTTGCCACTTTTCTTTGTGCTTACTTTGTATTCCCATGTTTTTTTATATTGATTTCATATTCACTAATAGTATAAGATATAATAGATGTATACGAAGTGATTATGCATTATATTTTAATTATTGAGATCCAGAATGTGGGTAAAACTGAGCACTATATTAGTAGTCTAATAATCTGTGCTCTAGTTCTGTGTCCACCAGTTACTTACTTTATGTCCTTCGAAAAGGATTCTTACCTGGGCCTCAGTTTACTCATCTGTAAACTGCAGGGATTTGAGCTAATACCAGATGCCCCATTGCAGCTCTAGCACTCTCTCTCTCTCCACTGCTCTGCTGGCTAGATAGTAAGACGCACACATCTCAGGATGAAAGTATATGCTCAATTATATGTCACTTTTGCTTTGCACTAAGAAAGTTCTTGTTCATACTGCCGACACCTATGGCATCGCAGGCACCGTGAGAAACAGCAGTCATTTTCTTCTGAAGGACAGAGACCACATATATCAGCATCCCCGTCTCTGGACCATCTGGCTACTGATAATACAATACCAATATCCACAGTCAGTTAAACTAGGCTTCCCTTGGGGAAACAAGGATACAAAAGAGGCAATGTCAAAAGAATTGCTATAATCCAAATTCTGGCACTACAGAGAGCAGCTGGCTGCGGAAAGTTAAGGGAGGAGAAGACATACAGCTGTGTACTCGTGATGTGGCTGTCCCTTTGATAGTGTAGTGAGCAGGGATTTGAACTGTGTCTTGGGAAGGTAATGGGTTATAGACAAAGTTTTAGGAGACTTCTCTGAATTCTGTAAAGTCTTTGGTATGAATAAGACAGAGAACATCTAAGAGGGAAGCAAGCACAGTCCTTCCATCGTTCCGTAGTGATAATGATAATGGTAAGTATAGAGAACCTTGGAGAATGTTCTGTCTGAATAATATGTAAGGATGTAGGGCCCAGGTATGGTGCTGTTACCTAGATGGGGACAAGGGGTACAGCTTTCAGAGTGCCTTATTGTTTGTAATATACAAAGCAGAACAAGTCACTTTGATTGCTCACACAGGAATTGTAGGTCATGTAAGGTACCGAATTTGAGTTTTGACTCTGGAAGCTATTTCAGTTATATATACATACATATGCATATATGTGTATATATATATTTATATATACATATATATTAATATATAATTTAAATACTTAATTTAATATTTAAATATATTTATATATACAACTCAATTTAAAGATACAAGTCAAATTGTTTATATATAAATATATAAAAATATATATAAAACTATTTGAGATATATATATATATACACACATATATATTCTGAAGTTGTTTAAAGTTAAACCTCTAAGTATTAGATAGAAAGAAAAAAAGAAGAAGAGTTGGATTATATCCAGTTCTCTCCTTCTCTAGTCTTCATTTGCCATCTCAATCTCAACACCCACACCATTTTAGATCCAGTATTTGTATTTGTCCTTAATTCTTTCACCTATTGCTGTAATTTGGGCTTTCTATAACCTGAGAATAACACCCTTGGCACTGTTTGGAGTAGTTTCTAGGCATCCCCTAAAGCCAGGATCCTTTGTAAACGAGGTCTGACCTGGGAAGATGGTTGAGAGAGAGAAGACCTAGAAAGTCAGGTGAGCAACACTTTCATATGCAGGACCTCTGGGAACCTCTGGGGAAGAAAGGACTGGATAAGCTCAGATACACATGGTTTCTAAGGGAGCATGTAGATCAGGATAATAAGCTTTAGGAGACAAGCGAATTTGTATCACACCTTCATTTAAAAAGTTGACCGGGATTTGGATTAATGAGAGAGCATGTTAAACCAGCTCTGCCACTATAGAAAGAGTTGATTGAGTGAACCAGTATATCATTTGACACAGGCATAACAGCTGCCTTGGTCACCATATACCTTTACTAACTTGGAATTGACAACGGCTGCGTATCATCTCGATCTTCCAGAAAGGTTTAGTAATAAAAAGAAAAAGAAAAAAAAGAGAAAAAAAAAAATTCTTAGGTTGTAGTCCTGGTTCTGAAAGTTGAGATCAATCCCTTCCCCATAGTGACAACATTTCTCTATTTGTAAAGCACAGTTGTTTCCCAGAGTTAAATTTTACTGACAAACATAGTCCTAGTTGAAAGATTCCAAAAGGGGAAGGATTGCGATTAACGCTGCAAGTTCAGCTTCTCTGCATAGAGTTGATTTCAGGGCGTTCTTGGTTGGAGCTCCCTCCACATTCCGTGGCTATAAGCCTGTTGCATTAGCCACATTGGTTTCTGGCTCTTTCCTTGTTCCTACTCCCAAAGGCTCCAACGTTGTAGGGTGGAGAAAGTTTAGACATCACTGTTACCATCTCAGTAAGATTTTTATGAGTGTACAAGCATGGATAACAGAAAGATCAGTTCATCAGGTCATTCACAAAATTTAACATCCGTTATTGTATTTTCTGGGGAAAATTTTTCATTAAGAATTGATATCTATCACTGAAACCCTAAAATAGTTTCTTTCACACTGGATGGTTCCACTTTTCTGGGAAGATGTCTTTCAGTAATTTCCTCAGTAAGATAAATCTGTGATCTATGATAGGCATTATTAAGATTTTTTTTGAATTTTTTTATGGATGTTAGATATGGATGATTTCTTGCAAAATGGCAAAAAAACAAAAACAAACAAAACAAAACAAAATAGTTCATTAGAAGTCGGTGTGTCTAGCTCCACTGCTACAAATGCTGGGTGATTTTGAGCCAGTCACTTCACCTCTTGGGGACTCAGTTTGTAATTTGTAAAATAAGAGGGTTGAACTAAAATAATTCTTGAGATTTCCCAGCTCTAGCATTCAATGCTTCTATGTTTTAAGTATTTGTTGATGTTTTAAATAATATTACTTCATTCCCAGAGGCCCCCTGATCTGCCATACCTCTCTCCAGATTCCTCTACAGATAAATAGTTCCAGGTGGAATTTGTTTAGATTTATTATTATTATTTTAATAGCTACCATATATCCAGTGCTTACTATGTGCAGAATATATATTATCTGACATAATCCATATGTAACCCAAGTGCTAGGCTTACCTTCCTCCCTATTTTGGGAAAGGGGAATTAGTCCTTAAACTGTGTCTTGCGTCTACTGGCAGCTGCTCCACTGGGTCGCATACTCCTCTGCTTCCTCTTAGACTATACTTACTGTGCTGCCAGCCATTATCTAAAACTCAGAATGTGAATCTCCTTGATTTGAAGCTGCTTCTGCAGTGCTGGCATCAGGGGACTGGGAAATATGGAGTGACACTTTCCTTTCTTCTTGAGTCTCTTAGTTCCTCCAACCCCACCATACAAGTTTCTGAGTCTACAACAGACATTACTGTAGAGTTGGGGGTAACTATTCCTATGTAACAGAGGAAACAATAGCTCAAAACTAGATGTGAAATACAACTGTGCTCATCCCAAAATAAGACAGTAAATAAAGAGAAGACAGATGGATGAATGGATGGATGGATGATGAAGTAAAACTCTTCATCCCTGTAGGAGCAGCCTCGGTCATATTGTTTTTCTCTGTCTCCAGAGCCTCCCTTCCTTTCCTCTGAGAGAGGTATATTCTTTTGTTCTTATTTAAAATCTCTACTTGTCTTTCAGAAAACCACACCTGCAATCCACAACAGTTGATCTCAGCTTAGATTTCATCACCTGCCTCCTCCAGGGTAAAACATAGACCACACAAACCTACAGCAATATATTTCCCAAAATCTGAGTGACTAAGTCAAGAATGACTTCACAGGTTGTTTCATCAGAGAAGTTCAGTTGAGTCTCCAAAATATATTAGACAAGTTCAGGGTGAGTTTTAACCATTCAAGTCCAATCCTATTCAAAATTTCTTCTCTCATGTGAGGAGTAGATATGTCTCCCCACTTTTCCTTCTATGATTTTCTTAACTATAAGACCAGAGATTTGTGCACATTTCCCAACATAAGCAAACAATATTTTTTTATAGGACATGTGGTCTAAATGGAAAATCTGAAACACTTTTTTCCTAAATGCAGCATAATCTACAGATTTCTTGGCCCACAATAAAAGTGGTGCTTTACATGATTTATACACAGTAATATCGTTTCTCCTTTGTCTTTGTTCCAATTATACCTAGAAGAGAAAGGTTAGTGTAAATTGTACTTATTTTCTGCTTCTTCAAACCACAAAACCATCTATTTGCAAGTAAACAATTACTAGGAAAGTAAGTAGTTAGTTACCTTTAAGTTAAGAAATACTAGGGAAAAGCTCTGAAATAATTTTTTTCTTTACTTTGAATCAAGTCAAATTTGTAGACCAAATATCCTCTTCAATTATCTTTATAAGCACAAAGGTGGCAGGATGAGGACCTGTTATTTCCCTGTATTTGGTGGTGAAGTATGTTAATAAATTTTTGAACGTTGAGCTAACCATGCATTGCAGACATAAACACCACTTGGTCATGATATATTATTATCTTGTTTATTTTTATTATTCTATTTTATTTACTCTAATAATTTTTTAGTCACATAATTTTTTCTAAAACAGTTGCTTTAGAGATTACAATATACATCCTTAAGTTATCAGAGTCTATCTTAAACATATTGAATTACCTCACAAACAATTTCAGATATTTATGACAATGTATTTCCAATTACTTCCTTCATCTCTTTTTGGTCTTGTCATCATATATTTCATTTCTATACATTGTATAAAGAGCATGTTCCTTTGTTTTTATTTTTACTTTAAATAGCCAATGTTTTTAAGAAGATTTAATAATTTATGTATAGAAAAGAAAGGGATACTTTTTCAAATAGTCTTTTTAAATTTATTCTTTCTGATATTTATTCTTTGTGATAAATCTGGGTTTCTGGCATTATTACCCATAAGCCTGTAGAAATTCTTTTAGACGTTTTTGGGGTTTTTTTTGTAGAACATTTTTGTTGAAAATTCTTTCAGTTTTTGTCTGTCTTAAAATATCTTTATGCCCTCATTCATTTTTGAAGGATTTTGGGTTGCTATGACAGTTGACAGTTATTTTCTTCCAGCACTTTAAAAATGTCATGTATTGTATTATGATTTCCATTGTTTTTAATGAGGAAAGTAACATTCCTATCATTGTTTCCCTGTACACAGAGGTTCTGGGTTTTTTTAAATCTCTGGCTGCCTTCAAGTTCATCTTTTACCTTTGTTTTCCCACACTGTACCTGTGATGTGACTAGGTATGAACTTCATTCTACCTTGGAGTTCTCTAAGCCTTTTGGGTCTGTTGTCAGTAGTCTTATTATCTTATTTATATCGTGCTAGATTGTATTTCCTAATTTTTAGTTAAGAATTTATCTTTCTATGCTCATAAAAGACATTATCCTGTAATTTTCTCTTTCTGTATTGTTTGCCTCCTTTTGTATTAGTATCAGAGTTATCCTGGCCCAAAGACCAGATGTGACGTGTTTTGTTCTTTATTGTCTAAAAGAGTTTATATAATATAGGAATTATTTCTTCCATAAGGAAGAATTTGCAATGATACCACTTGGACTTAGTGTTGTTTGTGGAAGAGATTTTAATTTGTCTAAATTTATTTAAAAGACACAGGGATGTTCAATTTTCTGTTTCTTCTTCATTTCAAAAAGCTGTCTTTGTTTAAAAAAACTTGTTCATTTTCTCCAAGTTATCAGTATTATTGACATAAAGTTATTTATAATATTTTTTTAATTGGTTTAGGTTCTTTGTTTTTTATTTCTATCAACTTTTTAAAATTTGTTCTTATTCTTTTAGTTAATTGAGTTAATAACTTAGATAATTTATTCTTATTTTTTTTCTTATATATATGCATTTAAACTTGTAAGTTTACTGCTAGGTACGGCTTTATCTACATCACACAAATTTTGGTATTTTGTGCTCTCCTTATCATTTATTTCAAATATTTTCTAATTTTTCTTTTGATTTCTTCTTTGATCCATAAGTTATACATACCTATGTTGCTTAATTTACAGTCATAGTTTTGTTTCTTTTTTTAAAATTAAAGTTTATACCTTTAAAACCTATGTTACTTTACTAACCATTGTTTCTGTTTTTTATTTTATTTTAATTCTTTTGTGTTCTGAAAACACAGTCAATGGGGTTTCAATACTTTGAAATGTGCTGGGACTTATTTGTAACCGGTTCTGGTGTATGCTGTAAGTACACTTGAAAAGACTCTAGTAGCTACACATAGACTTTTGACTGTGCAGGACATTGGTTCCCCAACCCTTGTATTGTTCAAGGATGAACTATATATTCTGGATATTAAATATATGGGGAATAGCAGTCCATAAATGTCATTGAGGCCAAGTTGGTTAATAGTGCTATTCAACTCTTCTATATTCTTACTGCTACACTTCTATTACTGAGAGAAAAATGTCAATACCTCCAAGTTTGATAGGGATTTGTTTATTTATTTTTTATTATATCATATTTTGGATTCAGATATTTTGAAATGGGTATTTATTTTGAAAGTATGTTAGAGCATATACATTTATGTTTCTTATATCCTCCTGATGAACTGTTCCTTTTATTGTTATGAAATATCCCCCATTATATCTTGCATTGCCCCTTCTTTTTTATGTTAATACAGGTACAATAGCTTTCTTGTGATTGGTGTTCTCTGGGCATATATTTTTCTATCCTTTTATTTTCAGTCTGTCTGTGTCTTTATATTTAAATTTTATCCTTTATAAAGACCATATAGTTTTTTTACAATCTGATAACTAATGCCTTTTAATTAGAGTATTCAGTTAATTTGCATTTAATGTATCTGTACATATGATTGGGTTGAATTCTATCATCTTGTACCCTGCTGACTGGGGTATCCAATCTAGTAACCCCCTGACACCATACATAGCTATTAAAATATTATTGACTATATTCCCTATGCTGTACTTTACATTTCCATGACTATTTTGTAACTGCAAATTTGTATTTCCTTTTTTTAATTTATTGGGGTGATAATTGTTAGTAAAATTACATAATTTCAGGTGTACAATTCTGTATTACATCATCTATAAATCCCATTGTGTGTTCACCACCCAGAGTCAATTCTCCTTCCATCACCATATATTTGATTTAAATTTGTATTTCTTAATCTCTTCACATTTTTCACCCATCCTCCTGACCCCTCTCCCACCTGGCAACCATCAGTTTGTTCTGTGTCTGTGAGTTTGTTTCTGCTTTGTTTGTTCATTTATTTTGGGTTTTTGCTTTTTGTTTAGATTCCACATATAAGTGAAATCATATGGTATTTGTCTTTCTCTGTCTGACTTATTTTACTTAGCATAATGCCCTCTAAGTCTATCTATGTTTTCACAAGTGATCAGATTTTATTCTTTTTTATGTCTGAGTCATATTTCATTGTATATATGTACCATGTTTTTTTTATCCCATCATCTATTGATAGACACTTAGGTTGCTTCTATGTCTTGGCTATTGTAAATAATGCTGCAATGAGCATAGGGGTGCATATATCTTTTCAAATTAGTATTTTGAATTTCTTCAAATAAATACCCAGACATGGAATAGCCGGATCATAAGTAGTTCTATTTTCAATTTTTTGAGGAATCTCCAAACCATTTTCTGTAGTGGCTGCATCAATTTGTCATCCCACTAGCTGTACACGAGTGTTCCCTTTTCTCTACATCCTCACTGACATTTGTTTGTTGGCTTTTTGATGGTAGCCATTTTGACAGGTGTGAGGTGACATCTCATTGTGATTTTAATTTGCATTTCTCTAATGATTAGCGACACTGAGCACCTTACATATGTCTATTGGTGATCTGTGTGTCCTCTTTGGAGAAATGTCTACTCAGGTCCTCTGCCCATTTTTTAATTGGATTGTTTGTCTTTTTGATGTTCAGTTGTGTGAGTTACTTATATATTTTGGACATTAAGCACTTATTGGATGCATCATTGGCTAATATATTTTCCCAATCCAAAGTTTTTCTTTTCATTTTGTTGATGGTTTCCTTTGCAGTTCAAAAAATTTTTAGTTTGATGTAGTCTCATTTGTTTATTTTTTCTTTTGTTTCCCTTGTCCAACCTTTGTCCATTTTTAAATTTAGTTGTCTGTTTCTTATTGTTGAGTCTTAGGAATTCTTCCTGTATTTTGGATATGAGTCCTTCATCGGATATGTATTTTGTTAATATTTTCTCACAGTCTTTGGCTTATCTTTTTATTCTATTAGTAGTGTCTTTTGCAGAATAAAAGGTTTTAATTTTACTAAACTCTAGCCTACAAATATCTCCTTTCATGTATTCTGTTTCTGGTGTTCTATCTAAAACTTCTTCACCAAATACAAGGTCATCTGTATTTTCTGTTTTCTTCTAGAGGTTTTAGAGTTTTGCATTTTACAATTAGGTCTATAACTCATTTCAAGCTAACTTTTGTAAAGGTGTGAGGTCTGTGTCTAGGTTCATTTTTTAAAATATGGATACATAATTTCCAATTTCACTTGTCGAATAGATCGTCTTTTCTCCATTGAATTGGCTTTGTGCTTTTGTCAAAAATTAGTTTTCTATATTTGTGTGGGTCTATTTCTGGGCTCTCTGTTCTGCTCTACTGATCTGTGTGGCTATTCTTTTACCAATCCCATGTTTTTTTTCTTATAGAAAATCTTGAAATTGGGTAGTGAGATTATTCAATTTGATCATCTTATTTAGTATTATATTGGTTATTCCAGGTCTTTTACTTTTCCACATTAACTTTGAAATGAATTTCTTAGTATCTATGGTATAACATCATATCCTGAGAATTTTATTGAAATTGCATTGAATCTATAGATCAAGTTGGGAAGAATAAATATTTTAACAATTCACTATACAAATAATCAACATGAACTCTCTCTCCTTTTATTTAGAACTTTGATTTATTTCATCAGTGTTTTGTAGTTTTCTGTATACAGATTCTGTACATATTTTGTTAGGTTAACACTTAAGTATTGCATTGGAGGAGGAGTTAATTTTTCATTTGTATATTTGATTTTCAAATTCTATTTTTTTATTTCTAGAATATAGAAAAACAATTGACTTTTATTCTCAGATTTTGTATTTATAAATTTGTCTACTCATTAAAATTTATTTGTAACCAAAAATCAATACTTCCACTTTGCTCAGTCATTTGTGGACATGTACATAGTGGCAAATTGCTAGATGAGGTTGATCAAGGCAAAACCTGGCCTTCTTATTTAAGCTCTCATTCTATAAACAAGTGTCCTTTACAGCAGCCCATTCAGTGCCACTTTTTTTTTAATTTGTATGTTTTATGTTAGTGATTTAACTGTTTAAAATGACAAGTGTAGTGCTGAGGTGCTGTCTAGCATTCATAGTGTGTTAAATAAACTTCATTCAGGCATGAGCTATACTCTATTGGTTGTAAGTCTCATTTTGAATCAACAATATGGTACATCCAAAAGAAAGAAGGAAGAGTAAGTTCACCTATTCTGTATATGATGCTATTTTAGAGGGTGTTAAGTAATATCTATACTGTGTGATGAAACTATAGAAAGGATGGAAAAGCAGTTAAATGTTTAGATTCATGAGATAATGACTGTTAAACAAAAATGTAGTGAACATCATGATTGTGAATCTAAAAGCCAAATAAATTTATGATCACATTGTCCAGGGTCAGGAAAATGTCAAACTCTTATCAGCTAGTGTTTTATACAAAGAAATACTGTATATAATTAACTATTTATAAGAAATATATATATATAATATGTATATATATAATATGTATATATATATATATAATATATATATATAATATATATTATATATATATGGTTGGTCCAAAAATAATTACGATTTAAAAGGTTTAAAAAATGCAAAAACCACAATTACTTTTGCACCAACCTAATATTATATATATATTTAGGTGTCTTTAAACAGAAACACACATAAAACAAGTTTATTTATCAATCAGTTGATAAAAATGTGACCAGAGTCTTGCAGAAGCTTAGCTCTATGTTTCACCTGTGTTCATTCAGTGTTCATCATGACTTTATTGAACAGAACTGTCATGAATAATGAGAATCCCAGAAAACTTTTTTAGAGATTATTTGGGATTTTAAGCATTGATGATCATGCTGTCTGTGAATTAAGGCAGTTTTATGTTTTTCTTTTCAATTCTTATACCTTTTATTTCTTTTTCTTATCTTATTGCACTATCTAAGAATTCCAGTATGATGTTGACTGTGACTAGTGAGAGAGTACATATTTGCCTTGTTCCTAATTTTATTGGGAAAGTTTCATTAAGTATGATGTTAAATATTGGTTTTTATAGATGTTCTTTATAAAGTTGAAGAAGTTCCCCTCTCTTCCTAGTTTTTAGAGAGTTGTTATCATGAATAGGTATTAGATTTCATCTAATACTGGTTCTGTGTCAGTTAATGTGATTATATTTTCTTCCATAGCCTGTTGATGTGGTGGATTATACTGAATGATTCTTTTTTTTAATATTGAACTGATCTTGCACACCCGGAATAAATCCCACATGGTCATGATGTGTAACTCATTTTATACATAGTTGAATTTGATTTGATAATATTTTCTTGAGTATTTTTGCATCTATATTCATAAGAGATATTAATCTGTACTTTTTCTTTTTTTTGTAATATCTTTATCTGCTTTTGGTATTACGATAATTATTCTTTTTTTTTTTCCCTTCCATCACCATATATTTGATCCCCCTTACCCTCATCTCCCACCCCCCACCCCCTTACCCTCTGGTAACCACTAAACTATTGTCTGTGTCTATGAGTTTTTGTTTCTCATTTGTCTTGTTCTTTTGTTGTTACGATAATTATTCTCATAGAATGAGTTAGACGTGTCTTCTCTGATTCTGTTTTCTGAAAGAGGTGATGAAAATTGGTACTCTTATTCTTTAAATTTTGGCAGAATTATAACATCAATCTGATGTTTTCTATGTGAGAATTATTAGTTATTGGTTCAAGTTCGTTAATAGATGTAGATCTATTCTGGTTATCTATTTCTCTGTGCCTCAGTTTTGATAGCTGATGTCTTTCAAGAAACTGGTGCATTTAACTTATTAGATTTGTGACCGAAGAATTGTTCTTAGAATTACTTTATTACTTCAGTACTTATTATTACTTTATTACTTAATTATCCTTTAATGCTCACAGAATCAGTATTGATGTTCCATTTTTCAATTTTAATATTGATCATTTGTGTCTTTTCCCTTTTTTTCTATGTCATTCTGGCAAGATGTTAGCCATTTCCATTGATATTGTCAAAGAATTAGCTTTTGGGCTTGCTTCTAGGTGCTGTATATTGTTTCTTATTTTAAATGCCATCGATTTCTGGTCAAATTTTTAGTACTTATTTTTTCTAATATTAGTCTTACGATGCTCCTCTTTCTCTAGCATTCAAAAGTGGAAATTTAGATTATGAATTGTAGATCTTACCACTTTTCTAATATATGCATAATACTATAAATATTGACTTTGCTGCATTGTACTGATTTTGATGTTGTATTTTATTTTCATTTACTTAATTTTTAAAAAATTTCTCTTGAGACTTGTACTTTGGCCCATGGGTTATTTAGAAGTACGTTGTTTAATTTCTACATATTTGGGGATTTCCCAGCTACTTTTTTTATTGTTGAGACCTGGTTTGATTCCATTGTTGTGTAAGAACATATTTTGCATTCTTTCTTTTCTTTTCATTTTTTTTTAAATTTTCTTAAAGTGTGTTTTATGCCCCAGAATGTGGTCTATAATGGTATATATCTAATGTGAGCTTGAGAAGCGTGTATATTCTGCTGTTGTTGGGTGGAGTATTCTATGTCAATTAGATCAAGATAGTGCTGCTGACTTCAACCAAATCCTTACTAATATTCTGCTTCTTTTATCTTTCAATTGCTGTCAGAAAGTTGTTGGAATCTTCTACTCTAGTAGTCATCCATTCTCTTTTTAGTTTTATTATTTTTTCTAATTTATTTTGATGTTCATACAGATTAAGGATTGCTATGTCTTCTTGGAAAATTAACCTTTTTATTATTGTGAAATACCCTTTATCCCTGACAGACTTCCTTTTTCTGAAGTTTGTTTTCTTTGAAACAAATATAGCTACTCCAGTTTTCTTTTGATTAATGTTATCATGATATCATATATCTTTCTCCATTCCTTTATTTTTATCTCATCTAAGTATTTATATTTAAAGTGAGTTTCTGGTAGACAATAGTAGGTTTTGGTTTTTTTTTTAATCTCTTGACAATTACTGTGTATTTAGATCATTCACATTTAAAGTAATTTTAATTCACATTTAAAGTAATTATTGATATAATTAGATTAATATCTACCATGTTTGTAACTCTTTTCTAATTGTTGACTTTGTACTTTATTTCTATTTTCCATCTCTTTTTCTGTCTTCTCTGGTTTTAATTGAACATTTCATATAATTTTATCTTCTCTCCTCTCTTATTATATAAATTATACTTCTTTTTAAAGTCTTTGTTAATTGCCCTAGAGTTTACAATATATATTTTTAACTAATGTAAGAAATAATACTACCCTGTTTCACGTAGAGTGTAGGTACCTTCATCTCAACTCTTCTAATATTGCTATCATTCATTTTACTTACCCAAAGGCTATAATGAGTTAATACTCTGTTACTGTTGTTATTTCAAACAGTTATCAATTAAGAATAAGACAAATGCAAGATTTTATTTTACGCCCATTGATTTCTTCTCTAATATTTTTGTCTTTATGTAGACTCATCTTTCTCATCTATATCATTCTCCTTCTGCCTTAAACAAAATGAAAAAACAATAAACAAAAAAAAGCATCTCTTTTAACATTTCTTATAGGAATGGTAAATTAATTTCCTTATTTTCTTTTTTCTTTTTAATTTATTGGGGTGACAATTGTTAGGGAAATTACATAGATTTCAGGTGTACAATTCTGTATTACATCATCTATAAATCCCATTGTGTGTTCACCACCCAGAGTCAGTTCTTCTTCCATCACCATATATCTTATTTTCTTTCTGAGAAAGTTGTGGGTTTTTTTTCCTCTTCTTCCACCTCCTCTCGCCCCCCTCCAGTTCAAGCCGTTGTTTTTCAGTCTAGTTGTGTAGGACACAGTTCCCATGGTGGTATTATGAGTCTTGTGCTCGTCGGTCGGCCACTCACAGCAGCTCTGGCCAGCTGGCTGCTCAGGATGGCTGCCAGCCACTTACACTGGCCACTGTCCACTCCTGGCAGCACATGGTAGCCCACCGCAGCACTCAGCAGCCCGCAGCAGCCCATGGCAGCTCATGGCAGCGCAGCTCCAGGGAGAGCCGTTGTTCACAATCTTAGCTGTAGAGGGTGCAGCTCACTGGCTCATGTGGGAATCAAACTGTCGATCTTGACATTAGAAGCATGGCACTCCAACCACCTGAGTCACCAGGCCAGCCCTCTGAGAAAGTTTTTATTTCTCTTTCACTTTAAAAAAATTTTTTATTAAATTTATTGGGGTGACATTAGTTAGTAAAATTATATAGGTTTCAAATGTACATTTCTACAATATCTCATCTATATATTGCATTGTGTGATCACCAGCCAGAGTCAGTTCTTCTTCCATCACCATATATTTGACACCCTTTACCTTCCTCTACCGCCCTCCTTACCCTCTGGTAAGCACTAAACTGTTGTCTGTGTCTATGAGTTTTTGTTTGTTTGTCTTGTTTGTTTCTTGCTTTTAGTTTTATATCCTACACCACATATGAATGAAGTCATATGGTTCTCGACTTTTTCTGTCTGACTTATTTTGCTTAGCATGATAATTTTAAGATCCATCCATGTTGTCGCGAATGTCAGTATTTCATCTTTTCTTATGGTCGAGTAGTATTCCACTGTGTATATGTACCGCATCTTCTTTATCCAATCATCTATCAAAGGATGCTTTGGTTGTTTCCATGTCTTGGGCACCATGGATATACTGCAGTGAACATAGGGGTACATATATCTTTATGGATAAATGTTTCCAGATTTTTGTGATAGATACCCAGAAGAAGGATTGCTGGGTCATATGGTAAGTCTACTAATTTTTGAGGAAACACCCTGTTGTTTTCCATGGTGTTAGTACAGTGTTATTGATTTGCTAGCATTTTTAAAATTCTTTCTCAGAGTTTCCACCTCTCTACTTACACTACTTATCTTTTCTTTCATGTGGTCTACTTTTCCATTTAGATCCCTTAACACATTAATCATAATTAATGATGAACCATTAGTCATTAAATTGCCTGCTTGATAATTTCAACATCTATGTCATTTCTGAATTTGATTTTGATGATCACATTATCCTTTCAGAATGTGTTTTTTTCTTGCCTTTTAGTACACTTTTTTTTTTCATTTATTCAGCTGGATTTCTATTTTAGTGGCATATTCAAGTACGTTCTATTTAGTAAATATTTACTGAGTGCCTATTTAAACGTATTAATGACTATAAAATATTTAAAAGCACATGATGTACAATATAAGCACAGAGTTGTTGCCAACACAGAGGCATATGGTCATTCATCAGGAGGTTTCACAAGATAGTCTTGACCTCAGGAAGTTCACCATGGTCCACTAAGTAAACCTCTAAGTTTAGACGTAGAATTGTGCCTTATCTGCTTAATGACAGTAGCTCCTTCTATCAAGGGTGATAATAGCCAAGTATGAGATATTTTTATATAAACCAGCATTGCAGTGTATTAATTTAAACGTCTTTTAATTTGTTGTTGCTAGCCAGACATATTGTATTGGGTAATAGGAACTGAGGTTATTAGGAATCTATTGTGAGGATTTATAACCAATTACTTGGTCAGGCTGTGTTTAATATTTGTTGTAGTTATAGTTGCAAGAGGTTTCACATCCCTCTAGTGTCATTTTTCTTTCCTTTTGACTTTGGGGTTCCCTAATACTCCTTTTTAGAGAGAATACTTTCAGCTTTGCTGATGGTAGTAATGTGTGGAGCCGACAGGATGTTCTAGAATATGATAGAATCTCAGTGTTTTATTGGGTCTGTCTGTGTTTAATGGGCCTGTGTCTTGAGGTCCATATCTTCACCAGTTTACATCATTTTCTTTTGTTCTGTTTTTTCCCCTTTTGTCCCCTCCTGTCTTTCTTGCCTGCAATATTCCCAGTCTCTTAACTTGAAGCCCTGATTCTTGTTGACCATGATTTCTGTTTTCCTTACCAGATGATACAGGGTGGAATGAGAAGAATGCCCCTCTCCCAACTGGAGTATGGCTCTAAAAATGTCCGTACTCCTGGAAAAGCCATTTGTTATAGAGAAGGCCTGGGGTATGTTTCACATGACTACTCATTTCTTCTCCCTGCCAAAACCATGAAGGGATTTTCTCAGATCTTCACATGAGAAGTTGGTGGGTTTCCTTGAGATAAAGCCCATGAATACGTGTGGAGCCAATGCTAAGAATGTGGTCCCCAGGAGTTTCTCTCTCTCACTACTCTACACTTAGTCTGTAGCTGAGATGTTTGTGGCTCTATCAGCTTCTGCTCCAGGTAAGCAGACCTCAGCTGCAGCTCTGTCTGGCTGAGCCTCTTGCTCCAGATTTCTGGATAGTAGTACACCCTGCAACCTCGGTTCTCTACTAGGTCCAAGAAGTATCATTGATTTTCAGTTTGTCTGGCTTTTTCTTCTTGTAAGGATAGAAGTGATGACTTTCTAGCTTTTTACAGTGCTGAAGTCAGAAGTCCTACAGTGTTTTTTTCTAATTCTAGAATTCCACTTTGACTATGGTTTCAATTTTTATTTTTTGTTGAAATTCCACATGTTTATCAATCTATTTTTTCTGTTATTTATTTACATATTGGTAATAACTACTTTAAGTTCTTATCTGTTCATTCTAATATCTCAACCATCTTCAGTTTTCTATTGACTATGTTTTCCCTTTGATTATGGATCACAGTTCCCTAATTCTATACATATCTAGTAATTTATTTTTGCTTATTGGATATTAAGTATAATATGCTGTAGAAACTCTGGGTTGTGTTATTTTCCTCTAAATACTGTTTAGTTTTGTACTGACCTACCAGAGGTTAAAAACACAGCAGATCAACTTGATCAACTTGATTTGGGAGTTGTTTTTTTTTTGTTGTTTGTTTGTTGTTGTTTTGGTTTATCAAGACAGGTCAGTTTTAGTTTTGTACTTAAAACTAAAGAGGTCAGCAAACTTCTTCTGTAAATAGAAAGATAAAAAATATATTATGTTCCATGGACCAAATAGGTCTCTTTTGTTGCTACCATGTTTCTCCCAAAATAAGACTTAGCTGGACAATCAGCTTTAATGTGTCTTTTGGAGCAAAAATTAATATAAGACCCAGTCTCATTTTACTATAAATAAGACCGGGTCCATAATGTAATATAATATACCAGGTCTTCCATTAATTTTTGCTCCAAAAGACACATTAGAGCTGATGGTCCAGCTAGGTCTTATTTTCAGGGAAACACGGTACCCAACTCTTTGCAACTGTAGTGTGAAAGAAGCCATAAATAATACATACATGAGTGAGCATGACAAGATTTGGGCCTCACCTGGACAGATTTGGCCCATAGGTCATGTTTTGCTCACTGCTGTTTACAGCAGTCATTAGTCTTGGGACATGGTCCCTAATCCTAGTGTGTAGCCCCTTTGGGGTTTTATTAAGAAGTCCATTGTATTTACCAATTCTCTCTACTTGGCAGGACTTCAACTCCAAAAACTCTCTCTAGCACCAGGCAGTTGTTAAAATCTCTATAGAGTTATTTATTTAGCTTTCCAACTGCTGCTCTCTGATGGGTCCTTGGGGTTATTGTCCTGAACTGAATAGTTTAAGAGTCAGTGAGGGGAATTTTTACACAAATCTTAGGGTTCCTTGCTCTATATTTTCCACCTTTTGTGATTCCCTCCTTCATTTCTAAGAGCTGTGGCAGCCCTGAAGTATGGATTCTGTTTTTTTCCATTCAATAAGACTATCACTTTCTTTTTGTAGTCTGTTTTTCTGTGTGCAGATGATAAATATGAAATTACATCACGGGGAAGAGCACTTTGACAGAGAGCTCACCTGGTTTTCTTTCTCTGTTTCACATTGCATGTCCTTTGCAGTTTCTGCCATCTTTGGATTGTTCTTCAACCATTTGGAAAAGTTTATGTTTCTATTTTGTCCAAAATGTATCATTTTTATTGGCATGAGGGTGGTCTCATAATGTGGTTTTTAAACAGAACAGGTAGACTATTTAATTTCGATGAGATCTCATAGGTTAGCATGCCCTACCAGATAAATATACCACCATCCAGGATGTAGGCCTCTCCTTGGTAGATTCAGAAACCCAATTACGTCAGGCAGATTTATTTATATTAACCAATCTCAAGACTAACATATAAAATCAGAAAGCCATTTTATTAATTTCCCAAGATAAATAAGACTTGGACCAGAGTACTCACAGCTGCATGATCAGCAACTTTCTTTTCCTGCAGGCAAACCTACGTGGGAAGTCAAATTACAACCAGGGGTTTGTTTGTTGAGCATGAAATCAGAAAAGGAGAAATTGGTTGGATGTTTAATGGAATCAAGCTAATATAGCCTCAGGTGTACATAAAATAGAAAACCTGGCAATGGCACGAGACTTCTCCAAGTTCACTGACTGAGCTTCTCCTTTTTTTCTAACAGCTCTTGTTTATCTCTGTGTCCCTCTGTTTTCTGGATTTCCGTGATTGATCGGTACCCCTATTCACTGTTACTATTCTTCAGTAAAAATGTTAATGTTGTTAACATGATTTCATATTGTACTGGCCTGAACACTATTCTCTGTCTTTCTTGTGACTTTTCATATTATTTGTATCATTCATATTTGTGAATCCTGTATTTATTCATTCAAAGTTTTATTCTAAAAGAAATGTCTTGTTTCCCTAAAGGTGAAATTTTGGAGAAGGTCTTTCAACATGTCTCAAGCAGGGACTATAGTATCTACTACATCTAAGGTTTTGAAGATTAAATGGGTTTACATATGCAAAGCTTCTGGCACTTATTTGATAAACATTTTGTAAAAAGTTTTTTTTGTTTCCTTCCCCTTACTTAATGAAAAGAGGTGTTTAAGAAAACATATCCACTTTCTCTTATGTGTTCCCCATGTAATGATAGTTTTCTTAAGGGTTCGCTAGCCAGAAAAAAACAAGGGTCCTGAAAGCATTTTTCAATCACAAGCCTGGATAGAGATTAAAAAACAAAACAAAAACTTTAAGGTTTTTAATTACCCATTCTCATGCACAAGGCACTGGTAAATCAGAACCTTATTCCTTCAAATAAATATCAGCATTAGAACATCATATGTTCTGACTCTGGCAATCATTAGGAGATCTAAGCTAAGGATCTCAGTGTTTATTTTGGTGTGCTCTTGATGGTGAATTTCGTAACTAGGCAGTTACCCTTTCAGCAGCAGATTTAAAGTATACATATGAAAAGTATATATATCACAACAACTCATTTTACATCCATTGATAATTACCATCATAGTTAAATGTTTGCTATGGAGAAAACACTAGGGTGATAACTTTATTTCAAGTAATCCTCACAGCTCTTAGGGTTGGTTCCTTTTCCAGGTGAGGAAACTGGTACAAAGTGGGCTCTACATAAGTGTTTGAATGATTGTGAATGAGAGACGTAAGTAACTTGCTTGAAATCATAAACCCAGCAATCATCAGGCCCAGAATGTAAACGACTCTTGTCTATTCGAAGGCTTTCGTTCATTCCAGTACTTCACAATTTCTCTTAATAACATATGTCATCTCAGCCCAGGCTTGCAGAGAAAATGGTTAAAGGAATGGTTCTAATAGTGAAGATTTGGGGACCTGGAACAGATTCAGAAATAGCTATTTGGAAAGAAGAAAGTTTTTGGTGATACTCATTTTAAAAAGCCATATTTAGTTTAACTTATTTCTGCATCATCAGAGATCCATTTCAAACTTAACTTGTGTGATTTCCAAGCTAATGCAAATATTATGTATACAAGAAAAGTTTTCCATTTATAGAAAAGCATTGTGTGAAGTGGAAAGAACATAGAAAAAGAAATCGGGAATCCTTGAGTAAGTCATAGAGCCCACTTGGCTTTGTTTCCTCATGAATCCAAGATGGGCATTGGTCCAGATGATCTTTCAGATCTAAGTTCAGGGTTCTATGCCTCAATCACATCCATTCTTTTCTCATGACCCACTTTCCCAGCTGCATTCTAATGGAACAGATTGACAACAGCAATCACAGAGTCAAATTCCCATTTAAAACACAAGTCTTGTTATTTCGGTACCAATTACAAGGTTATGGATCATGCTTAAAGGTGTTTAATATGCTGTAATGTTTAGACACACTTGGCTCCAACATTTATGGGAGCTGTTTGTAGCAACAAGCCGCATGCTCTCACTCCATAAGTATGCAAGGCTGCTGTAAAAACAGTACAGATGGGCCGGAAAGAAAGAGTCTCAAACCAGCTACAAAGAAGGGCAGCAAGTGCTTTTGGCTGCACTGTGGTTTTACCTACTGACTGATCTCTCATCAGCCAGAGCCTGCTTTTATAGGTGTATATTTTGTTGTTGCTTTTTTGTTTCAATCCCTGATGTAGAGTATTGGTAAAAAATGGCCTGAAGGATTTTATAGTCTTGTATGACCATATTATGTTCAGGAGTCACATATAAATTTTTAATGAGACTACAGTTCCACAACAGTGTTCCTCCTTATTTCTTCTCAGCATATCAAGGTGAGACTACTTCTCAGGTGACGGGAAAGTATCTAAAGATGTTGGGTGATGCTATAGTAATAGGAGAGAGAGTAGTTGCCTGTAAGTCCAAAAATCAGAGCTGTGTTTGAGTCATAGCGCGATTATCCAATTCCTGAGGCAAATCGAGTATATCTCCATTTAAATACCTCTATTCAAATACTTTTCAAATGCTTTTAAATACTGAGAAGGAAGTGAAATGTATAGTCCATTTAAAAACCAGATTCTTGGCTGAAACCAAGTTTTATAACTTGGAGTTGGGAGGGCATTCACAAAGAAATCCCTCTCAACATTCATTAGTTCACAAGCACTGGGTACGCCAGAACAACATTTTCCAAGTTGAAAATAGGCAGCCATGTGCTAGCTCCTATAATCTCTTAAAAAAATAAAAGAATGATGGAGAGAAGGAAGAAAGAAAGAAAGGAAAAAAGAAAGGAAGGAAGGAAGGAAGGAAGGAAGGAAGGAAGGAAGGAAGGAAGGAAGGAAGGAAGGAAAGAAGGAAAGAAAGAAAGAAGGAAAGAAAGAAAGAAAAGAGGGGGGAGGGAAGGTGGGAGGGAGGAAGGAAGGGAGGAAGGAAGGAAGGAAGGAAGGAAGGAAGGAAGGAAGGAAGGAAGGAAGGAAGGAAGGAAGGAAAGAAGGAAGGAAGGAAAGAAGGAAGCAAAAAGAAAGAAAACCTTCACTGACATGGTTGTGGACCATTGAACTGAAAGCATCATGTTGATGGAGAAGCAACTGGACTTGAAGGGGTTGGTTTAACAAAATAAAATGTATATGATGACAAAAAAGTATTACAGTGTTGTTAGAGGTGAAAAAGATTTGGGGAAGCAGAATAACTCAGAAAAAGTCAGAATCAATAAACAGGGTTCAGTTTAATTCAGTTGTACATTTGGAGCATCTTTGCAGGGCTTGTGCGAGCCCCTGGGGATGCAAAGGAAAACAAAACATGATCCCTGCCCTTAAGAAGTATAACTCTAGTGCAAGGGTCAGCAAGCGACAGCCAGGGAGGCCAAATGGCCTGTTGTTGCACTGCCAGTGAACTAAAAATGGGTTTCACATTTTTAAAAGGTTGTAAAATAACTAAGAAAAATAAAACACAAAGGTTAAAACAAAACAACAAAAAAAAGCATCCAAAACCATACACGGCCTGCAAAGTCTAAACTACTATCTGTCCTTTGATAGAAAAAGTTACTGACGCCTGCTCCACAGAGAAGTCAGATCATTGAACGTGGATTGCACACAAAGTGACAAGGGCTAGAATGGGGTGAATGTGTATTTTATCAGGTCCGATAGAGAGACATTGAACCCAGATTTAGAAATCAATGGAGACTCCTCAGAGGAAGTGGCAACTCACCTGGGATCTATGGAATGGGTAGAAATTAGGTAAAGAAAGATAGCGGGCATAAAGAAAGAATCTGCAAGGCAGAAAAAGCAACATTGTCTACATATGGAGAGAAATGTGGCAGAAACACAGAGGGAAAATGAGAAGTCGGAAGAGATAAGGGTAGGTACTCAGGTGGAGTGTCATCTCGCTTCCCAAGTCCAGGCTGCACCTACGGTAAGACTGTTCTTGGAGGATTTAACTCCTACCTCACAGTCTGATAGCAATCAAGGCATATCTCTTGCCATGACTTCAAGGTAGAGTTTTGAGGCCAGCAAAACCGCTGACCTAGAAAAGCGGATCTATAGATTTAGACACAGTGTGTCCTGCAGGCTAGGATAGGCACTGGCCTTGCCAGCTTGTGGCTGTTTTTCTCTGTTTACCCTACTCCTCTACTCAGGCTGCAAGACAGCCTGCAAAAGCTCTGAGTCATCACAGTTGCGGGTTCCTACTACCTCTCAAACTCAAGCCTCAACTAGCCTCCTTCCCTCAGCCTCCTCCTGGGGACCTGGCAGCCTCTTTTTTTCAATGCATAAACTACAAGGTCTGATAAACCCTCTTTTCTGGACAAAGAAGGTCCTCATCCCACTGTTTGTCATCAGCCAGATGAGGCTTAGACTTATGAGACACCATTGAAAATACTACAATGTGAATACATTTGGGAGATTTATAGCAAATTCATATTCCCTAGTGACTGACTTTGGTATCCAAGAAAATGCAACTTTGCTTTCTATAATTCAGTTGGACATGTGGCTTTCAACCCAGTCTGCCAATTTATTGTAGGCATTCCAAAGGAAACTGAGTCAGTATGGGAATTACATGAGGTCATTTTATGAACGAACTTTGGTCAATTCCGTATTTGACATGCTCAATTGAGATTCCTCTCCCTGCACTTTTCCTGGGGGAGATGATCTAAGCTGGGAGGGCTCCCACAGCATGAGAAAGGAAACGCCTCAGGGTCATCAGCATTGATTGGCTGGCCGCTGCTGAGACGTACAACCCTCATTAGTCTTTGGTCATTGCTACCTATTTCTGTACCTCTGTGGCTGAAACATCACATTCTCCACTCCACGCTTAAATCTAGCCCATGAAGGCATGCCCTTGGCCAGTTCTGAGCCCTTCTTAAAACACAAAGATGTTTAATGTCCTCCAGGGTCTTGTAGGAATGTCTCAGACTCACTCTGCATAGAGGCATCTGACAACCATTACTTGTTTTTCTTTTTAATTGAGATAAGATTTACATAAAATGAACTGAACCATTAACCATCTTAAAGTGTACAATTCAGTGGTATTTAATACATTTACAAGGTTGTACAACCATCACCTCTGTCTATTTCCATGACATTTTCCATGGTTCCCCCAAAAGAAACCAACCCTATAATCTTTAAGTAGTCACATCCCATCACATACTCCTCCCAGCGCCTGAAAATCCTCCATCTTCATCCTGTCTCTATGAACTTCTCTACTGTGGATGTTTTAGATCAATAAAACCATACATGTGATGTTTTGTGTCTAGCTTTGCTCACTCAGCATAAGATTTTAGAGGTTCATCACACTTTAGCATGTATCAGTGATGTATTCTTTTTTTGTAGAAGAATACTAAACAATGGCATGGATATACCATATTTATTTGACTGACATTTGAGTTTTTCCACCTTTTGGCTATTGTAAATTATGTTGCTATGAGTGTACTTGTACATGTATTTGTTTGAGCAGCAATTTTCAATTCTCTTGCATGAATGCCTAGGAGATGAATTGCTGGGCCATATGATAAGTCTATGTTTCACTTTTTGAAGAATTGTACCACAGCAGCTGTACCATTTTACATTCCTCTGTTGCTTTTTCAGCCCTGAAGATACCCTGATGTAGACTTCTCCACTAATTTTCTGCCTCCTTGAACTACACCAGGAATGGTGCTACAAGTCCCTTCTGTTTTGTGAATTCATTGCCTATTGTTCTCAGCACCCAATGCCCCATGAGGGACAGGAAGGAACAGAGTACACACCACAGGGACCCACCAGAATTTGTACTTTACTCCCATTTTTTGCAATTCTTTTCACATCAGCTGGTTAAACTTGATCTCTTTTGGTTGGAAACCCTAGACTTAGGTCATCGTATCTTCTCTATTCTCTGCAGTATAAACTTCATGCTGTGAGTATCCTACTCTAGTCTTTTGGCACTCAAATCTCTTCAAAAACAGAAAACAAAAACAAATCTTGTAATGAAAAACTTTCACTTTCAAGACTTTGTATCAGATATCAGTGTGAAGGACATGTAATTTCAAAGACAAACACCTGATTCTAGTCTCAACTGTAATTAGCCCTTCCCATAGGGACAGAAGCCCTGAAAACCCCCATTGCTTTTGGACAGCATGGAAAGCAACTATGGGAAATACTTGATTAATGTCTCAAAATTTTATCCTGTTAATATGTGTCTGTGAAATAGAAATAAAATAATTTAGTGATTGATTGGATACTGCATGTGAGAGAAAGGAAGAAGTTGAGAATGTAGCCAAAGTTTAAGACAATCAGTGGTAATGTCTAAAAATGAGAAAAGAACTGGTTGGTGGAAAGATATTAAATTTAGTTTTATATCTTTGTTTTAGTGTGCAAGGACAACCAACATTTGAAGATATTTGTAGAGAGTGTTTGAAGTGATATGTTGTGGACTCTACAATGAAAGACAGTGAAAATACAAAGGGCAAATATTTAGGGAAAAACTAGAAAATTCAAAAATTAGATGTACACATATCCATGAGATTGAAAACTAGTTGTAGACATTTCCTGCTAGAATGGGATTAGAACCAGTCTTTCTTCTGTGGACAACTTTAAAAGCTAGACAAAGTTAAAGCAAAAATTCTCCTTGAGATTGATGGAGAGATGACAAGAGTGTGAAGAGTTATAGGATCAGGATGAGAGTATAATAAGATTAGAATTTGGAGCTCATTTTCCCCTGAAGATGTTTGCTGATTCTCAAGGAGGCAGCTGAGATGCTGAGTTGTTGAGCAGTAATTTTGACAGCCTTGTGGAGATGAGGGGAACAAGAACTGATATTCTAGCTTTACTAAGGTGGAGTGCACTACTGAGGCCTTTTGTTTGGTTTTTATCCCAATAAGCTTTATCCATAGAGGAGGCACGAGCCAGAAATAGTCAAGCCCTTCCAAGGACATCACCACAACTTCAAGTCATTTCCGTCCTTGAAACTAGACTACTGTAATCCTAGATTGATAGCACTCCCTGTCAGCTGGCAAACAAAGTGCTTCAGAAGAAGCTAACATCTTCCTACACTTCACATTGTTTTTACAATGTGTTTTTACAACTTGTTGTATTGCAAATACAACATCCAGTGTACACATGTATTTCACACACAAACAGGCACACAAGAAAACAAGGCTGATTGTTAGTGGTATTTCATTTTCTAATTATTAAGAAAATGTTGTAAATGTTTTATATATACATATAAAATATTATATAATACACACACACATATATATATATATATATATATATATATATACACGTGTGTGTGTGTGTGTGTGTGTGTGTGTGTGTGTGTGTAATGCTAGGCTGCTATTTAGTATACTTGCATCAAACTATAACTTGATTTTCTTCGCACAGGACTTATAACCAGAATGTATGATCGCAATTCCAGTTCCACCAATTACTTTGCATAAGTGGTTTCACTTCTCTGTGATACAAACAGTATTTGCTTTAGCAGGGGAACATTTTGAAGGGTTTACAGATATTTGCCCCAGTATTCCCATCTTTCCCACTTCCAAGTTTCTTCTCAGAGAAAGAATGTGAGAGAAGCAAGCAGACTAACAGGAATCTCCTCACAGTACCAGGGTTTCAAAACACACATGTCCTTAAAGGAATAGAAATTTGTGATAAAGATAAACTATTTAGGAGAAATCTCATAGTCTTTCCTGTTTTGTTTTGTTTTTCTTTTATGCTAGATAATGATGCCCTGGATTGTGGGGTGAGGTGTGAGGGAAGGACATTGGGAGCTCCCAATCACAAGGACATAAGGAAATGCCAGTGGAAGCTGAACACACTCAAGAGCAGCAGCAAGATATCAACTAGATGTGTTCAGGGGGGAGTGATGCTTGGTGTGCCTGGGTGTGTAGGCTAAGACAGAGTCACAAGGTTCTTTCACTCCAGCAGGATGGCCTGATATCAGAATGAATCCTGCTCTCCCATAATTGGCATGGAGATGCCACAGAGAGAAACCAGAGGTGGAGGTAAAAGACCAGGAACAAGTGTGCCTCCAGACATCTGGTGGTGGAGACCAGATAGCACATCTGAGAGCATGCCATTGTACCAACAGAGCAAACCTGAACTCATTTCATCCTCATAAAAACCCAGAAAATAGATGGTGTTTTTGTTATCTCTATTTTACAGAGAAGACAACTACAGCTTAAAGAAATTAAATAATTTATCAAAAGCCATGTGGCAGTGGAGACAGGATTTGAGTCCAAATCTGCCTCTGCCTTTCTGAGTCCAAATCAGATAGAGACCATACTTTGAAGCACTTGACTTTTGATCCTAAACCCCCTGTACAGGAATGAGTTATTGCACACTTTAGCTTCCTCTGTAGATGTGGCAAAAAATATGAATCATTTGCACAATCTAAGAAACCCATATTAAGTATCTTTCTTGAAAGGGAATAAAAATTATCCAATGCATTTATAGTATTATTATGTAAAACTATATAATAGTCTTCGTTTTATTGTTTCTTAATTATTACTGTCTCTGCTAATAAATTCCGACTCTATAAAATCATGAGTGGAATCAACTGTAAACATCTACCAAAGCCTTTCAAATACATATCAACACCATAAACTGTTCCACCATAAACTTACTCCACAACAGAAGCACATGAGTTAGTTACGTTAAAAACTACTTTGAGTAACATATAAACTTAACATTGGCTTAAACAAGATAGAAATTTCATTCTCTTTCACATAAAAAGAAAGAGGTACATACTCCAGGGATGTCAGGGTAGTTCTGTTTTACAAAGTCCTCAGGGACCCAGGCTGCTTTCTGTTCACTGCTCAACAATTCCTGGAGTGTAGCTTCATCCTCACAGTTCAAACCAACATCTGTATTCCAGGCAACAGATGCATGGAGGGGGAAAAAAAAAAGAGGTATTAATTGATTGTCCCCTAAAGAAGGTTCTCAGGAGAATGAAAGGCTTAGGCACTGAGCCTAGCTTCCCCCTCCCCTTTCTCCCAGAGCTCACCCTATCCCCACCCTTCCAGTACTAGAAGCAGAAAGGTAGCAGTGTCAGATCAAAAGAACAGAATATTTGCAGTTCTGAGAACTGAGGCTCACAGCCACAGACTCGCAGCCCAACTAGTTCCAGAAAAGGGGAGGGAGCCTTCGGTGCAGAACTGGCTGTAGTGGTGGTCGCCGCCATTGCTCCGGGCCACCTCTCAAAACCACCCCAGCCCTGTCCCCATCTAGCTGGGCAGATCCCTGGAGAAGCAACAGAGCGGCTGAAACACACAGGCTCTGAATCTGATGCAGGAAGAGCTTTGGAACTTCAGAAGCTCTCCACATCCCCCCACAGAGGTGTTGCCCTGAGACCTAGGTGAACTGTTCACAGAAGAGAAGTCCGCCTTCCAGGGAATTTCCCCATTATGTGAGAAACCAGAAGAGTGCAGAGAAAATATAACACTACAGTGTGAGAGAGAATAAAAGGCTACAGTTGGAGATAAAAATAAAACATTCTACCAAAACCTACAAGAAAACAAAAAAAGACCTCTTTCTACCAACTTGTTGCAGAACCACTCCTGTAGATGCCTAGGAGAGAAATAATAATTCATTGATTGCCTTGGATAACCAAGGTAACAATACAGCTCAGAAAGAAAATGAAAAGTCTCCAGAAAATGAACTTAAAGATATGGAAATATGTGACTTAAATGACAGAGAATTCAAGATTGCGGTTCTGAAAAAACTCAATGAGATGCAAGAAAACACAGATAGGCAGTTTAATGAACTCAGAAACACAATCAAAGAACAAAATGAACATTTTACCAAAGGGATTGAAATTTTGAAAAAGAGCCCAATAGAATTTCTGGAGATTAAGAACTCAATAAAAGAAATGAAGAATGAAATAGCCAACTATGTAGAGTTGACCAGATGAAGAGAAGAATCAGTGACATCGAAGATAAAAACCTGGAAATGACACAGACAGAAGAAGAAAGAGACTTGAGACTTAAAAGAAATGAAAGAACTCTACAAGAACTTTCTGATTCCATCAGAAAGAACAATATAAGAATAATAGGCATACTAGAAGGAGAAGAAAGGGAGAAGGGAACAGAGAGTATATTCAAACAAATTGTTGATGAGAACTTCCCAAACTTGTGGACAGTAGTGGATCCTCGAATCCAAGAAGCAAATAGAACACCTAATTACCTCAATCCCAACAGGCCTTCTCCAAGGCACGTTGTATTGAAGCTGTCAAAAATTAAGGACAAAGAAAGAGTCTTCAAGGCAGCCAGGGAAAAGAAGATGGTAACCTACAAAGGAAAGCCCATTAGATTATCATCAGAGTTTTCAGCAGAAACTCTACAATCCTGGAGGGAGTGGAATCAAATACTCACACTGTTGAAAGAGAAAAATTATGAGTCAAGAATAATATATCCAGCAAATATATCCTTTAGATATGAAAAAGGAATAAAGACATTTCCAGACATACAGAAGCTGAGGGAATTTTCTAACACACAACCTGCACTATAAGAAATACTGAAGGAGGCTATTCGACCAGCAAAAATAGAGATGATTTGTCACAACAAAAACATAAAAGAGGGGAGAGTAAAGGCCTAAACTGGAATACGGGAATGGGGAAAGTAAGCATGCTTAAGAAAATGGAATACTCTAAATATGAAACTTTCTTTTACATAAACTTAATGGTAACCTCTCAAAAAAATCCAGAACTGAAATATATAACATAATAAAACAAAGAAACACGGGGAAAAAAATCATAGAATGCTACAACACTGAAATAATAGACAGCAACAAAAAGGCAAAGAAACAATGGAGACACAGTCTTACCAGAAAACAAAAGATAGAATGATAGGAAATCTTCATATATCAATAATCACCCTAAATGTAAATGGACTGAACTCACCAATAAAAAGGCACAGAGTAGCAGATTGGATCAAAAAAACTAAACCCAAACATATGCTGTCTCCAAGAGACACATCTCAGCTACAAGGACAAGCATAGACTCAAAGTGAAAGGGTGGAAATTGACACTCCGAGCAAATGGTATCCAGAGAAAATCAGGTGTAGCCATGATGACATCAGATGAAACAGACTTCAGGGTGAAAAAGATAACAAGAGACAAAGATAGACATTTCATAATGGTAAAGTGGACTATACAACAAGAAGACATAACAGTCATCAATATTTATGCCCCCAATCAGGGAGCACCAAAATATACCAAGCAACTACTAACAGAACTAAAGGGAGAAATTGACCAAAACACAATTATACTAGGGGACCTAAATACATCATTGACAGCTATGGATAGATCATCCAAAAAGAAAATAAAGAAATATCAGCCCTAAATGAAACACTAGATGAAACAGACATAATTGACATTTATAGAGCACTTCATCTTAGCACATCAGAGTATACATTCTTTTCTAGTGCACATGGAACATTCTCAAGGATAGACCATATATTGGGACACAAAACCAGCTTCAGCAAATATAAAAAGTTTGAAATCATACCAAGCATATTCCCTGATAACAAGGTTTTGAAATTGAATGTCAACTGCAAAAAGAAAACAGGAAAACCCACAAATATGTAGAGCTTAAACAACATGCTTTTAAAGAATGACTGGGTCAAAGAAGAAATAAGAGGAGAGATCAAAAGATACATAGAAACAAATGACAATGAAACTACATCTTACCAAAATTTTTGGGATGCAGAGAAAGCAGTTTAAAGAGGAAAATTTATGTCATTGCAGGCTTATCTCAAGAAAGAAGAAGCATCCCAGATAAATGACCCATGTTACACCTTAAAAAACTAGAAAAAGAAGAACAAATGAAACCCAAAGTCAGAAGAAGGAAGGAAATAATAAAAATCAGAGCAGAACTAAATGAAATAGAGAACAGAAAGACAATAGAAAAAAATTAATGCAACAAAGAGCCCGTTCTTTGAAAAGATTAATAAAATTACAAACCTTTGGCTAGACTCACTAAGATAAAAACACACAAATAAACAAAATAAGAAATGAAAGAGGGGAATTGCCACAGAAATACCTAGGATCATCCAAGAATACTATGAAGGACTATATGCCACCAAATTCAATAACCTAGAAGAAATGGACAATTTCTTAGAAACATATAGCCTTCCTAGACTGAATCACAAAGAGTTGGAAAGTCTAAATAGACTGATCACCAGTAAGGAAATCAAATCAGTTATTCGAAACCTTTCTAAAACCAAAAGTTCAGGACCAGATGGCTTCACTAGTGAATTCTACCAAACATTCAAAGAGGATCTAATACCTGTCCTATTCAAACTCTCCCCAAAAATTGAAGAAGAGACAATACACCCTAACTCATTTTATGAAGCCAACATTACCCTGATACCAAAATCTGGTAAGGATAACACACAAAAAAACCCCACAAAATTACAGACCAATATCTCTGATGAATACAGATGCAAAAATTCTAAACAAAATTCTAGCCAATCGAATGCAACAATGCATTAAAAAGATTATACATCACAACCAAGTGGGGTTCATCCTAGGGGCACAGGATGGTTCAACATATGCAAATTCATCAATGTGACACACCACATAAACAAAATAAAGGAAGAAAATCATATGATTATATCAATAGAGGCAGAAAAAGCATTTGACTAGATACAACATCCATTTATGATTAAACCTCTTAATAAAGTAGGTATAGGAGGAAAATACCTTAACATAATAAAGGCCATATATGACAAACCCTCAGCTAATATCATAATTAACAGTGAAAAACTGAAGCCCTTTACTCTATGTTCAGGAACACAGCAGGGCTCTCCCCTATCACCTCTGCTTTTCAACATAGTATTGGAAGTCCTAGCCAGAGCAATCAAGCAAGAGAAAGAAATAAAAGGCATACAAATTGGAAATAAAGAAGTTAAATTGTCATTATTTGCAGATGACATGATGCTATATATAGAAAACCCTAAAATATCCACCAAAAAGCTACTAAAAACAATAAATTAATACAATCAAGTTGCCAGCTACAAAATTAATGTACAAAAGTCCATTGCATTCCTATATATTAACAATGAAATCTCAGAAAAAGGGAAAACAAAAAACAAAAACCAATTCCTTTTGCAATTGTAGCGAAAAGAATAAAATACCTAGGAATAAACTTAACCAAGAATGCGAAGGACCTATATGCTGAAAATTATAAGACATTTTTGAAAGAAATTGAAGAAGACACAAAGAAATGAAAAGACATTCTGTGCTCATGGATTGGAAGAATCAACATAGTTGAAATGGCCACAGTACCCAAAGCAATATACAGATTTAATGCAATCCCCATCAAAATCTTAATGGCATTTTTTAAAGAAATAGAAAAAAAATCATCAGATTTGTTGGGAACCACAAAAGACCCCGAATAGCCAAAGCAATCTTAGGAAAAAAGAACAATACTGGAGGTATTGCGCTCCCTGACTTTAGCTTGTACTACACGGCTACAATAATCAAAACAGCATGGTATTGGCAGGAAAACAGACACATAGACCCATGGAATGGAATTGAGAACCCAGAAATAAAACCACATAAATATGGACAGATAATTTTTGACAAAGAAGCTAAAAACATACAATGGAGGAAAGACAGCCTCTTCAACAAATGGTGCTGGAAGAATTGGTTAGCCACTTGCAAAAGAATGAAACTGGACTGCTATCTGTCACCATGTACCAAAATTTATTCAAAATGGATCAAAGACTTAAGCATAAGACCTGACACAATAAACTGCATAGAAGAAAACATAGGTACTAAACTTATGGACCTTGGGTTCAAAGAGCATTTTATGAATTTGACTCCAAAGGCAATGGAAGTAAAAGCTAAAATAAACGAATGGGACTATATGAAACTTAAAACTTCTGCACAGCAAAAGAAACCATCGACAAAATAAAGAGACAACCAACTGAATGGGAGAAGATTTTTGCAAACTGTGCCTCTGATATGGGGCTAATATCCAAAGTATACAAGGAACTCATGAAACTCAACACCAAAAAAACAAACAACCTAATTGAAAAATGGGCAGAGGACCTGAAGAGACATTTCTCCAAAGAGGACATACAAATGGTCAATAGACATATGAAAAAATGCTCAACATCACTAATCGTCAGAGAAACGGAAATAAAAACCACAACGAGATATCATCTCTCCCCAGTTAGAATGGCTGTCATCAACAAGACAAACAGTAACAAGTGCTGGAGAGGCTGTGGAGAAAAAGGGACCCTCATACACTGTTGGTGGGAATGCAGACTGGTGCAGTCGTTATGGAAGGCAGTGTGGAGGTTCCTCAAAAAATTACAAGTAGAATTACCATATAACCCAGCAATCCCTCTCCTGGGTATTTACCCAAAAAATCTGAAAACATTTATCCACAAAGACATATGTACTCCAATGTTCATTGCAACTTTATTTATGGTGGCCAAGACATGGAAACAACCACAGTGTCCTTTGATAGATGAATGGGTAAAGAAGTTGTGGCATATATACACAATGGAATACTATTCGGCCATATGAAAAGATGAAACAGTAACATTTGTGACAACATGGATGGATCTTGAGATTATAATGCTAAGCGAAATAAAGTCAGACAGAAAAACCATATGAACCATATGATTTCACTGATATGTGGTATATAAAACTGAAAACAACAAAAGAACAGGACAAAGAAATGAAGAAACAAAAACTCATGGACATAGATGATAGTTTAGGGCTTACCAAAGGGTGAGTGGGGAGAAGGGTTCTTGAAGAGGGTAAACGGGGTTCAAATATATGGTGATGGAAGGACAACTAACTCTGGGTGGTGAATACATAACGTCAGATATAGATGATGTAATACAGAATTGTACACCTGAAATCTTTGTAACTTTACTAACAATTAAACTTTAATTTTTTTAAAAAAGAAGTTTCTCAGAAACTGCCACATAACACTTCCGGTTTCATCCCACTGGCCAGAATTTGGCCACATGGACACAGTTAGCTGCAAGCTAAGCTGGGAAATATCCTCTATTCTGGGAAGCTAGAAATTCTATTGTTTTTGAAAAGGGAGGGAAAAAATTGTTGGAGGAGAGAGCGCACATGTCTCTGGCACAACACACCACTATGTACATACTCATTCTACCATAAAACCTGGTTCCCTATCCCTATGAGTCTGCTTCCCTAAGAAATTAGGGATTTGTAGCCTGAATCTTCAAAACTGATCCAGAAAGCTGCTCAGCCCGCAGCTGATCTCAGTGCCTGTCTCAAACTTAGAAATAGCTTAACTAATTGTATTTTAGGAAACAGGATATAAGGACTAGACTGTGTTGCTGAAGAATAAACATTGTGTGTGTGCATGTATGCATGTGTATATATCTAATACACACATAATGTTCATATCTCTATATCATATATTCATACGATATCTATATATTATATAACTTTGTATATAATATATAGATAAATATCTATGTCCATATATTATATTCTCTATATATTTATATATTATTTAGTTTTTTGAGACTGTTAAATATATAACAATACAAAAGTACCTAAAAAACAAATGTGTGGTTTAATGAATTATCACAAAGTGACCACCCATGTACTCATCAGGTCAAGAAATAGGACAGTGACAGGTCCTAGAAACTCCCACATACCCTCTTCCTCATCAAACTCCTGTCCTCCTTAAAGATAGCCATAAAGATAACCACAAATTTGACTGTCATGATAATCATTAGATATTTATATTTTGAGATAGAAGACTGATTTTAATTCAATTTCTGCTTCTATTGGTGTGTGATCTTGAACAAACACTGTATTTTCCATGTACATACACAAATACACACTCTTAGTTGGATTTTTCATTTTACATAATATATATTGAATATTCTGTGTGTCTATATGTATATAACGAAAATCTCCAACTAAATTGCATTAAAGATTGTTTCTAGCTTTTAAAGTCTGCCTTCTGTATGTGGATAAACAATTGCATGGCTTTGTTTGTTCGGTTGGTTGTTTAGTTGGTTGGTTGGTTGGTTAGTTGGTTGGTTGGTTGGTTGATTGGTTAGTTTTTAATCCTTAAGTGTTCTCCCTGTCAACTTTCAGCATCTTAAAAACATACTAACCAGTTAAAATAACTAAAATTTCTGCATTTTCATCAGAAAAAGATTTAGTCTATAAATAAAGCAAGAAACCTCATTTAATAATGTCATTCTTAAGTGATGAATTTTTGTGCTTAATGTTCCAGAAAGAGATCACCTGACTTCTAAGGTTTTTGGGACCTGCTACCTTAATTAAATTCCTGGTGTCAAAGCTCCATTAAAGTGGCATGAAAGATACCTGGTTTGTTGCACTAGATAATTAAATTGTGTCAAGGGAAGGATTGGCTCAATGAAGTAATGTCAATGCTTTTCATCTCTTACTCTGAAGAAACTACTTGTATTTCCAGAATAACTTGGAACTTTCAACAAATAACCTTCTGCAAAGGCTTTATGATTTTAAAACCCAGAGTTAGAATGCTACATATAATAGAGAATATGGACTTATATTTCATGTAAGAGCCATACAGGGAGCAAAGAAAATTTCAGGAAGAGAGAAGTAGAAAAATCAATAGAAATGTAGGCAAAGAAAGGGAGACAGTGATTGAAAGAAGAAACATGAGGGAAAAATGAGAGAAAAGTAAGAAAGAGGGTTCAATATACTCAGAAATGAATTTATTAATGTTAACCACTCTAATACATCGCAGTACTCAACTCTGGGCAATGGATAGCTGAGTAAATGACCCTGTTTTTTATTGTCCTGTGAATTGTTAATCAGTAGTCATTCCCTGAGAAATCTTTTTAAACCTCCTCATTTACAATGGAGTGGCCATACAGTTGACCTTAACTTGTTGAAATTTAATTATGTATGCATATAAAAAAGGGGGAGAAGAATAAACTATAGCCATGATAGTAGGGATAACTGCACACACAGTCCATCCAAAAGGCAATGTCCTAAAGTAAATGTGAGTAGAGAACTGTGTCTCTGCAGTTCCCTCTGATGTGAGCATCTCACCATCATGAGTGTGAACCCAGTGTTTAAAGGTGAAAATTTTTTATGCATCACAGCTTCTTCTGCAAATGGCATTCTACTGCAGAAATAATAATTTGTTCCAGTCCTTGAGGAAGAAACTGGCTGTGCTGGGCTTACCAAAGCCTATATTGGTTTCCATCATGCAACCTTCTAGAGAATTTTCAAATACAATTTACCTACATACTTTATATCCTAACTTCAATTCAAAATACACCACTGTTTTGTTGAAATGAACACTCTGGAATTTTGAAATTTATGGAAAATGGAATAATGTAGAATTATGGAATTTAACATTTGGAATGGATCTTAGGGGTATATTAATGCTATCTTTGTTTTTTTAGTTAAATGTATTGGGGTGACAATGGTTAGTAAAATTACATAGGTTTCAAGTGCACAATTCTGTAATACATCATCTGTATACCCAAAGCAATATACAAATTTAATGCAATCCCCATCAAAATCCCAATGGCATTTTTTAAAGAAATAGAACAAAAAGTCATCAGATTTGTATGGAATACTATCTTTGACTCATTGAGCAATCCATTCTTTAACACCTTCATCAGATGGACAACCAACCTTATGCTGCTGGAATGGCTGACCATCAGTTAGACTGTGTCCCCTTCTTTACGGTGGTTCCTTGTTTTCTTGCCTTAAACTTTTCATTTTAAATTTAAACAAAATTAGTTCATTTTACTACTAATTAGAAGTCGTTATTTTCAGACTGTTGTTTTGCCTTTTGAGACTGAGTTTACTAAAAATCTTAAAGTGTGCTAACTTTAAGTTAAAAAAAACATGCAAAATTATCCAAGTATAATGTGAACAATGGAGAATACCGTGGCACTACCATTTCCTATGATCAAGCACTTCTGTTTCCCTTCATGAAGTGTAAAATAGCATTAACGTTTTTTTTCCTACCTTCAGCCCCTTGGCAATCTTTGATCTGATTATTGTTCATATAATTCTGTTTTTTTGTGAAATATCATCTGAATGGAATCATACAGCATTTAGTATTTTGAGTCTAGATTCTTTCACTTAGCATAAAAAATTTGAGATTCTTCCAATTCATCAGTGTTTCACTTTTTTTATTTGTTATTACTGAGTAGTATTCCATTGTATGGTTATACTGTAGTTTATCCATTCATCAGTTGATGGACATTTGGTTTCCAGTTTGGGGCAAGAACAACGCCCCTATAAACATTTGTGACAGGTTTTGTAATGAACAAACATTTTTGTTTCTCTTAAGTACATGTCTAGAAGTGGAATGGCCGGATAATACAGTAAGTGTGTATTTAAGGGTATAAGAAATAGTTGAACTCTTTTCCAAAGTTGTTTTTCTATTTTGCATTCTCACCAGTCCAGGGTATCTTGTTTGTCTGCACCATCCTTCCCTTCAACTGGGTAGAAATTCAATGTCATAACCATTTATTGAAAGCCTTCTTGGTGTCAACCATTGTGTTTCCTTTTGGGAATCTGCATTACTCAGGGGTAGCCAAAACTTTGCTCTGAGCTTAAATTGGAAGACCATCAGGGAGCGTTTAAATTTATTTTGTCTTGAGCCTTTGTTATTTTAAATAAAAATTTCAGTAAAGTTGTATATGTTTAATCATGATTCGTGGCATATCCACTTCATTGCACCCTTGAGTAGAAGCAGGAGTGATAGTGGGCAAATTTCAGGGCCTTATAGGACTGTAGTGCCAGAGAATGTGGTTTTTAATTTATAAATAAAAATCCTAAAGGGGCTGTTGTCTTATTGGTGGCGTTCTTGTTACTTTGTTACTAAATTTGTACCTTTGTTATCCTTTACCCACACTGTCTCTGTTTAATCACTTGTTTGGGATACTTTCATATCAGGATCTTGTTCTTTAGAAACTGTGCTATTATTGTAAGATGAGCTCAGGGTACCTCTCCTTGGTGTTCTCTCACTTAGAATAATAAAAATAATAATAATGATAGAATTGGGCCCGATTCTAACGGCTTATATACATTTGTTTCATTTAATACTCACAGTAATCCCTTAAAACAAGTATTTTCCCACATTTTTCAGGAAGAAAAACTGAGAATTAGAGAAAGTAAATAGCCTCAAACCACAGAACTTTCCAGAGGCAGAATTAGAATCTATGCTCATGTCTTTCTGGAGACAAATTTTAATGACAAAATTTTTATTCATAACCTCTCTCCTATGATGACATTTCAGCCAAGAAGAAACCAAGTCTGATTCCTTTGGCAGGGAAACTGCCCAGCCCACCATAGCCATCAATTTTTCCAAGTTTGAGAAAAAAGCTTTAGCCACTGACCAGTTATCTTCTGTTGTAAAACAATCAACCACAGAATCCTGTAAGACTTGTATTAATGAGAGGACAGCTAAGCATTTTGCTGAGCACAACCAGCCTTGATCCTATGTCTGAGGATTGTCTAACTGGTGATCTCACCTCATCTGCCTTTGCTAGGTCAATGGGGCTACTTGGCTCTGCTTCATGTGCCTCTTCTTCTAGCAAGCTAGGTTGGGCATGTTCTCATGGTGACAACAAAGGCACATGACAGCAAGCCCTGATGCACAAGCCCATTTTAGGACTCTGCTCGTATCAGTCTTCTTACACCCCCTTGGCCAAAACAAACCATCTGGCAAGTTCAGTCAAAGGTTAAGGCCAGTCACCCACGGCCCCTATTCCACACTACCACAAAAGCAGGAGGGCATGGTCAAAACAGTATGGTGCTGGAATAAGGATAAACATATAGATGAAGGGGATAGAAAAGACAGTCCAGGAGTAAACATGTACATACATGCTTTCAATTGATTTTTGATAAGGTAGCTCCATATGAGTGCACTTATTTAGGAGAGGAAGAACAAAAAATGAAAGATGGAAGACACTTTTAAAAAAAGATGCAAGAATCAAAACTATACACACTAACTTTACCTTTTGCTTGGCAATACTTCCCACTGCTGACCCCTTGAGAAACCTGTGATCTCCCCTTTCCAGAAAAATAAAAACATTTTCTCTTTTTCTGTGTCCTCTTGTCTAAGTGCCCAGTTGTCTACTTGATTCTATATTTCTCCATACACAGAGTCATCAGGAATGGAGGACTTGAGGTGTACCCTGAGTCCATCCATGCTGGAGGACCTACTTATATATTATATACACATATATTATATATGAAAGGCATTCGCACTGTGGGGATGGGTGGTGACTCCATTCCCAGTATCACCACCATTGCTACCATTGGTTTATGGTCTTTTGGAGACTCTGAAAATTTTGGAAATTGCTCAGCCAAAGCTTTCATTACTGGTCCAAACCAACAACTCTACAATAATGGAGCCATGAATCATCAGTGGCCTCTAGAGTCATAGTATAGGAAGAGGAGAATGTAAACACAGGTGTGTGAACCTCATTTTAGAGAGAAAAGCAAGCATTTTTCAATCTTAAACCTGGAGTGACAATATATCTATTATTTATTAACATATTATTATTCACCCCCAATCCTCTTACAGTGTTTTATAAAATAGAAAGCACTTTCACATTCATTGTCTCATTTTTATCCTCCAATAGTTCTGTGAGGAAGGTGGAATGTGTGCTAATTTCAATTAACAGAGGGTTAAATGAACGTTCAGAAGGTTGAGTTTCATCAAGTTTTATAACCAGTAAGACATCAGGAGTCCACAGTGATCTCTTCTCTTTCACTACATCATGTTCTCTCACCACACTCTCAGGCCCCTTACTCTCTCACCTGCCACTGCCCAAGTTCAGAAAATGCTTATTGCTTGCTTGCCTATTCTAAGAGTCTTCTAAGACCACCTTTATATGTCACATTCTATGTTACTTTTACATGCTTGTCATAAAACACAAATCTGATGATGCCTCTCCCTGCCTTAATATCCATCAATGCCCTTCTCTTCACTAGAATCTGCAGGATATAAAATAACATAATTGATGGCTAATTTTCCAGCCTCTATACCACAACTCTATATCATGAAATCTATCCTCAAAGTGCATAAAGTTAATTTTTTTACGCCCTGAATTAGAACTGCACGCCGCTTAAAGTATCTCAGTCTTTTCATATGCTCTTCTCTCTTGCTGAATCTTCTCCCTTTGTCTGACTATCAGTGAACCTATCCTTCCTTCACACACCAGGTCAAATGGTACTGCATATACAATCTTCCCTGCAGTCTTCCCCTCATACAAAGAGTTAGTTACTGCCTTCTGTGATTTCTCCTGGCAGCTTATGCAACATATTGTCCTATAATAACTTTGCATGTCATTGGAATTGTGGATGATTAAATCCATAAATTAGAGACCAAGATTTTTCATGATTATAACCTCATGACACATTACAGTTTCTGGCATATGGTAAGTAATCAATAAGTATTTGTTAAATGTTTACATGAATGATCAAGGAGCACTTTATGAAGTGCATAGTATTGATTATGTAGAGAAAGTGCTTTCTGACTCTCATCCTTTTTTTCTTTTATTTCCCTCCATTTGCTCATCTCTGTTAGGATAGCTGTTGCCTGCCAGGTTCATCCTTGATAGAAACAATCTACTGCACATGGTCATCAGCATTCTCTCTGTGGGTGTTTTGCAAGGGCAGATGTGGAGCTGAAGGTAGTCTAAGCAAGGACTCTGAGGCTGACACAATTCCACCTGATTCCTTCCCTCTTTCTCCACCCTGTGTCAGGGGGCAGGAGTCACATTGCATCTACTTCAGGGTCTTTGAGACTAGAAACTCATAAGACAGCTGGAGTCCATAGCTTCTTCAGAGAAACTCTGGACTGGCATTGACCCAAAACAACCCAAACCCCAGGGGCTTAGCCTGAAACAATCTGCAATGGGAATGTAATACTCCAAATAGTTCTCAGTTAGTTCTGGTTTCCATTTATCTTTCTTTCTTGGCAGGTAGGGCAAGGGTGAGAGGAAAATGGGACAGGTGGAGAGTGGAATTTGATTGAATTACCTGCCAGGACTTCAGAAACCCACACAAAAGAAACTCACAACTCAACTTGGCATCTCTTTAGGAACCATTCCTTGAAGGCTGCTGACGGAGATGCTAGTGCTTCAGAAAGCATTAGGCTGCTCTCAGATGATTCACGTGGCAGCATCAGTGTAAGAACATATTGTTCTTGGCAAAGGTGTAAAGAGGCTGCCGAGATGGAGAGGCAGATAGGAGATTTCTCCCCGCCTACCCTCTGCCTGTTGGCATTATTTACACCCTTGCTTCCCATGTCACTGGACAACTATGCCAAAGTTTTCTGTCCTCGGTTTAGATTCATAATTCCCATGCAATATTTATTCTTCTCCTTTTTTTTAATATTGAGTTTCTTATCTCAGCCACTGAAAATTTATTACCACCTTTCCTATTCCATTTGATATTTTCGAGTACACTTTCCACATCATTTAGTGGCTGAGGCCATTCTCTTTACTGCTTGAAATATGCAGATATCATTGACAAAATAATATTTCAGTTATTTCAATGAGATTAGAGCTTCAGAATAGGTCAATGTGTTTCCTCTCTCTTCTAGAATCTTGGAACATTTATTATTTCTAACACTCACCTGACACTCATTCAAAAGTCCATCCACCACCCATTAATTTGCAGATCTTTATTGAGCAACTCCACTAAAATTGGCATTGAAAGTACACTCCATGTCTCAATCATGATATTATCCTTTGTGGTACTACACAGCACCTACACATCTCAGACAACCTGCTACAACTGAGGTGTTTGAGTTAACGATCAGGAATCTTTGTATTACTATGTTTATCTCAGTGCTGGGAACATAGTAGACACACAACAAACTTTTATAAAATAATCAATTCTAATTTCCCCAATCTTTCAAATCTTTGATAAATATGGAAACCATACTTATCAGTGATTAAGCCAAATAACTGCACTAATTCTTGAACCCACCATTCAGAATCAAGAACTCCAGCTCTCTATATATTATCCTCCATGTTTTTCTGGGAGTCTCCAGGAGATGTCTCACAAGATCTAAAAAAGAAGTTCTGTTTCCACTGCTTTGATGGGGCCTGTAGTTCCCATCAGAACACTGCTGATAGTTTGCCATCTGTCACCTGATGTTTCCTCAGCCTCTCCCCGTGTTCTACCAGGCTCAAGTGACCCTCCCTTCATCCCCTGTGCCCACCATGTGGAAGTGCGGCCCTACAGCTCTCATGATCCCAATGCTATATGTGGTCTCTTTGGGCTCTGTTTGAGAGGCAACAAAGTATTGCATCCCTCTACATTTAGCAAATGAAATGTTTTTTTCAGTTAAACATACTGTGTGTCTGGAGTCCAGAACAAGCTTGAGATGACATCTACTACACTGTTCTCACAAATATCATTTCTCTCTGATGACTATGGTTTGTTATTTTGTCCATCAGTTATCTGAAACATGTCCAGATATGTCTGAATCCCTGCATAAAGATAACCTGTGCCTCCAACTTTACTCTATATTAGATTTTTAAATTTCTTAATAAAGGTAATACATGTTCAATGTAGTAGAAAATAAAAGAATAAAAATAACTTGTAATCCCACCACCCAGACTTCACATTTTGGCATGTATTGTTTTAGTCTCTCTTGGTATTTATTTAAAATAAACTAGAGGAAAATACTACCAACACAAATTACCCTTGAATTTTTTTAGAGACCTATTTTGAGGATGAGACTCCAGTAGGAAGCTTAGTAGCAAAATTTGATCTTTATAATGCTCAGAAAAATAATGAGGTATAGTCTTAGAGTTTCTCTGGAGAAGAAGAAAAAAAAAACAATTAGGAAGAAGAGTGGGAGAGGGTGTGGCTGAGAACATTCTTGCTTGGTATAGAAGTAACTGAACAGAACTAAAGTTTGGATGGAAGTTGCTGAGACATGGACTGTGTACAGTAGAATGTGATCTTAATTAGCATAAACTTAGAGAAAAACAAAGAGATGTAGGATCAGTAGAAAGTCATATATATACATATATATGATTTTTTAACCAAACCAGAGAAAGACTATGAAAAAAACCCTCAAATTAAAAATCAAGTAAGAGATAAATTAGTTGAATCAGCCAATCAAGTGATAAAGCATCTTGGTTTGTGAACAGTGGTGGAGAAGATGAGAGTAGCAAAGGCAGGAGACATTCTAAAATCAAAAAGGAAAATTAGATAAGTGTTTCTTGAGCCTAAGGACATGGGCTGTGAGAACCCCCACCACTTGGAGAGAATGAACGTTCAAAAAGTCTAAACAGTGATAAGTGTTTGGAAAACTACCAGATTTCACTGGTAGTTCACTGGTAGAACTATTATATATATATATATATACAATATGGAGACCATATCAACAAGTAACTTTATTTTTTTGGATTCCAGTTATTTTCAGCCAACAGCCACACTAAAAGAAAGATCAGTGAGAGGGAGAATGAGGCCCTTCCTTATGCGATCAGCCTGGACCAGCTGTGTTCCTTGATGAAAATCCCAGTTCCTCCAAAGATTACTGACTGTTCAATTCTTTCTCCTTCCAAATTCCAGTAACCTCTCTCCTCCTTGTCCATTTAGGTCTAGGGTTGTAATATCTCAGCTTCTATTAGCTCCAGGTAATCACACTATCCTTGTGAATCCCTTACACCCACAGTTCATAAAGACTGTGCCATCTGTTTCACTATTTGAAATAATCCTATTTTAAGTGTACCATCTGTTTTCTTTTGGGACTTGACTAATAATTGATTCCAGAAATGGCCCAGGAAAGAGGCCTTCAAAATGAGATTCTGGAATTGGGTTGGTCATATACTCAAAGAGTACACAAATAACTTCCTTGCTGAATGAAAATAGAATATGAGTAAGCTATGATATTCAATAATTCAAATTATCACTGGTGGCTACAACAGGATAAAATGCAGGAAGGAGAAAGAGAGGCATTGGGAGAACATAAGCCTGTGGCAATGACTTCCTGTGACAAATAGAAATAATAAAAATTATGGAGAAACCAGGCTTCTTCTTAGACCTTAAAGAGTGTGCATGGAGAAAAAGAAATAGACAACCATGGTCACACAATTGAGGATTTGCATGGAAAGCCAGAGGCTCTCTAGCAATATTAAAAGATCCTTCAGGTCCTGTGGTCCTAGGAGAGGTGTAGCTGAGGGCTAAGGCCAGAGGATGAGTGCAGGGGTGGTGCAACTCCAAATAAATGCTTCACTCCATCAAGCCTCTTAGGCCATTGTAATGACACTAATGGGAAAACTGGGACCCTAAGACCTAGAATGAGAACATTTAGGAAGACATAGACAAAGCTGAAACTAGAACTTCTAAATTCCTTTGAACCTCCATTACAGGAAGATGAGGTCTCTCTCCCTCCCCAGTCTAAGGTAACTAGTCCTTGCCTGCATGAAAACCTTTCAGTGACTGCACCTGGGACAGCTGCCTCTCAAGATGATACCTATTCATTAGGAACCTGCACCTAGGTTGACCAACTTGTCCCAATTTGCCTGAGACATTGTTTTTATTTTAGTACTGAATGTCTCATGTCTGAGGAACTCCCCCTATCTCAGGAAAACTGGGACAACTGGTCACCCTACCATACCCAACACCTTTAATTGCTTCTAGGTCCATAAAGTGAGTTAGAATTCAACACAGCCCAATGCAGAGGTATAAGGTTTGCTCCAGGAGAAAATAGCCTATAATCTAAGACAGTAATGAAACCTTGCTGATGTGTATCAGCTGAAGCCTGGGAAATGTGTGTGGGAGTGAATTCCAATGGTGTTAGGACAATGGGAAGAAATCTGGGTTTGGATCTGGTGGAATTCCCTGATATAGGTGTTCTCATCAATTTTGGGACTTAGTGTGTTATCTCAAATACCTTGCAAATGCATTAGTAGTCTGCTAGGTTGCCTAGTCAAACACTGAACTAAATGGAGATTTTAAAATGTCAGTGCATTCCTGGCAATAGAAGAAAGGAGTCTGGAGGCTTAATAAAATGGGTATTTTGGAAGAATCTATTGTGTACAACTTGCTAGCTACCCACCCTCCACCACACCCCTACATGGGCCAATGGAAATGTTAGTTATTTCAACTTTCTTTATTCTAATCTGTGTTGTTTGGTTACTTATAGAAAGCCTGTGTTTTAAAACCAGGGAAAAAAATGCTTCACTCAGTTAATTTTTCAAACAGAATAGGTATGAGAGAGGAAGACTGAAAGAAGAATGTAAAATATCTCAAATATTATTAGGTGAGTTTTAAGATGGCATGCATTTTGTGGGGGTTCAGGGATTCCCTGAGAAAGAATGGGAGATAAATTTATGTAGACAACTCTCTAAGGGAATGTGGAGGAAGGATAAAATGGCAATAAATGAAGACCAGGCCTGAGGAGCTGCTGAACTTATAGAAGGATAATCCCCATCAGAATTATCCAATTCTAGAAAAAGGGGTATTGTTTGCACAATGGATGCTTTTGTCAGCCTAAGAACTTACTGACATCGTGTTTCATTATTTGGCCAGTAGGATGGAAGGACAGAAACATGAGAGAAAAATCTAGAATCCTATATTTAAAAAATAAATATATGAACAAAATAAGGAGAGAGGAAGCAAGGAAAGGAGGTTCTCAGAGTCAGTCAACCATTTAGTTCTGCGTGTGGTCAAGAAAGAAAGGAACACATATTAGAAACTGGTAAAACTGTTAAAAACTCAGTTGAACCACTGAAAAATGAAACTCCAGTAATATTTCTCAGTTCAGTTCTTGATTCCTGATGTTTCTGAGCCTGGAAGATTCAAGGGTTTTGGAGGACTAGCTTGATGGAACTTGTAACAGAAGACATATTGGTCCACATAGGGGCGCTGACCACACATATGTTTAAAACATCAACAGTTTCATTTCAAAATTTTATTGAGAGGAATGGTCGTGCTGGAACAAATCTAAGGTTGAAGCCAAAGCATCTGTAGAAAGTTGTTTTCACCGGCTTAAAAAATTCCTAAGCAAAGGCCAATATTCAAAGACATCATATAGAGCTCATGGGCCTTGGGACTTCACTGGGGATTTAGTAAGAAATAATAGGAGGTAAGAATAGTAAAAGAAGAAACTCTGTGAACCCTTCTATTTCCCCACCTGTGATGCCTGTCATCACATTGTCATCAAATTGTGAAGAATCCTTTTCACAAGCAGGAATGAGAGCTTTGTCACTAGAAGGAGCCTAAATTTAGTTAAATACTGAGGTGCCAGAAGAAATACTCAAAGGGAAATAGAAATCACAAGGTTCATCATGTACATGACGGACCCTGAGGGGCGAGAAGAACACACAAGTAAGATGTTGTGACTCAAAAATTGGCACCATTGCAAAGTTCAGAAGACAGAAATACCACCTCTACCATTACCCCGTCCGAAATATGGAACGGAAGGTGACAGAATTACTCACAGGACATTCCTCAGAAACTATCTGAAGTCCCCATGCTTTCAGTTGTGCACAACTAGCACAAGAATCTGCCTGACATCTTGGAGCCTGAGGTCCCAGTGATTTTGGTCCTTTCCCACATTTTCTCTGTCTACATACCTTTTCCAATATATCATTAAGTCTCTGCTGGAACCAGGTACTGAATAACAGAAACATTTTATAGTGAGTAATTGCTTAAAGGGCAAGGGAGATTCTTGTTTATTTCCCAGCATCTTATGGTGGGCCCGTTTCTGTGATACCTTACAAGTTTTATCAACCCTCAAACACTATAAAAATGTAGGACACATCAGAGACTTTGGGTTATTTTACTCTAGATTCTTTAAGGTTTTACTCATGTTGGTGGAAGATGGGCAATGCTACATCTATTAGAAAAGTAATCTTGACCTAACTGAGACATCTTTAAAAGGCAGCAGCCTGAGAATAAGCAAAATATAAAATTTCAGAGGACAAAAACTTTCATTTATTTCTGTGAGGTTTAGGTTTAATTTGAAACTTTAATTTCTCCTTTGAGACTGAATAATGGGAAAATGGTCACATTTAAAGTGTGTATGTGTGTGCGTGTGTGTGTGTGTGTGTGTGTGTGTTTCTGCCATTAAATTGTTTGAATATGTGTGGAGTCCTTTGGTACCCACTTCATAACCTTCTCAGGTGATGCAGGTAAACTATATTGGACAACATGGCTAAAATAATAGGTTTCCTGAGCACGAAATGATCACTTTTATTGTCTGTACTGTTCTCATTTAGTATCATTTAGTTCCACCTTCAGGGTTACCTCACTTTTTATCCATGTACTATATTTTCCCTACTGCATTCTCTTTGAGGCAGGAACGTTGTCTTTTGTAACACTAAAAACGAACACAGTGCCGTTCACTAAACAGTGAAAAGAAGTCACCCAGTAAGTGAGATGAAGCACCTGGAGCACTAAGTCGATCGCTTGGCACAGTGGGAGCCCTCGCACACCGTAGATCGGATGTGTCTGGTGACGATGATGCATGCGGCAGCAAAGATGGCGATGGTGGTGACAGACACAGCTGGGGAAAGAGGATCCAGCTGCAAAAACAGTCAAAGGCACAGTTAGCTAGAGACACAGACACACTGTTTGCTCGTGGTAGAATGGTATTCCCAGCCTCTGACCAGGCACTTTACCTCCCACTTTTCACATGCCTGTGCTTCCCATCATTTATTACACATAGGAGTCTTGGACTTTGGACTTACCTGCCTTTACCTGCCATGCTTAATGCACTTCCTTCTGGGTGAGGTCCTGGCATAATGCTCTATGCCGAGGCAAATAGAGACCTGGGGGAGGGAGGAGGCAATTTTGGCAGAATTTCACTTAAATATGTGCAGAGTGCTTTATAATATTTTTCTTGGCCCTGCCACTCAGTAGTTACCTTTAAATTTACTTTATGTGAAACCAGAGAAACCTCACCCTGAGTAACCATTTCAGGTGGAGTTCAAGCTCACAAACTTTGGATTACCTGGTTGGCCTATCCACTGACCTTGACTGTTGGTCACACTGCCACCTGTACTTCTGACCCCTTGAGTTCTCTTTTATTTTCTTCTAAGTATATACCTAGTAAACATCACACACACACACACACACACACACACACACACAGAGTGTATATGCCCAAATATAAGGTGATTCTCCATTTTCCCAATGACAGTATCAGAGAGAATATAATGGTGAGTTAAAATACTAATGATATAGATGAAAAAATAAAATCTCTGTGCCCGATAATTAGTTAATTAGGTATACATGATACTTAAATGTACATACTATATAAAGTAACCCTTTAACTTAGAAATATTGCTCTTTCACATTTAATGAAAAATGTTATTCAAATTTTCCCACGCAGCTTTGAGATCAATATCTTTCTCATCACTAAACCACTTTCCTCAGTCATCAAATACAGTTTCCCAGAAAATAGCATCTCTGCTTCCTTTCTGAGATAAAGTACTATTTGAAGCTGTGTATAGTGATGACACTGAAATTTTTGTTCCAAACCTCAAGTTCCCAAGTTCATAACATAAGGAAGGACAGTTTTTTATTTGTTTGTTTTTCCCATTTATCCTTGAGAGGTTTACATTTGATATCTGCCTCACATTCACTCACTGTTTGATTTTATAAAATATATACTGAAATGGTTTGATTTCTTTAAAAAAAAAAAAAACAAAAAAACTCTGATTCCCCCAGGAAAAATTACTGGATCTGTTTAAATTTCTTTGTCTCCTTTTTCTAAAACAATAGATTATGTCAGGTACACATTATAAAGGTCCGAAGTTAGCATCGGTTGAAGCTGTTTCAGGCTCATGTTTCTTTCACATCGTGTTGTTGTTTAAATTAATTGAGAAAGCAGGCACAATATTATGTTTTAAATTGTAAGAATTCAAAACTATCACAACACTATGTTTTTCTAACTGATCATTTTTGTGGGAAAAGAAAAAACTGCTTCATGTACATATATGTATATGTAGATTTTGTTTCTGATGTAAAACCTGAGTTGTATCTCTGACAAGGGAATCAACTCCTATTTAGCCATGGCTCTTGGTTTCAAAGACAGAAACTTAACCCAGACTAACAAAATGTGTAAAGAGACTTAGTGGGTTATATAAATAGAGGATAGGGATAAAATGGGTTCAGGGCTGATTGAATCTAAGAACTGAAAGAATGTGGTAGTCACTCTTGATTACTTTCCCACTCTGGAGTAATCTCTTTGTCAACAGATTTCTCTCATCTCTACTTGTCTAGGTATTGGGGTCATTTTTCTCTTCTTCCATAAAGTTCTTCTCCATGTGGAAAACACAGACCAGGAAGCTACAGACTTACACCATCCTGAGTGAGCAACTGCATAGAAAGGAGGAACAAGGCTATTCTCCCCATTTAGCATATAAAGAGCCCCAAGTGAAGAATCTGAAGTTCCTTGTCCATCCTTGGGATTTGTGACAGTATTCAAGCTCCTGAGTGATTTTAATTGCCTTGGCCTAGACTGGATCAGCCCCTGAAAACATTACTTCCTGCCCACCAGCTCCTCCAGGAGGGCTGGGGATCCTTAATGGAAGAAGAAAGATGCCGGAAGAGTGGGAAGGGAACCGTGGGTATACCAAAACCACAGACGTTCACTGCAGACATTTTAGACTCACTTAAAAGTTAACGATTTTGAAGAAAACTTTCCTTTAACTAAAATATTCAGAAGTTGCTTTATTTTAAAAATAATGAATAAACTACTTAACACACATTTCTTGCTGTGAGTCTGCATTATAATTGTGTTGACTAAATGTCCAAACTACTGTTGGGAACTGATTTCTGCTTTAGAAATATGATTAACTTAATAATATTATGTCTGTGTCTGAGCTTACATAATAGAAAAAACCAAATAATAAATTCATTCACTTTATTCCTATGTAACCATTTCTATTATTATCATTCGTGATTAAAAAAAAAATTTCTACTGTCCTATTATTCTTTAGATCCTTTAAGAGAAGTAAAACCTACATGTCCTTAGAATTCAGAGCAGGAACTAAGCCCTAATCAATATTTTACCATACCTGTAATCAAAACTTTCGATCTTCTTTAAGCTATGAACAGTTATGCTTCACAGTGAAATATAATTCTGTCCCCCTGCTCTTTGAGAAAGGGTTCTAACAGCCTCCTGCATCCACCTTAAACTGCTTTTCCCAGCTGCAGGGGAATTAAACAAGTTATGAGATTTTCCTAGCAGTAAACTTTCTGAACAAATAGAACAGTTTTTCATTGTGGTGTTTGGGAATTTTTCAAAGCTTTAATTTTTTTAGTTATTTTCCATTAGGTTTTAATTTGCAAAGTTTTATAAGCAAAATTAACCAGGAGAATCAGATTTTGATTTTCAAAAAGTTTCCAATTAGAAAGACTTAATTAAACAACACAGCTCTGGCCCTCCTTCTTTCATTTTAAATGGTGTGCAGGCAGGTACTCCATTGGGGACTGGGGAGGGCTCAAAAATCAGAAGAATATTTCAAACTTCAACATACACAACCGTGCTAATGATATATATGCAAACAAATGGTACAGTGTGAACCTTTTATGAGTTCCAAATTTCAGGTATGGCCAGGTAAATTTGGACTTAGGTGAGCAACACTGGTATACCGACAAGTTGCAAAAGAAAACAGTCTTTGCTACAAGAAGATCTGAAGTAAAACATCAGAGAAAACTTCAGAGAAAAGAAAGAAGACTTCAGAGAAAAGGAAATGCTTTAGGAGTTACTTTGAAAAGCTTCTATTTATCAAAGATTGCCCAATTGCTGATTGTCACAGGAAGAATAAAAATCCAAGTCTTACAATGGCTATCAGACACCCTAGGACCTGCTCCCCACCTAGAATTACCAGATTTGGCAAATAAATACACAGGACACCCAGTTAAAGTTGAATTTCAGATCAACAACAGATAATAAGTTAGTATAATAAATTAGTATATGTATGTTCTGTATCTTTTCTGGCCACCTCATCTCCTCCCATCCTTTCCCTTCTCACTCCATTCCAGGTGTAATTCTGTGTTCTGCCAATACACCAAGCACATCTGGTTGTTCACTCTGCCTAGAATCTCTTCTCATAGGTATTCACCTAGCTAGCTAGGGCTGCCAGATTCAGCGAATAAAAATATAGGATGCCCAACTGTATTTGAATTTTATATAAATAGTTTTTAGTATAGATATATAGCACGCACAGTAAAAGCTTATCTGTTGTTTATATGAAATTCAATTGTAGTTGGGCATCTGTATTAGTTTCCTAAGACTGCCATAAGAAAAGATCACAGACAGGATGATAAATAGAAATTTATTTTCTCACACTTCTGGAGGGTAGAAGTCAAAGAGAAAGGTGTCGGTGGGGTTGGTTTCTCCTGAGGCTTGTCTCCTTGGCTTGCAGACGGCCACTCTTGCGTTGTGTCCTCACATGGCATGTGCTTCTCTGGTATCTCCTCCTCTTCTTATAAGGACACCAGTTCTACTGGGTAGGGGCCTGCCCTTATGGCTTCTTTTAACCTTAATCACCTCTTCAAAGGCCCTATCTCCACATACAGTCACATTGGATGTTAGGGCTTCAACAATGAACTGGGGGTGGAGGGGTTGGGAAGACACTGTTCAGTCCATAACACTCTACTCCCTTGAACCTCCGAAATTCACATATTTCTTACATGCAAAATACATTCATCCCCATATTAATGGTTCCCAAAGTCTTAACCCATTCTACTATCAACTCTGAGCCCAAAGTCTCATCTAAAGCTCACCTAAATCAGGAATGAGTACGAGTGAAGGTATGATTCATCCTGAGGCAAAATTCTTGTCCACCTGTGAACCTATGAAACCAGACAAGTCATGTGCTTCTGAAATCCAATCGTAGGACAGGCATAGGTTAGATATTCCTATTCCAAAAGGGAGAAATTAGAAAGAAGAAAGGGGTGACATGTGCAAAGCAGTTAATTACAAAACCTAGCAAGATAAATTCCATTCAATTTTCGGCTCCAGGACAACCCTCTTTGGCTGCATGCTTTGCCCTCTAGGCTCACTAGAGTGGCAGTGTCAGTCCCTCAGCCCTGGGCCACAGCGCCTTGCCCTGAGGCCAGGGATGGCACCAGTGTGGCTCACTGGGACTGAGGAGGTGGCCTCAGTCTTTGAAACAGAGATGAAGATAGGCTTGCACACTGGGCCTGTGTGCTATGGGCTGCGATGGGATTGGGAACCCTGACAATTAAATTGCTTTTGTGTCATTCTTTTCTTTTCTTAAAAAGATAACACATGTTTGCACCCATATAGAGCTATCATCCTTACCTTAGGATTCCAGAAGTCCAACAGCCTTTCTTTAATTTGTCCCATTCTGTTCCCTTTAGTCAAGCTTGCAGTGTTTCTGTTGGTATAATCCAGTCTCTCCTCCTGGCTTCCACTGGGATGGCTGACTTTAGATTGTTGCATATTTATAATCTATTTATCAAATGTTTTTCCAACAACACCCTTGGTGCTCTCTCAAGAACATGCATTCTCTATTTTTGCAATGTAAATAGGCTTCAAGTTATGGTTCCTTTTTGCTTAACGATATCTTCAATGTAGTCACTCTTCTCACATTTTATTCTAAGCAGCAAGGAGAAACCAGGCCCCCAATACTTGACTTAGAAATCTGCTCAGCTAAATATCCAGATTTGTCACTTGCGATTTCTACTTTCCACAAAACACTAGAACACAATGTGGCACATTCTTTGACACTTGATGACAAGACACCTTTTGTCTAGTTCTTAGGAGCATGTTGCTCCTGAGATTTCAGATTTCCATCTGAAACCTCACCAGAATGACCTTTCACATCCATATTCCTACCAACAGTCTCTTCAAATTAATCTAGACTTTTTCTAACGTGCACCTCAAAACTCTTCCATCCTCTACCCATTACCCAGTTCTAAAGTCACTTCCACACTGTTATGCATATGTTAGAGCAGCAGCCGACCTCCTGGTACCAAAGTCTTGTTGGTTTGCTAGGGCTGTCATAACAACGCCACAGACTGGTAGTTGAAACAACAGAACTTTATTTTTCCACTCTTCTGGAGCCTCGAAGTCCATGATCAAGGTGCTGACAGGTTTGATTTCTCCTGAGGCTCCTTAGCTGACAGAGGGCCGCTTTCTCACTACACCCTGATGTGGCCCTTAGTCTCTGTGCACACATTCCTGGTGCTCTTCTGGCTCCTGTTGGATGAGGGCCCCGTTCTTATGATTTCATTTAGTCTCAGTCACCTCTTCAAAGGCCTTATCTCCAAACAGAGTCATGGTGGAGGTTAGAACTTCAGTACATGGATTTGGAAGGACACAATTCAGCTAATAACAGCGTCCTTATTTTACCTGGCAGCCCCACACATGGTTGTGTCTTCTTCATTGAGTCATTGCTAAGAAGTCATCTTCTCAGGGATGCCTTCCTGGGGCCCTATTTGAAATTGCAAATGCCCCCTACTCCAATTCAGACCCCCCGCATTTCCCCTGTCATGCTTCATTTTCTCCACACAGTTACCGATTTCTATTATCCATTTTCCTTATTTTCTTGTTTATCATTTGTCTCCTCCCACTTGACTACTACCCCCATGAGGGCGAAGGTTTTTATTTGAATTGTTTCTCTGTGGTATCTGTGAACCTGGAAAGTACCTGGTGCATGGTAGGCACTCAATAAATATTTGTTTAATGTTAACAGTTAACAAGTGAGAAGGAGGACCCCACCCTCTGTGCAGCTATCGGATTTAGTAAGAAGAGTAAAATTTTGGTAATTATAGTAGATTCTGGAGCAGCCTCCATCTCCAGGTCACCGTGCTGTCAAATACTTGAGCAATTCTCAAACATCAATGTGCCTGGGTTACTTGTTAATAAGAATAATACAGCTTCCTGGGCCCCACTCCCAGATACATGATTCAATTAGACAGGGACTGGGCATAGAAATGTGCATATTTAACAAAAATCTCCGCTGATCCTGACACAAGGACAACTTGAGAAATGTAAAGCAATGGAAAGGGAGATGTTATGGCCAACTTCAAAATCAGTTCTAGCAAATACAAGAAGATTATGGAATGATGGTTTGGGGTGAGGTAGAGTGCTTCTTGAGTTACAAAACCTTTGGTTCACTCAAGCTTTTTAATTGTTGCTTTTGCCCAGAGCCTCTCACACTGACTCCTTATTTCTCCAAATCATTCATTCAGACTTCTATGACAGCTTCCCTGGGTCCCTGCCCTCACTTCCTGACCTTCTCCCCCAGAGCTCTAGCATGGGTCTGGTGCTGAAGAGCCACAGCTGGATCTGGAAGTGGGCAGGTTGGCCTTCACCCACCGGGTGAGCTAAGAGGGACCAGTACCTGCATTAGGGACCATGAGAGGTCATCCATTGAGGCACACCCCTAATGGCAGATACAGAGCAAACCAACATCCAAGGAAACAGCATGAGTGTGCTTAGGGACTTCATGGCAAAGCCAGGGGTAGCACTGAGGCAGGGACTGTGAATGGAAAGGGAGATAGTTTTCAAGGACACGGAACTGGCTGACATTTCCCAATCTCTGAATCTCTGGTGTTCTTTATTCCACACCATAAGGTCCATAAGCCTTCTGATGGGTCCATTCTCTGGAAACAGCACTCTTGCCTGCTGCACAGCAGGATTTCACATTATCTCCTCTGCCTAAGATTAAGACATGAAGCCCTCACTCTTCACACACACAAACATGGCTTTGCTAATTTTTCTGGATTTGATGTAGTAATGTCTCTGCTTCACCTTTTAATTTTACTTCCTTTTTCATCTCTGCTCTGCTCTGCTATATCTGGCATAATGACATCCACTATTTTCTGGAAAGTTATTTCATTTCCAATGAGAAGATTGAGTTGAAAGAAAAAAAAAAAAGAGAGAGAGACTGAGTCCTGATTTAGTCTAACCTGCTGGGAATAGATTTTATAAAACTGTAGGCAAACATTTTTCCCCCCTAGCAATTGAGAATGCTTTCCATTGTCACCTGTCCACATACAACCCTACAACATTTCTCTCTTATTTTTAACATTCGAAATCATGCTTTTTAAAATAAGTGTTTTGCCACTGACCAAAAAAAGATTTATACCTAATCTTTGTAATACCTGTCATTTTTATAGATATCTAATGGTATCTGCCTATGGAAATACCATCTTTTCCTCTCTTGAAGTAGTCTACTTTTTGAAAGTCATCATTAGTGTTTTAAATTTAATGTTTTAAATTATTTATTGTGATATCTATTGTCATTTGTTAGGTTGGTACTACATTAAGTGTGTAACTTACTAAAACATGATTTTCTTTTTAATTAGCAATTCAGACATGTGTATTTATAAAATGATCTGTTAAAGAAAATTCCAGAAAACATCAAAATTATGTAAAGATACAATCCAGCTTTATAAATGGCACATGGTAAATAATCAAGATAAATGTGTTAAATTAATAAAATGAAGGAAATTAAAGCATCGGGTGGTTAGCCACTTAGCCACTAAAATGCCTTATGATTTGGAGTTAGTCATTTAATTTTCTCAACATTGGTTATTTCTCTCACATTAGAAGGATCAAGTGTCATAAATGATCAGAAAATGCTTTGAAAACATTATATCACAAATATAATTAGTGGTATTCTTTACAGAAACAGAGAGATTAATTCTTTTACTTGGGCTAAATCTGGCCTTAACAATACATATCTCTTTTCCTCATTATATATTCACCTTTAAATTCACCTTTGGATTTGTATAGCAATGACAGTGATGGTGTTTGTGTAAAGTTTCATGGGAATGCCAAGCAATGGGTCCCAGGGCTCGATGAGAAATGGCTGTTTGGGACAGAAAGGTACAATTCTGTTGACCAAAGTCTCCTTCCTTCTGATGTTAAAATTCCCATTTCTGTTACCTCCTCAGAAGCCTGTTCATCTGAATCAAGGAAGGAAACGTGCCCTAATTGCAGGCTGTGTTCACTAGAAAATATAGGCAGTTTTCTGCCTCTTTTCTTCCTGTGAACAGCAAATGGTAAGGTGACCAACCTGAGGTCTCTTCTTTCACATCAGGCTACACGTACCACTTCTGTGTTTCCTATAATGAGCAAGTTTTGATGAAATGCTGAAAAACTTCTCCAGGGCACGTTTAACCATGCACACACAATTAGCTTCTGCATGATATGCTTCTCACTTAAACAAATGCCTTTTCATATGTATTCAGATTTCCCCTTCCTGTCTCAGTTGTGATCTATAAGCCCATGTGTAATATGACTATAGGCTTAAAAGGATGAATAATAGAAAGAGAAAGGCTACTGAAAGGCGACCTGTGAAGAGAGACACCAAAAACAAACAATGGGGGAAATCTTTTAGAGAGAAAAAAGTTATAGATTATGAGGAAAAGCAGAAAAGAGAAATCATTTTTCCTTGCTGTGTTGGTTAGCTATTGCCACATAACAAAACATCCCAAGGACCAGTGACTTAAAATAGCAAGCATTTATTATTGCTCATTACTCAGCCACTCGTCTGGGTAGATCTTCTGATTTGTGATTTGTGCCAAGCTCAGAAGCTGGTCATCAAGGGGCAATAAAGGAGCAGATTTACATCATCTAGGATCAGGTATAGAAAGGCCTAACTCATATGTCTGTGGTTGGTTTTCTGTTTCTGGGGCAATGGTTGATTAAGCCATGTATCTCCCATAATCCGACAGGCTAGCCTGACTTTATATACATGATGCTGCAGATTTCCCAGTAAGTACAAGCATACAAGGCCTTCAGAGGCTTAGACTAGGACCTGGGACACCATCACTTCTGCTATATGTTATTGTCCAAAGCAAGTCTGAAGGCCAGGCCAAAGGCAGGGGGTGAGAAATCAATTCCATCTGTTCATTGGAGGACTTATGATGTCATGTTGCATAAAACATGGATTCAGGGAGAGGTGAAGGATTGTTTTTATGTGTATAGTCAATGTACTACTCTTGTCTTTCATAAAACTTGTTAAGCCTGTACATAAGGATGGGCGTGTTTTCTATAGAACTCATGAAGTTGGAAGTATGGGTCCTGTATATCCTTTGGATTCCCAAAAGACATGTGAAGCAGATTGTGGTAGAGTTTGCTGGAAGATCCTCAAAATACTTTTTTCAAAAATCTATCTGGTAAAACTCTCTCCCTCATGATTAAGTGTAGTGTTCAAGTGTCAGGCAACAGGCATTTATCTGACAATTAAGTTCGCGAACTTGTTGCATCAATGTTGCTAACCTTTTTTGATATCAGAGGGATTATTCATTATGAATTTGTACCAATTGGACAAACAGTTAGCCCAGTTTACTATTTGGACGTACTGAAAAGGCTGCATGAAAAAGTTAGACAACCTGAACTTTTCGCCAACAATTCATGGCTCTTGCATCACGATAATGCACCAGCTCACACAGCACTGTCTGTGAGGGAGTTTTTATCCAGTAAACAAATAACTGTATTGGAACACTCTCCCAACTCACCTGATCTGGCCCCCACTGACTTCTTTCTTTACCCGAAGATAAAAGAAATATTGAAAGGAAGACATTTTGATGACATTCAGGACATCAAGGGTAATATGACGATAACTCTGATGACCAATCAAGAAAAAGAGTTTGAAAATTCCTTTGAAGGGTGGACTAGGTGCTGGTGTCGGTGCACAGCTTCCCAAAGAGAGCACTTTGAAGGTGACCATAGTGATATTCAGCAATGAGGTATGTAGCACTTTTTCTAGGATGAGTTCACGAACTTAATTGTCACACTGGCCCTGGGAGTACAGCAGTGAACCACACAGATATAGTTCCTGACTTCAGGTTAACAGAGAAGATAGAATATAGATGATTACACACATGCTAAATAAGAAAAAGGTATGATCTTTTTCCATCACCAGCCCTCAGCATTTCTCTCTCAAATTAAAGATGTACTTTCTTAAAGGAAAAAAAATATTCCACACTTGTTAAAGATGGTAAGATAGGACAATCATGATAGTTATAGGAACCATTACAATGAGATTTTACAGTGGGGAAAAGGTATCAGGCTCAGCTCCAAATACAGCACTGACAAGTGGGAATTTATAGCCAAGGAACAGGGTGGAGGTCACTGGAATATTACTTGGAGGAAACATCAGGGTAAGAGGGGTTCTGGCTAAACTGATCCAACAGGATTCTTGCTGAAGGTAGGCTGGGATGATCAGACATCACTTCAGGAATGGTGGAGTATGAGGGATCTGATTCAATAGCAAGAGTGATCAGATATCAAAGGTTGGCGTGCTGGTTAGAATGACTTAGTCATTTGCGAAAACCAGATTTTACCAGAAAGTGCAACAATAGGCCTAGAAGTTTCAGAAGCCTGACGAAAGTTTGGTCAAGCAAAGAATTTCTGTCAACTTCCATTTTTGCAAATATACCTTGCCATTTATGGCTGTGGGTCCTTCCATAAGCTATTTCCTTTTTCTTTCTCCCCATGTTGCAATCCCGCACGCTCATCTCTACCTCTACTTGTGGAGCAACTACCATCCTGCAGTCTTCAGCGTAAATATCATTTCTTCCAGGTAGTCTTGCTTCAGTATACTACCTGCTGAGCTTTCTCCCATCATGGTGTGGCTCACACTATCTTTCACTCCTGTAATTTTGCAAATCTCTCCCAGGAAGCTCTTGAAAGGGTTATGAATATGCCACAATGGCATAAAGATTATAAAGATTAATGGCTCAAGACGTTTGAGAATCGACAGCTAAAGGAACTTCCTATTTTTTTTTTTAACTTCCCTTATCTGCCCAAGAGCAAAGCCTCCCAAAAGAATTCAATTGCCATTGATGGGGTTCTAGTCACACTACCTCAAATATGACACTTAGCATATTGAATAGTTTAAGCTAAATAAATTAGCAATGTTAAAAACAGGACAAGAGGCCCAAAATGGAGTTGCTTATGCTAAGCTCCATGTCATCAAACTGAGACTTAACTTAATTACAGTTTTGGCTCTCCCAGAAATGAAATCTTAAATCAGTCAATCAGGAATCACCTGGTCCGCACTAGTTAGGTAATGTGCTTGATATAACCTTTCCATCCCCTAAAGGAAAGTAACCTTGCAATAACCAACCCACTTTTTTGCTTGGTGTAACTTCCTTGTTCCTGCTTCCTTCTGCCTATAAACATCTTTCATTTTGTACAGCTCCTCAGAGCTCCTTTCTCTCTGCTAGATGGAATGCTGCCTGATTCATGAATCACTGGATAAAGCCAATAAACTTTTTAAAATTTACTCAGTTGATTTTTTTTGTGTTAGTATTATGCTTTCTTAATTATGCTTTACATTTAATATATTCAAACCAAGATCATTATAATTAAAATGGTAAGAGCTAAGGAAAAAGAGAGAACCTTAAAAGTAGCAAGTGGAACATGAATTAAGTTTTTACCAGAAAACAACAGAAGCAGGAAGGTCACTCTGACCTTCCCCCTCCCTTCCCCTAAGCAGGTTATAAAACCCTCACCCAGGATTACCCGCCCTCTACCCAGAGGAAAGGAGCATCTTATCTCTGAAGACAAAGGGGCACTGAGAAGAATTCCCACCAACTTCCTTGCCAAGTGTCCCCCAGTTTATTACACTTACCTTGTACTCTCTGAATGCTCATATTCCTTACAATTGCCCACTTTGCATCAAACCTAGCATAAAAACATTTAGGCTTAACTGTTTTTTTCAGGTCCTCATTTTGTTGTCAAGGCTTTTGTGTCATGTAAAACTTATATTGAATTTGTTTGCTTTTTTCCTGTTAATCTGTCTTTGTTGGTTTAATTTTCAGACCCAGCCAGAGACCCTAAGAGGTCTCCCCTACAAGGTCTTGAGTCAGGGTTAAACACTCCAATGGCTGTGGGGCCAGGCAGGAAACTGAAATGAGTAAGGCAGACAAGATGTAGGAAAAGTCAGCTGCCCTCCAGAGCTGTCTTAAAGTGTCCCACTTTTAATGGATACATTTGAATAGGAAAAAAAATCTCTCTACTAGAAGTGAAAACAAATCAGTTCCAGGGCAGTGATAGTGGCTAATGACACAGTCTCAGGTCTGGGGGGCATTAGGGGCCAGGAGGAACACATATGCCTTCGAAAGAGGTCAGTTGCTCCTAGGAGCCCTCATCACTGCCCTGTGAAATGTGGAGCCAGTATTGTCACACCTCCCCATTTTCTAAGAGAAACTGGAAATGCGTACCTTCACATGAAATATTGTCTCTTTTTTTAATCCGACTATTTTATTTTATTTTTTTATTAGTTTCAGGTGTACAAAGCAAAGTAATAGTTAGACACTTACATGCCTCACAAAGTTTTTAAATGTAGAGCAACAAAATCACAACTATGGGCCACACTGAAACCACTGGCACCAGTTTAAAACCTTAGTTATTGAGGCTCCAGCAGAAAAGGTATTATACATAAGCAGTGTTTTTAAAACATTATTTACAAACATGTCTACCACACAAATTTTTCTAGCAGATATGTTGGTCACTTGGGCTTGGCAATCTCTGGCATTTATGCCTATGGAGGAAAGTGGTTTATTTTGAAGTAACTTGACTGGCTGGCTCTACGCAAGGCTGTAGAGACTGAGAAAAGCCATCCTTGCTGTATTTACTCTGCACATTCTTCTCCTGACTGAGCTTTCATTCCAACAGGGGCCTAAACTGAATCTTCGTTTTGGTCCCTGCTGAATGTCTACTAATCACATCCAGAGACATTAGCTGATAATGGCTTAACGCTTTACATTATGAAGAGATATTTAAATTTTAAATGAGAACTCAAAGATGAAAATGTCATCTTCTTTTGTCACTATCCTCCTCCCAAGAACAAGAGCATTATTAAATGACAAAGTATGCAAAGGATTGACGGTCCCCCATAGATCACAGATGATACCACACATTCTTAGATTTTGAGTAGCATTAGTTAATAAACTTAATACTAATAATTTTGCTTTGTTCAAGTTTTGGAGGTTATCAGGAATCCCTATTAGTAGTCTTCATGACATCCTAGCATTCTCAAGGAAACAAAGTGAATTACTGGGGGAAATGTCAAATTTCAAGAGAAAAGGGATTTTATTTTTTTTTAACTTGGAGCACTGAATCCGTTTACTGGAAAGATCCTATTTTAATGTTGGCCACTCACACAGATGAAGTTGATTATGAAGAGAGAAATTGTTTGGTTCATTAGGCTTTAATTACAGAGATAAATTATTATGGATGAAAAGAGAGAGCCACAAAATTATGGAGATTGAATTCCAGTTCAATAAACAACTTCAAATATCTTCACTGGAGACATAAGCTAGTCATGTTCTTTTTTTGCAATTTAATTTGATGTCCATTGACAAATGATGTTAGACTGTCCCTGGAAAAATCTTAATATCTACAATGCGTTAGTGGCTATCATTTAAATTATACTTTTTTCCCTAATTATATTTTCTGATGGTCGTATAGAGATAGATAGGCCTTACTTTTGTTTCAATTTATTTTGTGTAATAATGACAAAATGTTACATTCCTGTTTTGCTATTATCAATGAAGCCAAATTGCTTTTTTAATAGTTCTAAGTCCTTCAATGGCTCCCCAATGCATGAAGAGATAAGCTGAAAACCCTGAGCTTGATATTTAAGGACTTACAGGATGTGATCCAACCTAAATATCTAATATTATCATTCAGTATTTTGTTATAAAGTTATAAAACTTCTGCTAAACCACATGTTCTCTTCACAATCTCACAAATAGGATTTATATTTTTTGCTTCGAGATTATAGGCATATTTTTCCATACTCTATATTTTCCCTTGTGAAGTCTACTTGTCCAAGTCCAAATTTTAAAAGTTTTGTTCAAATTATACATCTCCCATCTTCTTTCCTGAGCATAGTAGTCTGTGGTGATCCTGCTGTTTGTTTTGTAAAACGTATATTACCTATATCATTCTTCTTTAAACCTCTTACATCATTCGTAGTTTTTACTCTGAAGTCATTCAGCCAGATTTGAAACTTTAGACATAGTGTATGTCACATTTCTCAATTCTTTAAAATAATGGTTCTACAAAATATTGTAAAAAAGAATAACATTTACTAGACAATTGAAAATTTCAAATTGCATATTTGAGAATGTCAGAGAAATATTGTAAATTTTTAAGTGTGATGTTATTATGGTAGTCATATGGTTACATTTTTAAAAAGAGCATTTTATTTTTTACAGCCATATAACAAATAGTTGTGGATGCAGTAATGTAATTGTCTAGGTTTTGCTTCAAATTAATATGGGAGAGAGGGAAGTGGTAAGGTATAGATGAAACAGGATTAACCATAATATCAAGATTGACCAAGATGAGTCAACAAAATTGACCAAGTTTGGCCAATCATTATTGATAGTTGATGAATTTGGGTATTGGCGATTCATATACTACTCTATTTTTGTATATGCTTAAAATGTCCCATTATGAGAAAGTTTTTAATTTTATTGTTTCATTTTAAATTAAAAACCTCAGAGGCAGCATAAGAACACTGGAAGGGGGTACTACTCTCTGCAAGGGATAGTCCCTTAGTGTTTGGTAAGTCACTTAGCCCTAATGAAGCTATGTCTTCTCAAGACGTTCCAGTGAATGCCTCAGCCTCGGACACTTTCAGCTCTCAAGCTCTGTGAATGTAGATGTTTAGGAACCAAAGATTGGTTTGGGGAAAATGGAAGAATATATACACTCTGCAGAGTGATCACTTTAACACCAATGAAGTATAGCTCCTCTTGGGAGGGAAATAAAATACACATAAACTCAACAGAGCAGAAGCAGGAGAACATTTTGCAGCCAAAGGGAGCATCACAGTTGGGGGTAGACGGAGAGTCATAGATAAAGGGCTACCAGTCCAGAGTTTGTTTTGAGAGCAAAAATTATTTGGCAAGAAAATATTCTCTCTTGTGACCAGTAAACCTTAAAGGCCTAGACACACTTGGAGTTTCAGCCTAAGTACAGCCCTGAATGGATTTACAAAGTCACTCTGGACACGCGGTCACGTTGAATAAAGGAATCAAAAGAAATATTAAATTCCAGAGCAGGAAGAGACCAAGTGAAATAAGTAAGTTAGGCAGGTGAAGGCCAATCCAACCAGAACAGGCACAGCGTTGGATTGTTGGAGAGTGCCCAGCATATGTTCACTCAGCGACCAAGAAGTCTTCTTGATGCCCATCTGAAAACGTGCCTTTCAACACAAAGCCATGTCTCCTTGCTGAGCCCTCTGTGAACACAGAGAATAAACAATGTGCCAGCTGAATGATCATCAAATGCCCTTCAAATAGCTGAAGGCAGAGAACATGTTATCTTAAGCCTTGCCACAGTTACCAGCCTCTTAAAGAAAGGCCAGTTCACACAGATAAACCTGAGGGGGTGGGGAGGGAACGCTTAAACTTCTCTGCATGGTCAGAATGACACACTTGAGTTTTAGTCAGCACAAATGTAAGACATCTGGAGGGTAATGATGTTCACTATCCTTGTCAGCACTGCTGACTTTTATGGATCACAAGACTTGATTACTCTAGCCTGTTCCTTTATTATGTTAACTATTACTCCAAAGTACTTCTGATGCCCAAAATGTGGAATATCGTATACTGTGCTTATTGGAAAACAATGAAAAATAACATTCATTATTCTAAGTTTGGATATGTCAGCAGCTAATAGTAGGAAAACTAACTATAATTTATTGAGTACCTGCAATGCCCCAGAGGCCTTCTCAAGATTATCTGTACTATAATCACTTAAATTAAAAGATATTTCCCCATACAACAGGTGAGGAGACACCAAATGACAGCTGGAATTTCAAAGCAGATGACAGATGACACTCAAGACCCCTTCTACTATCAGTGGTTTCTCAATATTGTCTGCACCTTAACATCATCTGGAGAGTGTCAAGGAATGCCTAAGTCCGATTCCTTTGAAATCTCATCTTAATTTGTCTTGAGTGGGGCATCAGCATTTGGGGTGGGGAGATGGCGGGTTGCTAAGCACAAGTAGAAATAATCAGATGGTCCCTCTCCCCTTTCCTTGGTCAGTAAAATAAAAGGATTGGCCTGGAATCTCTCTAAGGTGAAGAGACATTTCAGCGGATAAGCACACAGGTTCTGGAAGCTACCTGCCAGGATTCACGTCCTCACCCTACCTCTAGCTAGCCCTCTGGGACTCTGTTACCCCACCTACACAGTAGGAATATTATCAGTGCCTATCATGTACAGTTGCTTTGGGAGTAAAGCATACTTATTCCTCAATGCTCATTGTACCATGTTTCCCTGAAAATAAAACCTAACTGGACAATCAGCTCTAATGAGTCTTTTGGAGCAAAAATTAGTATAAAACCTGGTCTTATTTTACTATAAGACCAGGTCTATATAATATACTATAATATAATATAATATAATATAATATAATATAATATAATATAATATAATATAATATAATATAATATAATATAATATGATGTAATATAAACTAATATAATACCGAGTCTTACATTAATTTTTGCTCCAAAAGACGCATTAGAGCTGATAGGTCTTATTTTCGGGAAAACATGGTATGTCACTGACCTCAACATGCATCATGCAAAGGCCAAGGGCAGAGCACAGCCACACAGGTTTTCTTCACGTGCTCTCCAAGGAGAGCATTCTGTTGTTCTTGCACCGTCCTGGGTCTACTCTCTCATCTTCCGATTCTCTAACCCTCACTATTTGCACATTTCCTGACTACAGTCTTTGCCCTAAATTTTGGCTCCAGCACATTTAGGGGTTCATATTTCTATTGCATCTACTTTTCATCTGTTTTTAAATTTCTATAAAAAGGCTAATTTTTTAAAGTAAAATAATAAAATGAACATGAAGCTGTATTTCCTAGCTAACACGTATACCATCTGGTTTCTAAAATGTTTTCCAGTGGCTTGGCTCTCACATTTATTGTTGTACATTGTTATTGAATAAATTTATCATAAAACCTCATTATAATACCTATTCACCTGGATTTACCATTTAATCATTCAGTATTTACTTGAGAATAAACCATGTGGAAAACTTGTTGCATCTGCTAACATTAATACACTAGCTTTAGCTGTGTAAGTCCCAAGAGCGCAGACTGCTAAATTTAGATAAATTTAGATGTGTTTATTTGTGACATATCACTTTCCCTGTCTCAGATAGTGAAATCACAAGTTTTTCTTCTTTTCTTTCGTCCTTTCTTTCTTTCTTTTTTGCTAAGGCTCTCATTATTTCCAAGGTTTCAATTGTTTATGGTGCTGTTATCTTGAGGAAAATTAGCAGACTTCTTTATCCTACTGAATGCCTCCACAACATGCGTGATAGCAGTAGTGGGTTCTTAGGGTTTACAGTAATAGCCCTGACTGTTCTTAGAATCATATAATTAATGTTAGCTCTAAGGGAACCTGGGAGATCTTTGAGGCCAACATCTCATTTTGCAAAAATGGAAACTTAGGTCCAGAAAGAGGCTGTACTTGCCCAAGCTATAAAGTAGTACCAACTCTTTCTTTCCTACTTGCAGGTGACTTCAGCTGTGATCAGAGAGGGTGTGACAAGCTGGGAATGAAGTGGGAGTCAGGATCACATGAATGTGGGAGAATTGTTTTCAGAAAGTATAAATATTGACTAGCCTAGCTTCAATGGATTTCTTAGGCTAGTAGTTCTCAAACTTTAGTAGGCATCAAAATTATCTGGAGGACTTGTTAAAGCACAGATTGCTGGGCCCTACCCCCAATGTCTGATTCAGATACTGATGAAGCCTGAGAATTTGCAATTTTTAACAACGGAACTGAGCACACTTTGAGAACCAGAGTCTTAGGTGAGCACACTGAACTCACGTCCCTGACTCCCAATTATTAACATTATTAATAATTATTAATAGCATTCTCAAATTCAGTGCCCTTCCCAATACGTCGCTGTGCTTCCACACAAGGTGATTTATATGGCACCGCTAACTAGGTTTTCTTCCTATTCGTTTTACTTGTCACTATCATTCTTCCTCCATCATCATATTATGTGTCTAATTATAAATGGCACTCTGCTTGGCATTCACTATGCCAGAGTGGTCACTCTACGTCATGCACAATTGGTGATAGGAATCTCCACAGGGCCATTTCAGCTCGGCTATGGGTGGGAGAGATAAGTCATCGTTTGTTTACAGTCCCCAGCCAAGAGGGTCCATGAGAATGATTTCACGCTCTTTTGATAGGTTATTTATTCTGATTAACTTATTACTCCTCCAGTTGTGGCTCTGTAATAAAGGCTATCCAAGGAGAAATGTTGCCTAGAAGCATGGCTTACCCACAGTTGTCAGGACACTAACTGGAAAGCTAATACTAAGACTGTTTTCCCTTGATGATACCTTCTGAGCTTCTTTTCTCTTATAGGGCAATGCCCCAGGTGGAAATTGCTCAGCTAACTGACACGTAAGCTGGCTTTACATAGCATAAGACATTCCAGGTTGAAAATTAGAAACCTGTTGCTGTCAACGTTATATATAGAAATGCATGTGGGATTCTGTTTCCACAAACAGTGAATCATGTATTTCAACCTTAGCAAGTATTTTATGATGTCTGTTCATAGAAAATATGGTGGACACCCTCCAGAAGTTGTGAAAGAACCTTTCTTTTCTTTTCCAGTACTACAGAAATCATTGCAAAAATACCTTCAGAGTAGATGAGAAAGAGACAAATTCAATCTCCTGGGGAGAAAACATGCTGCATTCAAACCCAATTGATAAGAAAAACTTACGTTGCTAAGCCATAAATATTTAAGGGTCATAATACCTGGATAATCTGTTCTTCTATAGTGTCTTGATTTTCAAACGTTCCTTATTCATGATTTTTTTTTTTTTGGTTATTGATTCTCTTTTTATTCAACCAAATTGCACTTTACCAAGGCTTTGAATTAATTGCAGCATATTTGAACAAACACAGGCGAGCCCAGGTAAAATGTGTGGTCTGAAATGCCGAGTTCCCAGTGACAGCAAGAGGGGTCACTCTCAAAATAGAGCTGCTCTCCTCCCCTTCCTCCCAAGCCAGCACTTTTAGCATGTATCGCATTGTATCATTCTGTCATTTTTTAGTCTCTAATTTTTTCCAGCTGTGAGCCAATCAGATTGCTGGCACCACTTTCATGTCTCTTGCAGCATTATCTAGGGATTCATTATTTAAGAAGCCGTTTTACCCTTGAGTGTATGTGTGTACACCCAGAGAATAAAGTTCCTCTTGTGCTGTTGGTATGATGTCAGGGGCAGTTTCCCATTCCCTTCTACAAAGCTTTCCTTCTTCTGATGCAGCAATTAGTCGACTATTAATAAAAAGACATTAGGTTATGCTTATTTATTTTTAAGGAATGACATCATTCCCTGCCTTAATGTCTAGCAATGGAGCAATTCACAGGTCTTTCCATTTATTACATCATGGAAGCCAGTTGAACTTGGCAATTACCTTGCTGTTTTCACAACAGTGTTGAAAGCGGTGCTGAAAGCGGGGTGGGTTGCAAGGGTCTGAATAAACATCTATGTGGCTATGTGTCCTCTTATTTTGTTAAGTAAATTTGTAGCCAGTGAAAAGTACCTGCAGAGTCCAGTTCAGAGTACAAATATCCTCCCTTTATTCCAGAACAAAGTTACAACTCTCAGCCTGAGAGGTTAGAGTGGACTTGGTAATATCCAATTAGTTGGCCCTCCATCAGACACCATCCAATAATGAAGGCCTGCTAACTAAAAACTACGAACCTACAATTTCTAAGTTGAGCCATTTTAAGAGTGCAAGCTGAAACACTTTCAAAGATTCATAGACTTTTGAAAATGGTAAGGACTTTAAGGCTCAATTTTAGATCGAGGGGAATTGAATCCCAAATTACTAAGGAAATTTGATTAATGCTGAACAGTTAGCAAGTGGGAAGACTGGTTTTATTACCACACCTGATAATATCCCTGTCTTAAACATGCTAGAGTAATACAGATTCTCTTTCCACAAGGGGAACTTATGATCCATTACTTGAATTGACCTGGTTCTTTGTGTCAATATTTAAAAAAAAGTTTCTTGTTGCTGGAATATTCAAATCATGAGGCTGCTTCTCCCATTGAATAACTTTGTACCTACACCTTAAGTTTCAATCACAGAACTGTTCAAGCCATTGCTGTTAGTAGATTATTGAAATGGAATCATTTCACCTCCCACCTTCCACAAAGACTGTATTTTAAGGGCACAGGTTAGTCCTCACCAAAAGGGTTTTTTTCCCCTCAACTCTCATTATGGTCAAGCACAAAGCACTGGCTTTATTAATCAAGGTTTGATTAGGTCAGTCATTAAAAAGATAATCAGATCTATTCCTCATGATGAAACTGCCAAAGGTCTAACTAATTGAATGTAATAAAGACATGGTCTTTGACCAAAGCCATTCAAAGGAAACTTCTTTTTCACAATCGCAGCTTCTGCTTGTGAGAAGGTCTTGCCATGACAGATGACAAGACCCAGAAACTGACCACTGACTTCACTAACAGGTATGTGTCCCTAGAATCAGGAGTCAGATTTAAAACACTGATGGAACTATTTCCCCAAGATTGCATATGTAAACGAAGAAAGTTTTCCTCAACCCTCTTCAAGTCTCTGGCTGGGTCTGAAACTTAACCTGACAAAGATAGATTAACAGCAGGAAAGCAAGGAGATTTTATTGAATATTTGCACGTACATGGGAGCGTTCACCAGAGAATGAAGACCTGAAGAAGTGACCAGAGCAGGAAGTCTTTATACCTTTTGCACAAAGGAAAAATAAATTTGTGAAGAATTGACAAGACGAAGGGATCTGGGGTAGGGGTATTTAGTTAAGGGTGAAGAAGTAACAGGAAGATAAGGGTTTGTTTAACAAGGTTTGTCTCTTAGCCTTAAATTTGCCATTTCTGGTGATACAAATGTTTTTCTTCCTCCTGGTATACGGTAGGTACATTTCACATGGGAGTTTTATGACTCAATGAAAAAGGGCGAGGGGGGAAGATCAGAGTGACTTTCCTGCTTCTGCTGTTTCTCAAATTTCTTCAGCTTAAGATTTTAATATGCCAAGGTGCCATATTTGGGGATAACATGTCCTGAACCCCATCTCAAGCAATTACAGACCATAAATATTCCTACAAGATTGTTATCCATCTCAATAACCTCTCTGTTAAAAAAGTTTGAAGAGTTTTGAGTACTTTTATTTTAGGGCCAAAAGGTAACTGTAAAATAGTACACAACAGAGAAATACCACTTTTGTCACAGACTATTTTTATTATATTTCTTGTTTTGTAGCGATTGGCCCATCCACAGGAGAATAAGCAAAGCACCTTATATCAAGTAGACCCTCATATATTCGGCAACAAAAATATTTTTTAAAAAACCCAAATGGATGTATGACTCAGCCCAAAACTCCAGGCAGAAAGTTCATCTATAACAAAATATAATTAATTGGAACAAGATCGTAGAAACAGAGACACAAACTCTCTACATACCCATCAGCACTACCATACACTTCACTATACAATCCTAAAGGTTTCTACGCCATATACATGGCCAATGATACCATGTACTATGGTTTGAATGTTTATGTCATCTAGTATATGTTGAAACGCAACCCCCATGATGACAGTATTGGGAGATGAGGCATGTGAGAGGTGATTAGGTCTTGAGGGTAGAACCTTCATGAATGGGATAGTGAGTGGTTTATGAAAGTATCTCCACAGAGCTCCCTTGCCTCTTCTGCCATGGGAGGACACACCGATAAGTCTGCCGCCAGTAAAGTACCCTTACCCAACCATACTGGAACCCTAATCTTATACTTCCAGGCTTCTGAACTGTGAGGAATACATTTGTTGTTTACATGCTACACAGTCTGTGTCATCTTGCTAGAGCAGCCTGAATGGACTAAGACACCATGCACTGTTCCATTTGTGGATCCACTAGAACTTTCCTATCAAAGACAGGCTGGAGGAAACCCAGTATCAACATTGCTAAGAACTTATTAAAATGAGACTCTTAGGCCCCGATCAAGACCTACTGAATCAGAATCTGCATTTTAAGAAGCTCTCTAGGTGATTCATGCACAAGTTAAAGTTTGAGAAATACTGTTTTAGGGGAAAAAATCTCAAACTTGGACGGACATTGGAGTCATGGAGAGTTTTAGAAAAGATAGCATCCCAACCCCGAATATTCTGATTTAATTGGCATGGTCAGCAAAGTTATTGAATATCTGTTCTAAAGCAGTGTTTCTCAAGGTTCCTTGATAAAAAGCACCTGGAAGTACTTGTTAAAAATTTAAATTCTCAAACTTTATCCTCGGCTCACTATTTCAATATCTCCAAGGGCCAAATCTTGGAGTCTGTATGTTTACAGATGTCCAAGAGGATTCTGATCACCAGGAACCTTTGGCAAACACTGCTTTAGAGTAGTTTGAATACACAGAGCCTGAGAAGGAAGCAGTATCTTTCAAAACAATGTGTTTCTGGGCTCTCCTCAACCATGGCACTATTTTGTTATCATAAGACAGCTCATTCATAAGGTATAATCATAAATGTATTGTGCTTGTTTTCCTAATGAATTGCTTTGACTATTAACCTCTATGTTTTAGAACAAAATCTTTAAATTCATTAATTTTTCATTCAACAGACATTTGGCAAAGGTTATATCTACTAGACAATGTTCTAAACACTGAGGATATAATGCTGAACAAAACAGATAAAATCCCTGTTCCCATGGTATTTTTATTCCGATGAGGGAATAGATAATGGAAATAGTGAACAGGATCTCTTTAGTGATAAGGACTGTGAAAATAGTAATGTAATGTAATGTAATGTAATGTAATGTAACAGAAAGTGACTGAGGGCGAATGGCAATCTGCTTTAGAAAAATTAGTGAGATTCTCTGAGATTCTCTGAGGTGAGATTAAAATATAAGAACCTATAAACAAACAAACCAGCAAAGAAAAGTGTATTTCAGACAGGAAATAGTAAGTACAAAAGACCTGAGCCGGAAGAAGTTCAGTGTGCTCTAAGAACAGGCCAATACAGCTGTACCATAGTGAGTATAAGAATGGTTCAAGAGGAGATTGCAGAAACAGGCATGGAACAAGATCATTGCAGGTCCTTGTTGGCCATGTTAAGTAAAAGGGTTAGGTTTTATTCTAAAAACAATGGAAAGTCATTACAAGGTTTTTACAGGGAGGTGATATGATTTGGAGGCTCTTTGGAGAATGCATTGTCATGGCAAAAGTGGGAGCCAAAAGTTCAAGTAGGCAATTATTGTGGTTATCCAGGCAAGAGATGGTGATGCCTTGGGCTGGAAGAATAGATATGGAAAATAGTACATTCATCCCCTAACGTATGCTCTATTGACATATTTCTATGAGTTGATTCACTAGTCATTAAAGAAAGAAAAAGAAATGTGTTTCTGTGGTGTTTATGGGTTTTGTTGTTGATATTATTGTTGTTGTTTTGTTTTGTAGAAGTCCCCATTTTTGTCTTTGCACATCCAGCCAAAAGAAATTAATTTGCTTCAATATGGGTGTGAGACTAGGGGAGGACTATCCAGTCATTCCTGATAAGCCTTTCACTCTGGTTTAAAGATTTTCATTCATAAATCTCTGGAGTATTTGCTTTTCCTGATTTTTTTTTTCTGCCTTTGGTTTTGAAGCTCCTCTAATGCTTTTTGTCAATTGTGCAATGCTTTCCATGTGAGTGGAAGGAGAATTCATACCATTTTGAGTGGTTAAGTGCCTTTAAATTATTTAAAATGCTGGGAAGATATTTAACTCTTTGGCAAGGGGATTTGGAGAACATGTTATTTCCAGCTGTGGGTTAGATCCATATTTGGAAGGAGAAATTCTTAGCATCAAAAATATCATAGAATACATCCAGGTGTTTTTAAAAGCTGCAAAAAATATCACAACTAAAAAGAATCTTTCATTGTTTCTTCAAGATGCCACACTTCCTCCTCAGTGAAAATGGATACCACCCATCGTGCTTCTGAAAGGACTCTTGGATTCATTCCAGTCGTCTAGGATGGAAAGCGGGCTTTTGAGAACATTAAAAGCAGGAAACTGGAGCAAGAGATTGTGGGCACTTGCAAAAGTGCGAAAGATGAACAGAACTTAACTTTGTAAAGAAATAAGTCTAGGGTAGATAGTAGAAAATTCCATTCCGGAAGAACAAGAGTTATAAAGAACGGGGATTGGGAGGAGGACTCAAGAAGTAATGAACCATTGTATTGATGGTGCTAGGTTAAAAAGAAGAAAGGGGGAAAAAAAGACTATGTCAAATTGACTCAAGTAAAATAGGTGTTCTTGGGACCTACACGAGTTATCAGCTCACAAATGGTTATACTCCGCATCACTATAACAGGGTTGTAAGAGCATATGCCTGGATTTTATGTTGACCTCCAGGAGGACAATCAGACAACACATTCCTTTGTGTTGCTTTTAGAAGGAAGACATGGGAGTGATTGGCTCATGGGCCATTTTAGACTGAAGACTGAACTAAGTTTGCTGGGCTGTGATCCAATTAATAGCAAAGCAATTCAACATAATTGACCCCAGAATAGTTGATTCTGTGACACATGGATAGAGCTTTGACAGCTTAGCGGTGAGATCAGGGAAGGAAATTAATATGTGATTTAAGTAAATTCAGGCACCTGGTAGTTTAATAGACTTAGACACTTTCATCTTTTGTTATTGGATTGAATCTGGCCCAGTTGGGAGTTATTGAAAAATTGATTGCAATAAACTGGTCTCCATGATCTGCCACTTTGAGGCTCAAAGCTCTTCCTGAATCACCAAAGGGAAATGAAGCAACAGGGCACTGGTACACAGTCATCTATTTAACTTATACAGACCAACCTTGTGTTTCTTCCTAGGAGGGGGGCTATAAAGTGTGACAAATGGTGAAAAGTTTTGGAACCAAAGGTAAGACTTAAAAATGCCAGCAAGACCTGAGTTGGACATAGTTCAAGAAATACGCTTTTAATTAAAGCAAGAAATTGGTCTTAAGCTGATTTCTTCTAGGTTCAGGTCTTACATTTGATCCAACATTTTCATGGCTGCAATAAAGACGTGGGTTTATTTGCTAAATTCTACCTCGAAATGCCTGTTCATTCTTTGGTCTTTAGACTCTGTGCCATTGCACCCTCTCCTTCCTCTACTCTAGGTATGCATGTATGTGGTGTATGTGTCATGTTATGATATATGTGAAAGAACAGGTCTAAATTTTTTATTAGCTTTTTAAATGTAGGAGTAATACATGAGTAAAATGTCATGCCATATGGAAGTAAATGAAGTAAAAGAATATTTTAAATTTAAATAGGCTTACCAAATTGCCTTACAAAAAGTCTGTACCAATTTATACCCTCACAAACAGTATATGAGAGGGGTCTTTCTTTCTCATATCTTTGCCAAGAATTGCTATAACAGTTTAGTGTGTCTCAATCTAAACTTGGGGGTATTTGAATATGGATTTTTGGCTCTTTTCCCCTCAAACTGGGGATCACTCACTGTTCTCCAGGCCCACTTGTCTCCTTTTTTGGTTCCTCCAAAGTATCATGCCTACAGCCAGTGATGGGTCCTTATCACTGCTCTTTTCTTCGCCTGGAACACTCCCTCAGTTCTTCCTAGCTGGCTTCTTCTTGTCTTTCAAGCCTTAGCTCAAAGGATGCTTCTCCTGACAGAATTCTCCTCTCTGCTGTTTTCAACAGAAACCCAATTTACTCCAAAGTAACTACCTATATTTCTCTGCTTATTTCCCTCAAAGAACTTATCATAATCTGAAATACCCTTCTTCATATGTATTTGCTTGTTTTCTGTCTCTTTACACCAGCGCTTTGATATCAGGGACCAGTGCATTTTTACTGCTCTCTTTCCAGCCTGGCCCAATGACTGGCAAATAATAATGATGAAATTGTTGACTTTATGGATTGAACATCTCCTCTATCTTATTCTTGGAGGCCATGAGTGGAGAAGTGGAGGGAGATGGATGTGGTATTTATGGTGACTCCCGCTGACAATGCAACTTTATACCTACTCCTTTTCTATGATGTTCTCCATGAAACCAGAGCAATTTGAAGAAATGAGAGACAGCTTTTCTCTTCATATTCTCCTTTGTTGATGAAATTTGGGAAAATATGTTATATTTGAGACTCTTATTTTTTCTTATTTAGTTCAATGCATCTTCCATATTATAATTTGCACCATAAATACCATGATAATTTGTTAGTTTTTAAGGGAAAAGAAGTATATTAATTTATCTGACTTGTGCATGTTTTTCTAACTCTTAAGAAAAAGCAAGGGAATTTCATGGTAATTTGATATGACAGGAGTTTTTCTTATTATTGTGTTTCTGTTTTGTTTTTTTCCTGATCATATGCTCATTGTAGAACATTTAAAAAGTCCTGAAGAATATAAAGAAGGAAATGTAATCCTTGCATTACCTTTTATTACCAAAATATACATTTTGTCTTAAGCCAGATTCCTCACAAGCAGACACTGAAGTAAAGACTAGAATGTAAGTAGTTACTTTGGAAGTAATCTCAGGAAGCAGATATAGGAGAATGGGGAAGTAAGAAGAGGAAAGGAAGGAAGTCAGTGCAGGCTTTGTTGAAGAGCACGTCATGATCGTGGGCAAGTGAGGCTCAGTCCTCCTGGAGGGAGATGTCTGTGAGACCACGTAATACACACCTCTGAGTTGTCCCAACTGAGAGACAAGTAAACTCATGCGTTCATACTTCATTTCCAGTCTTTAATGATTGAGGGTTGCTTCTAGGGGTCTTAGTTCCCTGGCCGCTCACTCCTGTCATCTGGGTCCTGCTCCAAGAACAGGCTGAGCAAGCTACCATGGCCAGAGAAAGCCATGAGGCAAAGAGTTGTGGGTACTTCAAATATCAATCCAGCATGCACCAGAACAATGTGTGCCAAAGAGACATGGGCAGGGCATCAACAGGATCTGCTATACAGTCATTAGAGACAGACTTGGGTAGATACAATCTGCACCAAGTTCTACCCTCTTCCACAAACAAGTAAGTAGAGCACTTAACATGTAGGGCACTCAGAGAAACATTGCTTTTTTTCAAAAAAAAATCAAATTCAAGACTGAGCACACAAACAAAACTCACTGTTAGTAGATGTGTCAGTGAGCCAAGGCTTCAAACATGCTTGCACTGATTAGCTTGGTTTCTTGTATTCCTACAAGCTACCTTGAGGAGACCATGTCCCCAAGTAGTTGTTTGGTCCAAGGAGAATGTGAAGTGGGGCAGACCTGAATCCAATCTGAATTCAGGAGCCCAGCCCAGCCAAATGCCATCTAAAATAGAGCCACCCAAGTCTGCAGACCTGTGAGCAAGAAAAATAAATGCTTACAATCATAAGCCATTGCTTTTCAGAGTTATGTGTTATGCAGCATTATTACAATAGCTGACGGATACAGTGCTCAAAGGAATAGGTAGGTTAAAGAAAGCATTGAGAACAATAGTATATGTATGTGTGTGGTGTTTGTGTGTGTGTGTGTGTATAATGATTATAAATATGGAGTAGATATTACAGATCATTTTTAAAAGAAAGAGAAAATCAACTAGAGAGCTTGTGAATTGTAAATTTTATCACTAAAATTAAAAGCTCAATTATAAGGACTAAATAATAGCATGAAGGCAGATAAAGAAGGACAGATTCACAAGTTAGTAAACTGGACCGAAAACTTGATTTAATATCCAGCACAAAGAAAAAAAAGATAATTATGAAATAAAAATTAAAACATGATGGAGAGATAAAAGAATGGTGGGAAGGGAATATGAAAAGTAGTAATGGGAAAAACAAGTGAGAATTAAGAGCCCATCAAATGTTCAGCAGGGCTACATGAAAAAGGTCCACCACCTAGATATAGTATGGCAAATTTTCATTAGAATAAGAATTTGAAAGGGCGGGGGCGAAGGATATCTACAAGGAACAATAAATATATGAATACCAAGGTTCTCTTAAGCAACATTGGTTTTAAAAATTTAAATTAAAGAAAAGCTTTGATAAACTAAGAACAGAGGATAATTCCATTAATTCACAATTTTATTAACTCCAGGAAAACTATAGCAAACAACATACTTAATGGTTAAACACATTATTCTTTCTATAGTTTGTCAGTTTTAATTTTCAATTTCAAACATATCACATATATGTGTCCATTCTAAATTGATATAGATCTTTATAAACATTTCAAATGGTTGCATGGTATTTCATTCTATGCATGGATATATTCTAACTTATTTAATCAGAGCTTCTGTAATGGGGATTGATTGTTTCTAATTTATAATCTATAAAGTCTACTTCAATGAACATTATAGTTGAAATTTCCCACAACCTCTGTAACTATGATTGGATATTATCAACATCTTTAAAGTTAATTAAATTAATGATTCAAGAATAAATCTTGTGGGATTTTGAAAGTATTCTTTTAAATTTACTAGTGAAACTAAAGATCATCCTGTATTTTCTCATTTAACAAATAGTGCCAACTATCTGTCAGGTCTGTTCTATGCATATATACATCATTGAACCAAACAGACACAAGTCACTACCTTCAGATAGTCTATGTATTTCTTTTTTTATGGGCAACTCTACTGAGCTGCTCATTTTGTTCCTTCTGCTTGTCAGAAAATATGCACTAGGATTTTTAATTATTTCATTAAATTATTATTTAATTATTGTCATAATTACAAAAAATAATTTCTGTTTATATTTTAGCTTTTACAGTTCTTTCTTGCAACTCAAATAAGTTTTGATTTTACGTAGGCACATCTTTCAATGTTTCCTTATATTTTTCTACCTACTTATCTGAGGATTACAGAAAGAGTCATCTACATTTTCTTCTAGTACATTTATAATGATTAAGCTGTTACTTAAACATTTACCTAATAATATACACAACAAACTTATTCACTGGTTGGGCCTGACCTAAGAATTATGTATACCATGGATAATGTTGACTCCATTGGTTGGCAATGAAAAACTGCTTTTACCAATAAGGATGTACATAATAGATGAGTAGCATTAATTCTGTATCTATGAAACATTTTTAATTCTTTTATTTATGCTTATGAGTTAAAAGTGTAACTCTGGAAATCAATAACAACACCCATATGAAAAATAATACCCTGGAATACGATTTTGTTGAACTTACAATGAACTTGAAACAATGAAGAGTTCTTGGCCTTCTATGACATGTAAATTTGTAAATTTGTTACCGGTACATAAAATTTTTTGTGCCATAATATGTTAAAAAGTAAATGCTACAATCCCTTTGTAGTATAAAAAACAATTACCTAAATGTAAGCAAATAAAATTTTGAATTAAAACAAAAAAACACGCTTTTACCTACTAAGGGGTATGTTTTATTCCTGCATCAAAGTTTCCCTGTGTTAAAACATGGTGATGTCGTGTGTTAAAACATAGGTGACGTATCAAATCACCTACATGAAAACGTTCTTGATAACAGAATTACTGCCTTAACAATAAGGTCTAAAATTCTTAACAGGCTCATTGGTCCTACACCACTCAAACTTCAGCTCCCTGAACCCGGAATGTCCTCTCCCTGTAACCTTTGGCATGTATCATTTTCCTGTGTGTACTGGATTTCTTCTTCATACCCACTTCGTTGACTCCCATTACCCTTCAGATCTCAGCTTCAATGTCTCCTCAGGGAGAAGCAGGCAGTCAGTTAACAAATATTTATTAAGCCAACTACTAAATGCCAAATTTTCTTTGATGACCCACTCCTCTCCCCTCCCCAGCCAAGGCTGGTGAGATACCACTCCAATGTGTGGTCATATCACCCATCACACTAAATTACAATGACCTCATTACTTGACTAACAGCCACTAGGAAGCAAGCACCTTGTCTTGTTCACTAGAGTGTCCCCAGCTACTGACAAATAAATCAAAGTGAATTTGAACAAAACAGTATACCAATAAGGACTAGGAGAAAAATATGAGACAACTTCATTTCCTGGAAAGCAGCGAACAGATCATGCCCTATGGTGAAGATACGATTATTATCCTTACCAATAAATTGGACCATCCAAGAACACGGAGTCCAGATGAGGAAATTGGAGAGGCTTACTTAGAGTAGTAAGAGTGATTAGAGGTGATTTATTGTATTCTAAAACTTAAAGAGGTTAAATGAGTTAACCAAGTTTACACAGCTTGAAAAAGGCAGAGCCATAGTTCTGACCCAGGACAGCCCGAAACCTGAGCCCAGCACTTAAGCACTGTTTAAGGCTTACGGGAGTTAAGACAAGGGAGTTGTAAGTGGATGGGCTTTGTAAACTGTCAAGCACAGGGCGAAAACTGGTCATGAGGAGCAGCTCATCTGTACCACAAAGAAGGCAGCAGGAGTATTTGGATGTGTGTTTGCCCTCCGGGAGGAATGAATGCCTGAGATTTCAGCTCTGATCCAAGTTCAATGTGTCTGGCCCAAGGTTATTTTTGATTCAAGGCCACTGTGTCCTGGTTTCTATCAACACTGAAATAAACACCACTTTGCAATCTGCACCTTTTATTAATGGTGTGACTCACTTAATGAGGGATTTGCTGACTCACATCAATCTTCCTTCTAGAAGAGGCCCATCAAGGATTTGTAGGCAGCTGCCAGCCTGGATCTACTCTGTGTTAGCATTTGGCAAGTCTAGCCACTCTGCAAGCACCTTCTTCCTCCACAAGAGGGGAAAGCACGAAACCTCAAGACTCAAGATGAGCACAAACACACACACACACAAGTTTTAAGTGCTATTTTATTGGCTTTTTCTGGACATTGTTTTTTTATTTTATTTTACTTGATTTAGTTTCAGGCAACCAAACAGTCATGGATGGGTTCCTCTTAAAACTTGATCATAAAATCGTTTCCAACAGGGCAAAGGCACTAATCAAAATTGTGGAAGGAAAGACCTGAATAAAAAAAGAATTTAACAAGACATGGAGGATTTTTTATTATGAAATTTCTCAAATTTTGCACCCAGACTGACTCATAAAGGAAGAAAATATTCTGCCTTAATGACAACATGTGATTTAGTGTAGCCTGCATTACAGAATGGTAGCGGGAAGATGGTAGCATAATTTCCCCAGGTTCTGTTACTCTGTGATTCTACCTTCATACAACCACATACTGACTAGTTTTTCCTGAGGAGTTGCTTCTTGTTTGCCATGAAAATAAGAGCCTTTACCCAATCCACTACCTCTTAGGTCTAGTTATTGCTGATATCTCTTGAAAAGCAGTTCAGGCCAAACCCATGTTTGTAGTGGATTCCCCTCAGAGCACCCCCATGCTTCTTGTTTTACACAGAATATGGCTTGCTGCACCTTTCCCTTCTTGCCTTTCCTGTGAATAACATGCTTTGTTGGGGAGCTTCTAGGTAATGATACCATCTTGAGGACCAGCTTCCTTCTCTTTCCCACCACTGTAGTCCTGACTGGGCTGACAAAGGAAACCAACACAGGGTAGATGTTTTTCTAAGCATCACAGTTAAGGGGACGGTGTGATTTAAATGTGAGAATATAAAGTAGATATAATGCAAAGATAAAAGGTAAGGACAGCCTGGGCAGATTGGTAGCTCACCTTCCTCAGAAGGTAGTTTGGGCCTCATAAGAAACATGTAGGGGAAAGCCTTGCCACCCTCTCCTAATTTTTTTTGTTTCTGGGGTGGGGAGGCTAGAAGTGAGGGGATGCTGAAAGGCTCAAAGGGAAGGCTTTGTTTAGAGGACTCTCCTTGGCCACTGTAGATGGGTGGAATTGCAGGGTTTCTATTCAGGTTAGAGTGGGAATTTCCACAAAGCAGCCTCATCATTTCTCCTGCATGATAGGTGGCAGTACCATCATTCCTCCTGCATGAGAGGTGGCAGTACCTAGGAACAGTCATGTGGAATTCACAGTTGGTCTTGCCAGAACCCCTGGGCATGAAATCAGGAGCAGCAAAGGCCAGGGAGGCAGTTTAGATGGTCCTCTCCAAAGAATGACTCCTTACTGCATCGAGCAGTGGCCACCACTCCTACACAGCAATTGTTCAGATACAGAGAAGAAAAGCTGCAGAGAAAGAAGTTACCCTGCCAGCATTGTAGTGTGTAAGGCATTATTAATTCCCACTTGGCTATTTGGCTTTTGAGCTGGTAACCAACCGCCCAGGTTAAGATGGAGGAGGAAAAAACTGTGGAATGAAAGAAAACAAACAGAAGTCCTAGCCATTACTCAAACAGAATGAAATTGAGAGAAAGAGGATATTGCACTCCTGAGGTAGGGGAAGAATTAGGGGAAATCAAAGAAAACAATATTGGTATGTTGGCTTCTTCTTGCCATTCTCAGCAACATCCCAAAGAGAAAGCAACTTCAGCCTACAACTAGCCAACTAGTCTACAAGCAAGATGCAAGAGAATACAGCTTTTCTAGGAGCAACATTTTCTTCCCACAGTCTTCAATCTAAGTTGATTGAGAGTTTCATAATATGGAGCCTTGCAGGGGTGAAAACAGAACAAAACAATTTCTCCTAAACTCTGAGCTGAAACAGTTTTAAGTAGTGACTCAAAGCTCTGGATTTAGCAAGAGATAAAACCTGGCTTCGAATCACTTTGAAACATCTTCCATTAAGGGTTCTCTACCAAATAACATGTGCCACCAGCCTGGGGGGAATAATCAGGTTACCTGAATCCTGTTGTTTCAAACATCTTCAAGGTCACCATTGTTAACTTGAGAGGAGGAGGGTTGGGCAGAGCACAGAGGGGAGTAAATAAAAGACCCAGCTTAAAATAGTATTAGCACAAGATCTTTGGCAGTAATTAGCTATACATGGAACAGATGGGAAGCAAATAAATGGGACACCTACTAAAATGTTGAGGAAATTGTATTCAAAGAAATTGCTAACTTGGCTACAAAAGCCAGTAACCATTCAACTTCTAAGCAACTCTCAGGTCTGCAGCCCTGCACTAGCAGGAGGAAAGCTAAAAAGCTGCACAGGCCCCCAAGAAGAGTGACCTCTCAGTTGTGAGCATGAGGGAAAATGAGCAAAGAACAGAGACTGAGGCTGTGAGATGGGACACCAAGCAACCCAGCCCACTGCCAGAAGGTGGGTCTTTGCTATTCCTCCTTAGTAACTGCGGTCGTTTTCATAGATCCAACCAGGAATGGGAAGGGAGAGAATTGGAAACACACAGTAGTCACTGGTCAGTAACTGCTCTGTGTGCCCAATTCTTCTCTCTTTTATTTCTCTCTCAAAATAAGTTTTCATTTTAGTTCATATATATATATATATATATATATATATATATATATATATTCAATTTTTTCTTTCACTGATGTAGTTTAGGTATGGAAAATACAGAACACTTGTTTTAGGTTATAAATTACTAAGCCAAAAATTAGGAGCCAAAAATTAGGAGCTTTATTTTATCCAGGTCAGTCAGGAGCCATAACTGACCTGATGGAAACGGCTGCACATCATCTGGGGATCATGGCGTTTGGGTTGGATGTACTCATTGGGTAGGACTGGGGACTATCTCCCCACGGAAGAGAAGAGTGTATGCAAGGGGAAAACAATGCATGTATATTCAGCTGGTCAAAATGGCAGACTGGCAGAGGCAGCCAGCTGATCGCTGCTAGATGGAAATAGCCCTGATGTAATGCTGTCTCTTCCTGTAACCTCTGAGATGATGTCTTCTTACCTGCATGCCGAAGTTGCAACATTTTATGTATGGCTTCCCACTACCAGCCGTGTCATGGCAGTCAAATCACAGAGCCACAGAATTTTAGAACTAAAAAGAACATTAAGATTGTCTTTCCCTGTCCCCAAATTTTACCAAGAGAAGAAACTAAAAGTCAGAGATGGAAAATGACTGCCCAGTATCAGCGTTACGTTATGGCAAGGTGTTGACTAGAACCTCGTTCTCCCAGTTCCTGAGCTATGTGCTTTCCCACAGCCCTCACCACCTCCAACTTGAAACACATTCATTCAAAATGGTCATTCTTAGTATATGCCAGACATTCTCTTCTGACCTTCTACAGTCCTACCAAAAAAGAGGCTTGCAGAATGAAAATACTGGCAAGATTTGGGGTGCAAATTCTAGCTTTTAGCTGATCTTGCTATGTGGCAGCAGCTGAGCCATAAAGCAATTTGGTCTTGGCAGCCCCCTTCTTTTAATTCAAATTTGCAAAGTAAAGTAATAAAGTATAACAGAAGCTTCCTTTGATTTAATGCTGCCGGAGGAGAGCCTTTAGTTAGATCTGAGTTGTTTATTTAAATCAATGAATGGAACTTTAACAGAACAGCTAATAAACAAACCCTCCACCAGGTCATGCCAGGCTCCCTGGGACCCAAGGTGTTGGGTCTGAAATCCAGCCAAAGAGACCAATGTTTCCCATTGGCCTCCCAGAGGTCTCCAGTGGTCTCCGGCATCTCCATGGGGCCTCGGGTTTGGAATGCCTTCTGAGAAGCCAGGCCCGGGGGGTGGCAGCAAGAGGAGCTTTATTTTATCCAACCAAGAAGGAGGGACAGCCAAGGCAAGCTGCCAGCTGGGAAAGCCAGCACCCCACAGCCCTGAAGCCCCCAAGCAGCTTTCCTGAGACCACAGATCTACCTATTCTCCAAGGCCACCATATTCTCCATGGAATTCAATGGAAGAATAATTCCAAGAGTTCAGATCTAGTACAGCTGACACTTAAATTTGAATTTTTTAGACTTTTACATTTGATGTATAATTATGTTTGCATATTGATGTATTACGTTGGTGCAAAAGTCATTGCAGTTTAAAAGGTTAAAAATAATTGCAAAAACCCAATTACTTTTGCACCAACCTAACAGTAGAGGCACACTGACCTTTGAATGATTCCCAGCCCCCTCGGGGATTCTCCTCCTTGCGGCCTCTATTCATTCCAGCTGCCCCTTCTTTACAGAATGGTCTTCCTTCTCCTCCCATCCTCCCGTATTTTAAGATCAGGTTCAGAATTTGCATCTTCATGGTGTCTTAACAACTCAGGAAAAGAGTGAATTTTCACTTTTCTACTTCCCTAAAGGATTTGATTGGACCTATAGCTTGCCATTGTAATGTATTTTCTAAAGATGTGAAACAAGGAGAACATCAACACTGTGGTGGAGAGCTGGTCTCATCCCAGAGAAAACAAGGGAGGCCTAAATATGTTGTCACATTCTGGTACCATAAGGATACATCTCCACTCACAAAACGAGCTTTGGATGTTATTTTTTGCCCCCACTCCCCTCCTTTTTTTTGGCAAGATAGGTGCACCTCAGGGCTTAATTCCATCTCTTTTGCCTTTTAGAACGAGGTGGGAAGCCCTGGCTGACGTAACAATTGCTTATGACTTTCCTTTGCGGTATTTTTACTAAAGCAGTTTTACTAATAGGCTGTTTACAGTCATTTCCCTTTCACAGCTGGCCCCAGAGTGAAATGAAAACAAAAAATGATACCCAGGGGTTTATCAATTTTTCTCCCTTATAAACTGTTAGTGCTTCTCAGCAGGACTTCACAATCCCCAATTTATAACTCCTTTCAGCAGGATTTGTCTGCCCAGATTGACTCACTACATGGAAAAAACCCAGATCCCTCCGGCAGAGCCCAGTGCCCCTTGCTGAGCCTGGCAACATCATTGTCAGGTCTGTGCAAAAGTTGGGGGACTGCAGTTCGTGCAGCATTGGAACCATACAGAGGGAAATGAGGATACCATCCCAAGGTGGCTTAATGGGAATTCCAAAGAGCAGAGGGACTTTGTTCTGCCCATACATATTTCCTTAAGTTTCCTCTTAATTTTTCCAACGAAAACCTCTAGTACGATATTTAGTATGCAGGAAGTACGAAAGAGCCTGCCAGCAGCACCTAAAATTCTAAGCCAAAGTAAAGAAAGCGGAGGGGCAGGGGCAGACAAACAGGAGAGGAAAACATGATGCAAAAAGCAAAGGCAACAAGTCAGATTTCTTCACTGATCAAAAAGGGAAGAAGATCAAAGCCAAATCCCATCAGGGTGGCATGTGGGATGAGCTACCCCATAAGTCATTACCTCAAAGTTATGGTAAGTGACAGGAAAGAGTTTGTGCAAGGGACCTTTTCATCCTCACACATATACCTTGTTAAATAATACAAGACCATATTGTGATTTATTTCATGATCCATTTTTTAAATTTAATATTTCATTCACGTATTCATTCATTCAAAATAAGCATCAACTACAAATGGAGCAAACAATAAAACAATCTCTCCTCTCATGGTGCTTTAACTCCCGTGCTAAACATGGGTGTAAACACATTATCCCACTAATTAGCTGTATTAAAGGGGGATCAAATCCAGACTCAGTTCCCATGGTACAAGCAACAAGGACAGCCCCACAGAGATTCCACTGAATCTGAGACCTAAAGGATGAAAAGACTGAGCCAGAAAAAGAGGTAAATAGAGACAGAAATGCTACGTGGAGGAAGGATGGTGTTAAAAATCCTAAGACTGAAAGAAGCTTATTGAATTTGAGAAGCAGAATATCCAACATGACTGGAGCACATAAGCAAAGGGGAAGGTGGCTGAAGACGAACCTTCAGGAGTGGGTAGGGGATGGCCACTCAATGTCCTATAGTTCAGAGTGAGGATAATGAATGTTATCCAAAGGGTGGTGGGAAATTATTGCAAAGTTTTAACTATCGCAAGATAGCTAGACATGCATACGATGAGTATTATTTCATCCGATCTATGGAAAGAGGATCTAAGGGAGAAAAAACCAGTAGGAAGTTAATATGGTAGTTTAACTGAGGATAAATGCGATTTATTCTAGGATGTTAAGTTGAGCCCTGGTGATGTCAGTGGAGTTGGAGAGAATGGAGATTTAAGATATATTTTGGAAGTAGAGGTGACAAGCCTTGCCAAAGAATGCGATATACAGCAAGCTTCCAACATGAGTAACCCGGCAGGTGAAGCATTTGGCTTTCTCCAACCAATACTTACTTTCTACGTCCCCTAAATCAGTCAGAACTGAAGAGGGAAATCAAGTTTCTATCCCTCTAGTCTCATGTTCAGGCCACCATCCATCTCTCTACCATCATCTACCTCTAAACCCTGCCTCTCCACTTGCCAGATTTGGGTCCTTGGCAAGATATTGAATCTCTATAAGCTTCAGAGTCATCATCTGTAAAATGTGGGAAAGTGAGAGAATTATATGCGATCATACCCGTAGAGCTCCTGGAACACAGAAGGAACTCAGTAAATGCACCTTTATTTCCTCCCTTCTTCCCCTTTGTAGCACTGCCCTGTGAGAGTTTGAATTTGGTGTGTTTTTTTTTCAAACATAACCTTCTGTCCTGCTCTTTCTCCCATTCTCCATTCCACACAAATGTGCTCTTCGACCTCGTCCAGATAAATATTCACTTATTGCCTCCATCCATCTAGCTAATTCCATTTTCCAGGTCTGTTCTACTCAACTTTCAATACCTATTTTTGACCTTGTGGTTATTTACAACCAGCATTTACAAGGACCTCCTGTTCCCTGGTGACAGAAGCAGTAAAGTGGCTGAACTTGGGGACAGAGGTGGAGAGCTCGGGAAATAAAGAGATGTTGCAGGTCAACGGCAGGGCAGACAGCGACAGTGTCTGGGGCTGGAGCCGATTCAGAAGCAAAAAAACAGAGCCAGGCAAGCTGTTAGGTGAGTGGAGGCAGACACAACCTGACAGAGATAAGGGGTCTTGAAACAAAAGCAAAAACCTGCCTCAGACAGGAAACCTCTCATTCCCTCCTCTGTCACTATTGTGGCTGCATCCAGTGAGCGCCTTCCTCCCTGGATTTGCTAGCTGAGCCCTGAGTCCTGGGCGGCTGCCTGCAGACCAGACAGCAGGTTTTATGCAGTCATGAAGTCTGGCTTCTAATAGAGATATCAGACCTGCACTTGTGTGCCTCTGAGAGTGCCTTCCCAATATTTAAAAATATCTTTAAATGAAGGAGGAAGTTTCAATTGGTGCATCTCTGAGAGTCCTTCGAGTTCCAGGAGTGTTTGTCTTCAAAGGAATACCTTGATTTTATTTCATTACTTAGCACATTTCATAAACTTCTTTATTGAATAGATGATAAATGCATGTGGTAAAATGAAATCAAACAATGTGAAAGGGGTACATGCCAAAAACCTTCACTTGCCTTCTTTAGAGATAATCACTGTAACAAGTTTTGTGGGTGGGTGTGAATTTTTTCATAAAGATTCCATTGTGAATGACCAGGTACAAGTATGAGTAGCTAGGCACTTTTTCCCACCATTCATTTACTTTCAATCATGAAGCCACACCCTTTCCCTACCTTATTTATAGACTTGATCCCTCCCTATTTTGTGTCCTCATTGTGTTAAGTATAGACTCCTATTACAGTGTCTATAATGTTTTCCTGTCTACCTATGTATCACTCCCCATATCAAAAAATGATGAACAAAACAATAAAATAAACCCAAAGAAAGGAAAAGGAAGAAACTATAGGGATAGTGGCAGGAATTAATGATATGGAAAACAGCCACACACAAAAAAAGTAATAGTTGATCTATAAAATCAAAGTCCATTCTTTGTAAAGACTAATGAACTAGACAAACCTTTGGTAGGTCTAAGAGGAAAAAAAAAGGCAAAAGTAAGCAACATTGAAAGCAAGAAAACTGATATGATGACAACTATAGAGGAGGCTTTTAAATTATGAGACTATTTTGTACCACTTTATGCCAACAAATTTGAAAATCTAGATGAAGTGAAAGATTTCTTAGAAAATAGAAATTACTCAAGAATGAGCACAAAACCTGAATAAACTAATAACCATATAGAAACTGACAAGGTAATCAAAGATTACCACTAAAACTTTGGGCCGCAAGGGTTTATAAGCAAATTCTACTACGCATTCCAGGAAAAGAGTCTTTGTGTCATTAAACTTATTCTACAGCATAACAAAAGATAAGAAATTTCAATACAATCTGCAAAGATAGTGCACTGGAAAAGAAAAAAATGTTGGCCAGTCTCACATACATAGATGTAAATGTTCTAATTAATAAATTGGCATATTGAGTCCAAAAATGTAATAATTGAATGCCAGAATGGTTTATCTCATTTACTATTGGGCAAGCCACTAATATAATCCAACACATAGGCTGATTAAGAGAGAAAAAAAAATGTACATATATATATATATATATATATATATATATATATATATATATATATATATATATATATATGGTCACCTCAAAAGATGCCAAAGAGAGAATTTGATAAATGTCAATATTTTCTTCATAAAATAATACTTCAATAATATGATTTTATTAGAATGAAATACCCTCACTCTTGAAAACGGTATTTGTCAAATGCTACAGTAAAAATCCCATGTACTTGAGAAATATTACAGGCAATCTTACTATTCAGGAACAAAACAGGGGTCTCTATTATCATTATCACTGAAAATATTAGCCAATGCTATAAGATAAGAAAAAGAAGAGTTTTAACTATTGCAAAGGAAAGCACCAAATGAATTCTTTTCACAATCATCAATGAAGAAACCTAAGAGAAACTATTAAAAAACATTATGAATAAAAAGATAATTCAATAAAGTGGACAAATAGAAAACAACATAGCAGAATCATTTGTTAAATAAAATAAAATGTAATAATAGTAATAAGGCAAATGTTTATATATCCTTACAATATGCTACTATAGGTGTTTTATGCAGGTTAACCCATTTTATCCTCACAACAATCCTAAAATTTAGGTATCATTATTATTACTATTTCATAGAGGGGGGAAATAAGCCATGGAAAGTGAAACAACTGCCCAGAATCATGCATCTAATAAGTGATAAAGCCATAGTATAAACCGAGGGAGTCTGGTTGCATATTTCATGTCCTGAAAATGAAAGTCAGTGTGAAAATACTCATTAAAAGTTTTCTGAACATACGAAAAAAATCTGTCAAATTGGCAAAATATTTAAATTTGATAAAACCAAATAATGATGATCATTGAGGGATTCAGATTCTCCCCAACTATTACATGAGCTATGAAATGATGAAGCCCTTTGAAGATAAGTTAGTTGACAGTATCTATCAGAACTGAAAATAAGCAAGAAATATATGTTTAAGGAATCTTTGAGTACAAGAATATTTATTACAGAATTGTTGGAATTAACGTAAAATAGACAATGGCTAAATGTCCATTAATAGGGAAGTTTTGAAATAGAGTGAGCTCTATCTTTACTATAAAATATTGTGCAACTGTCAAAAAGAATGTATTGATATGGAAAAATGACAAAGACAAATTTTCAGATGAACAAAACAAACTATAGAACAATATGCATACTATGACCCCAATTGTGTTTTTTAAAGACATAATATATGTATATAGACACATATGGATGTATGTGTACAAAAAAGGACTGAAAGATGGTCCAACCTGTTGGCAGAAATGACTTCCAAGAAGGGAAGTGGGAGAGAGGACAGAAATGAAAGCGGACCTCCAGGGTTTTCTCTACGTAATTCTGTATTATTTGAATCTCAGACAATGTTAATTCAAATAACATTTGAATGTGTTATTAAAAAGGAGAAAAGTTCTAAAGTAGAAAATGAAATATTACTTTTAAAATCTGAAGAGAGGAAAGGGATAATTCTTTTGACTAAAGAATGCATTTAAGCACAATACAAGAAGTTAAATCTTTTTGAACAAGGAGTAAGAATCTTGGGAGAAAAGAGTTTGGAAATGTTCACTCCTCTGACCACTCTGTCCAATAGCTAATAAGAGGAAACAGATTCTGATCCACCTATTTTCACACAGAAGAAAGTGAGAAGCTCTGAAAAGGCAAAGAATTTGCCGTTGTAAAACAATGATGAATTGTAAATGTTTCATCTTGGGAATCAAGATTAATAAAAACTTCTCATAAGAGTTGTTTTGAAAATGGCTTTAGATGTGTGAATGGCACCTAACTTCTCTAGAGAAATGATTCAGTGCTCTTTCTCAGACGGCATTGAAAAGCTGAGAGTATAAGACTCCGTTGGTGTTGTAGCAAGAGAGTGGTGTTCAGGAAGACTGGTCGGTTTAAACACCATGCCATCCATGACTGGGAAAAAGAGCCGGGAACATTCCCTCCACCCCCATCCTTCAGTAATAGCAACTCCAGGTCAGGGCGGAAGACATCAGATAGTGCTCAGGATGGGGCAATGATGGCAGTTTTAAAAAGCAGTGAGCAGTGAGCAGTGAGCACAAGAAGTGAGCAGTATTCTCTATGGTTAATTGAGCTGGCTCTGAAAACATTTACTTGAGAATGAATGCTAGCAATACCACTCGAAAGCTCTATGACCTTAGGCAAATCATGTAGTTTTTCTTATCCTCAGATTATTTACCTTTCAAATAATGATAAAAACAATTTTCCCACAGGTTTGCTGTGAGCACTAAATGAAATAATCAGGGGCAAAACACTTAGCATAGTATCTGGAATACAGAAAGTATTCAGTATATGTTAGGTATTATTATAATAATATTATGACCACCTTAGGGACTAGAGAAACAGAAATCACACCCCTTTAGGAATTCGGTCCCCTGACATGGTTGTCTTTGCTCATTGGCAAAGCATATGCTGGGCTCATTGAGAAATAAATTGTTATTGGGGATGGCCTGGAACATGATTGTCTGCTAGGACATGGGCTAGAGCTTGCGGTGTCTAGTACAATAGTCAAATATTTTTAATTCAAGACAAATATTTTTAATTCTTGACTACTGTCAAGAGACTATTGAGACCCTGAAGTGTTGCTAGTTCAAAGCGAGATATGCCATAAACATAAAATAATACTCTGGATTTGAAGACTTTATGTGATAAAAAGAATGTAAAATATCTCATTAATAATTTTTATATGGATTATATGTTGAAATGATAGTATGTTAATATATTGGGTTAAATTAAATAAAATATTAACATTACTTTCGTCTGTTTCATTTTCTTTTCTTAAGGTGCTCCTAGTAAGTTGTAAATTACATTTGTGGCCACGCAGCAACCTACCCGTCTGACTCCTTTTACCTGCCCCTAAAGAAAGGAGAGTCTGTGAGATGGATCCTTTCAGGGACTTTGCTAAACCTTCATGTTTGCACCTTATGTCTCCCTGTTTGGCCCCAAAAAGATGGCTGGTCAGCCAATGACGAGTAAGATTCCCCACGGGGAGGGGGGGACTCAAGCCAGAAGCAGTCGAATGGGGACCAACAGGAGAACCCACGGGGTTTCTAGAGGTGGGCATAACCCCCCACCTCCCCCAGGCTAAGGAAAGCCTCTGCCTCTGTGGCTGCATTCCTTCCCAAAACCTGCAAGGGAAGAGATTCAATGGTGTGCTCTCCATCTATTCATATGCATATAGGTTTTGTCCCTTGGAGAAGTACAGACATCCTGAGACTTATGGTTCTGCTGCCTGCAGGCAAGGGTGATTGGCTTGAATCAGTTTCCTATTATTATGTGTAGGATTCACAGATCTTGAGATTAGCAAGTTTTATCCTCACCTAACTAATAAAAGCTAATGCATAGGCCTGATTGGGCATGTCCAGTCCTTGAGGCTGGAGGACCCTTGGCCCCGCTTTACTCTATTAATGGCTACTGTCTTTTCTTAACCCTGTGCCGCCCTCCTGGCTCCCCACAACCCTCATGTGGGACGTGACAACATTTCTATTGGACAGAGCTGGGCTACAATATATTTGTCCTGTTAAGTATGTTTTTATCATTTTCAAAACACTTTCACATACATTTTTTTAAGTTTCTAGGAAGGTAGGTAAGGAGAAATTCTTTTCTCCATTACTAATATAGAGAAACTGAGAATTAAAGTGATTTGCCCAGAGGCTTTCTGAAAGTAATATGTGTTCACATATGTGGAAAAAAATTCAAATAGAACAGAAGCCTTCATAATAAAAGGCAGCAACCTTCCACATTACCCTGTCACACACTTCAGAGGCAAACACTTTTAATACACACACACACACACACACATTTAGTGGTGACATGTATATTTAGTGGTGCTATGTGTTACTTCAGTGTTACCCCATGTAACTCTTATCAACTCTGAACACTTTCTTCAAGATCCTCTTTTAGTGCAGCACCCTACCTTCACCAGAACAGCTCCTAGTCCACGAAATATTCACTCAGATGAACCCTCAGATTCACTGAATTATCTAATACAATCTCAAGCTCATAACAAGGACTGAGGGTTGTTTCCAGAGAGAAAGAAGAATAATTCTTGAGGAAGTAAGGAATGTTTGACTTCAGTCATCGAGTCCACAGTTGGAGCTTTTGTGGGCACAGTAGCTGTCCTAGTCTACAACATAATTTAAGTACAAATGTCCCTCCTTATATCGGGATTCTCCAAAATTTTGGGGAAAAAAATTTATTCTTGAAAGAGGACAAGGCTTTCCCAAAGTCTGTCATCAATTTATCAAAGGGAAAGAGAAGCAAAGAATTCAAAATGCCTACAATATTCACAATGAGAAAGATTAACTCTGAGGTTGGCAAGCGTTTTCTGTAAAGGGCCAGAGAGTAAATATTTTAGGCTTTGGGGACTGTATGATCTCTGTTGCAACTAATCAACGGTGCCATTGTTGCAGAAAAGCAGTCCTAAACCATACACAAATAAATGGGCATGGCTGTATTCCAATAAAACTTTACCTACAAAAACAGGCAGAGGGCTGGTTTTGCCCATTGCTGTCGTCTTGCCAACACTTGGATTATCCATAAACAACAGTAATACAGGACTATCTGGGAATAAGAATGCAGGCTAAATGGAGAGAAGATGCATAAATATTTATGAAGCAATGATGATAGTTGGATGCCAGCCCTGGTGAGGGGCATCATGTTAGGCTTACCTTGAGATGTTGGGTGGGGAAAGGAAAGAAAAAGTAGTCAGAGGAGGCTATTAAGTCTGGTGTGGACTGTCTTCCCCACAATGGAGAACATCTGCACATGCTTAACAGTGAGAAGAGATGAGTAGAGAGGAATATTTAAGTCATTAGGGAAACAGAGGACTTGATGTCATGAAGAGATGAAAAGTATTTCCTGGACAAGAAGAATAGCATTTCTTATCTTAATAGAGGAATTGAGTTGATCCTAGCCCTTCAATTCCGAATAATTTATCTGTTTTCCATGCTTCCATTATACATTGATCTGTGCCATTCTCCTTCTACATCACCTTCAGCCTTGCATCATCATTGCTTCAATGAATATTGGCCTCTCATGAGGGAAAGGAACCCATGTCAGTCATCCTCCCATCTTCATACTCATACGGTGTACTCCAAAGAGAAGATGTCCAATATTAGTCCCATAGATAACAGACCAGAAACAAGAAAGTGTGCTTGTCCTAGAATGTATGACAGGGCTATAGGGAGGCTTTATTGTCAAGCCTCAGTTTTAGATTGAATTAAAAACCATCTCAATTTAAGAGGTCACCTGGTAGAATGGTGGCCTACCATGTGAGTGAATGAGCATGAAATATGGCAGACAGCAATTATCCTTTCTAAGCATCTGCAATCAAAGGATAAATGGAGATGACTGATTTTCCTGAATAAAGCTGGGTTTACATTCAAGATAAATGGCCAGGCAAGGTGAGGTTTGATGATGAATGTATTGGGATTAGCATTGCAAGCCTGATGGAGAAAAGCTTTCTATTCCTGACACTTAAAATCATTACTCTTGGTTAACATCTGCCACAATTAATCACTCTACCCCTATATTTGCTTAAAGTACTTGGTTTGGATCTCAATTTGAGTACTGATTTTAGTCTACTTTCTATTAGCCATAGATGTATGAAAGCCTGCCTTTCCACTGGATTATGATTCCTTTGAGATCAAAGACTGTTTTAACTAATTTTGTATCACAGTGGAAACTCCAGAATTCCTGTTATAACAGTGGTTTGGGGGAGAGCAACCTAAGGCATTGCAAAAAAAGAATCTGTGGGCTGGATTTTTATTGTGGATACATTTTGACGTAGATTTTATATTTCTTTAGGTAGCTTTAGGTGGTGAGTGATGGAGGAATAGTAAATCACTGGTAAGCCACTCTTTGGCAACAAAAGAATCCCTAAAATACCTTGTACATACATGGTTAAATTGAAAGGTTGACATTTTACCTGAATTGTTTTTTAACTTTAAGGGGATAGAGGAACTGTTTTCAACTAACCCGTCTTTCTCATGTGGAGAGTTGCTTCACGTGTTTTGTGAAGACATATTTTGATGAATTTGATGGCCATGTCCTCCTAAGACCAGTGGATTCCATCTACAAGGGCTGGCCTTTAGTGTTCCAAGTGTCGTATGTAATTTAGGTCCAGGATCTCAGGCATTGCTGAGTCACTCAGCACAACAGATAGAAGAGGCATGAAGGGGAAGGAGTGAGAACATGAGGAAAGCCAACTTGAACCAGCCAGAATGGGCAATACATTGAAGGACAGGAAGAAAGAATCCCCACCCACTACACACACACACACACACACACACATACACACCCTCTGGGGGCACAGTTGAAAATGGGGTTTGGAGAGCAGAAATATCTAAAGACCATTTAAATCTATTCCCTGAGAAGTATGCAATGTAACCCTCCTGCTGCACGCATAGTGACCTGAGCTTCAAGGATTTGTGCTCCCCGGTGTGAAAGGACAGAAGTGATGCAGAGAAGCAGCTACCCAATCAGGAAGTTTATTTCCCAGCCTCTCTGTCTCTGGGTGGGTCCACTTGGCTAGTTCTTGCCAACACACTGTGGGTGAATGAGGAGTGACGTTGTGAGACGAGGTGGTTAAATATTGGGTTCTTAGACCTCTAGGTCAGGAGTTGGAACATTTTTTTTTGTAAAAGATAGATAATAAATATTTGTATTTTTGGGTGGCTACACAGTCTTTATTGCAACTACTTAACTGTGCCATTTCAGCAAAAAAAAAAAAAGCCACAGAAAATATATAAACAAATATATGAGTATGAGCATGGCTGTGTTCCAATAAAATGTTATTCTTGAACATTGAATTTCATATAATTTTCACATGTCATGAACTATCACTTTTCTTTTGATTTTTTTCCAACCACTGAAAACTATGAAAACCATCTTTAGCTTGCAGGCTGTACAAAAACTGACAGAAGGTTAGATTTGGCCCGTGAGCCTTAGTTTGCTACCTACTCTTGGTGATCTCTCAGCTCCCATGACCTCACATTACCTGGATACAGGAGATCTACAGAAGAACTCTGTGATCCCAGAAAATAGGGGGGTAACCAGATGGAAGGAAAATCACCCAGGTGAGCTGCTCAAGACAGTTGCCCAAGTAGGAATGTCTTTGAGTATGTAAGAAATGAGCCTTCATTTTGTTAAGCCACTGAGATTTGGGAGCTAGTGTTGTTTATTTTAACAACCTCCCTCTTCCATCTCTTGCCTCAATGAAAGAGTCAATAAATTCTACATTGTTCACTAGGTTTTGTGCAGGGGATTAAAAGGGAAATAAAAGAGTAGTAGATACCTAGGCTACATAATAACACATGGTAGTTTCTTTTCTTGTCAAAGTGTTCGTGATATAACTGAGAGTCTTGGGAAATAGGAAGCACATACCGAATCTTGTCAGAACTATTTTCAAAGGCTTTTTCTTCTATTTTAAAATAATCTCCAAGGAATATGCACTAACACCTCGTTTATCCACACAATTGCCCATCTCTTTGGCTACCTGCTGCATTTTTTGCAATAGTTGTTTGGAACTCATTCCATATTTTTCTCAAACCCCCAGTCTCATCTCTATCTCTTCCTCCATAATCTAGCCCACTATATCATTTTCTATGAATCCAGGTTCATGTTCTATAATAAATTTATCTCTTCATCTGTTACTATTCTCTTTACTTCCTTAAAATGCCTTTGAATCAGTATCAATTATTTTCATTCTCTTTTGAGGAAGGCCCCTTCTCCCTAGACAAGTGGATCTTTCTCAAAAAATATCTCTCTCTCTCTCTCTCTCTCTCTCTCTCTCTCTCTCTCTCTCTCTCTCTCTCTCGTACTCATTTTTTTAGAGAAGGTTTAGATTCACAACAAAACTGAGTGGAAGATTTTCTATTTACTCCTTGTCCCCACCCGTGTACAGACTCCCCCACTATCAGCATCACCCATGAGAGTGGTAGACTTGTCACAATTGATGAACTCACACTGACACATAATTATCACCAGAATCAATAGTTTACATCAGGGCTCACTCTTGATGTTGTGCATTCTGTGGGATTAAATGGATAATGTCATGTATCCACCATTATGATATCATACAGAGTAGTTTCACTGTCCTAAAAATCCCCTGTGTTCTGTCTATTCATCCCTTCTTCCCTCTAACACCTGGAAACTACTGATCTTTTTACTGTCTCCATAGTTTTGTCCTTTCCAGAATGTCATATATTTGGAATTATGTAATACATAGAATTTTCAGTTTGGCTTCTTTCACTTAGTAATATGCATTTAAGTTTCCCCCATGTCTTTTCATGGCGTGATAGAGCATTTATTTTTAGAGCTGAACGATATTCCATTGTCAGAATGTACCACAGTAACTTATCCATCCACCTACTGAAGAACATCTTGTTGCTATAACTTCTCTTGTCAACCACTAAGATTTTTCAGCCAACATTTGATATCCTCTTTTTCTCTTTTATCGCTGTTACCTTTTGCAGTCAAATATCAGTCTTACTCATACCACTGTAACAGCTCTTGAGGTCACCAATTTGTAGACTGCAGAGTCAATGGTCTTTCTTAGGTCTTTATCCATCACAGCTTCTTCAGTCTTGACACCTTACAGCTCTAAGTGTCCTACGTCTGGGGTGGTCCATCTCGTTATGTATAACCTCGGGGACTGTATTAAATTAATTATTCATCATTGGTTTTGTGTAGGTACAGCCTCAGTAAAGCTAGATAAGACATAAACTTGAGTGCTGTGTTAGGCAAGCAAAAAGTGTGCCAATTGCTAGAGATACCATCCAGGGTGCACCTGTGTGCTTTTGTGAATTAAAGTGATTGCAGTATCTAGTCACCTCTGTTGAAGCCAGTTCTTTAGGAAGTAGAGAGAAAAAAAATAAGTAAAAGCACAACAAATGCCAGAAATATAAGGAAAAATAAACCAAAAAACTTATCAGTATACCTCTGTTGCTCTTAAATATTATCCGGATGAATCAAATAAAATCACCGATATTCAATATTTTGACCTACAAAAGTGGCAATGTTATATGTTTTGATCTAATATGTGAAGATCATATTAGATCTTCTAATATGTGAAGATCCCCCTCCCCCAAAAAAAGACTGCACTTAAAAGTCTGGAACTTATTTATATTATATCTCTAAAACTTGGCATATAATGAGGTCTATGCGTGTTGAACTGAATTGGAATCCAATGAAGGCAATAACTACACATCAGGAATATGTTCTAGCTTTAGCTCTGCGGAAATTGTCTGTGTCAACTTAGATATCACACTTGATCTGAGTCAATTTCTTCATCTGTAAAATGGGGATGGCTTCTGTATTCTCTCCCTCCAGTCATTCTTGCAAGGATCAAATAGCATGGTATACATGGCAGCATTTTGTCAACTATAAAGAGTTGTGGGTCTGTATCTAGTTTATATCTAGGATACACTCATTATAGATATTGTTGAACTAACGTGGAAATGAGGGGGGAAAACCACCATTGTGACCTAGCTGTGTTTTCCTATTTTATAGATCAATAACATGGGACTGAGAAGGGACATAACTCACCTCACATACCTGGGATATATATCAACTCCTAGAAGACAGATCTTCTGCTTATACCCTTTCCCTTCTTGAATCACATAGACCATTGAGCTATAAATTCCACACTATGTTTCTTAAGTAGGGCTTAAAAAAAAAGTGCACGATTTCCATACTCAACTGAAAACTGACTCTGAGCAGCTTACAAGGAAAGTTTTCAACACTGAAATATTCCGTCATCAGCCCCCTAAGGCTAAGGATTCTTCCAGATACCACTTGGAGCTCTGCTCATGCCTTCAAGCCAAGCCCATCCATGCACAGGTCAATTCCAGCCTCCAGTCTGCAAAAGATTTTCTGGATCTTCTCTGCTGCCTAGTCGAAAGCTTCTTGACTCAGTGCCAAGGAATCCTTTTCACCATTTTATTAAAATCATTTTATTATATTACAACCTTTCAAGAAGACGTGAACTGTAACAGGGAAATAAATAGAGCCAATCTATTTTGTATCATCAAAGTTCTTAAATGATGAAGATATGAAATACCAATTTCTCTTTTTTTACCTGTGCGTCACTGTACAGAGGATTATTGAGGCTAATTGAAGCCTGTTACATTTTTCAACTATTGATGTGGATTTTAGCTGAAATGGAATGAAACATTGTCTATGAAGGGAGATTACTTTTACAAATTAAACCAATGTATCTTACTGAGTTCTATTTCCAGAAATGTGACCTTATTACACTTCATAATTAAAAATGAGAGCAATAAAGACATGCTAGCCAATATGACTTCTAATAACGCCTGCTGGATTTGAATTAAGTTTGGTCTTGACCATTAAAACATCAGAAGATAACCTGTGGGGACTGTGATGAAAAGCTCCCCATTGTATCAATCATTCCTGGCCATTCCAGACAAGATATCAGCCTTCATCTGTTCTTAGTAAATAAAGACCTCTTGAGTATTCATATTGGTCCTATTAAAAGAGGAAAATAGAATTCTCAATATGGCTGCCTACAAGATGAGCAAGAAGAAAAGGAAAGGAGAGAAAGGCAGGCTTGAAATGAAAGTTTATTTTGGAAAGGAGGAAGCAGTGGGAAAGTAGGGGGAAAAGGAATGGAAGGCAAGGGTGTAGGATGACTGGCAGAAAGACCCATGGTAGAAGAGGATGACTTTCCCGGATGGTCTGTGCTGGGGGATGGAGGACCTATGCTGTGAAGTTTTGAGAAAATAAAACAGAAGTTTTTAGAGCATCAGGAAAGAGGCTGAGACTAGAAAAGGGGAGACTTGGATGGATAAATAAAACAATTCAGTCTTTTAAAAAGAATAAAGTTGCTTAAATTTGCCAGCTTATCAGGACAATGCAAAACTCCTAAGGGCATAGTTTCTCCTGGAATGGTTTCCCCTTCACACTGAGACACCAGATTCCAGACTGTTGTTTTACATATCTTAAAGCTATAGAGGGAAATAGGTAGGGGCTCTTAAGGGGATGGCTCTATGATTTCAAATCAAGGCTTCCATTTGGAGCCCCATTGGTTAAGTCTTTTGAATATTTTCTCTCCAGTCCACATTCACTCTCCGTTTATTCTCTCCATTTATAGGGGTTGTTAAAATGCCTTTAATCCTCTATGTCCAGCTGGACTTGATCCCAGCCAAAGTAAATTTCAAATACTCTAGTGTCTCAGCAACAAACCTGCCCTTCAATCCCACAATTCCAGCCCCTTTTTGTTTTGCTCTGCAGTGCAGAATGCATTGGTCATATTTGTAAACACCAAATGACCAAAGAGAATCTGTGATATTGGAGATAGACGCCATTTTAAGTATCATCTTGTCCAGTGTCAAACCATCCCACTTACAAAGGGGTGTTACTCTTAACAGTTGACAACTTCTAGAGCTGGAATACAGTGAAGGCTATGGTAGCTCAAGCAATTTTTTTTTTAATTAAAGTTTGCTGGGGTGACAATGGTTAGTAACGTTACATAGGTTTCAAGTGTACAATTCTGAAATACATCATTTATATGTCACATTGTGTGTTCACCACCCAGAGTCAATTCTCCTTCTATCACCATATATTTGACTTCATTTACCTTCATCTCCCTTACCCTCTGGTAACCACTAAACTATTGTCTGTGCCTGAGTTTTTGTTTCTTTGTTTGCCTTGTTCCTTTGTTGCTTTCAGTTTTGTATCCTACATATCAGTGAAATCATATGGTTCTCGACTATTTCTGTGTGACTCAAACAAATTCTTAAACAGTTCTTGATCTGTAAAATGCGAATATTAACATAACCTACTTTATAGAGGTATTGTGAGAATAAGATGAAATAATCCATGGAAAATATGCTGAGCTCTAGGCCTGACAAATAATAAGTATTCAATGATTGGCAGATATCACCACTGCTGCTAATACTTCTTATTACTACTGCTACAACATCTATTATTATTAAACTGCATGCCCAGCATCTTTTCCCTGACTATCTCTTCTTTCTCCACTATTTATCTGGTTGCAGTTGGAGTAACCATGGTACTTGCCTTCTCCATTCACATTCATCCTCCACTATAGTTGTGTGTTGACCCAAGTTCAGTCAATGGGTCCTTTCTAAATATATTTTAATTTGAGAACAAGTGACAATCAGTTCAGACCTCTACTCATGGCTAAACCCATAACATGTAAAAGATGAGCTATATCATTGGTTATTTTTTGTCATGTAGAAAAGAGAGAGATGTAATCTATGGCAGTGGTTCTCAATCTTTATTGAGCACCAGAATCACCAGGAAAGTTTGTTTAAATACATGTTGTTATCCCCTACCCCTATTTCTCATTCTTGGGCAGGGTCTGAGACTATGCACCTGAAACAAGTTCCCAGGTAAAGTTGGCGCTGCTGGTCTGGGTACCACACTGTAGCAAGCACTGGTCTATAACAAGAGAGAAGTATAAAATGAACATACTGAGCAAGTCAAAGATATACAGATAAATGAGAGATAGGTGACAGATGATAATGATAGATAGATAGATAGATAGATAGATAGATAGATAGATAGATAGATAGATGATAGATAGATGATAGATAGATAGATAGATGGATGGATGGATGGATGGATGGATGGATGGATGGATGGATAGATAGATAGATAGATAGATAGATAGATAGATAGATAGATAAAATATATTCTGACATCTCCAGAGAGGGATACAATCCCTTCCTAAGGCTCAGATACTTGGTCTTTTGATTCCATGAAATATTCCAATAATGTCCCTTTCTTGCCTAAGTTAGCTTGGTGTTTTGGTAACCCAGAACATCATTACAGAGTTTGGAGGGCAATGCAGTCTTCTGTACTTGAATAAACAATTCTTTGTATTTTATTTCAAACTTCCAGATAGTAGCTATAGCTATACCCTGTATGAACAAGAAGGAGAAGAAGATGAGGGCTTTAGAAGAAGATGAGGGCTTCAAAGGGAAGCTAAGGAGACCTTCCTCCAGGAAGACATCATCGCTGAGCTATGCCCACATGAGTCCATATGCTACCAGGGTGAAGAGCACCGCTCTGGCCCATCAGGAAGAGAGGCTCCTAAAACACTTCCCAGCCGAGGCCCACGTTTGCAGAGCCTCACTGCAGTCTGGCATGTGGAGGAGACAGGAAGACAAACTTAGACTTGAGCTCGTTGGGGACGTTAGCATTTCCTAGCTTTAGTTACTTCACTTGAGAAGTGACTTAAATACAGTGCCACTTCACAGATAATCTCACTGATTGACAAGCTATGGTAAGCAGCCCATCTAATTTCTGGAGTATTTGTGGAAGGTGCAGAAGAATCGTTATCATTATTAGGGAGGCAGCAGGGAGGAGGCCAACAGATGAATGCTGAGTAGAAGAGGTTAAATAGAAAACCAAACAGCCACAGTTGTTTGTTGAGTGATAAAGCCAGAGGGTGGATCTAGCCTGTTTCCATGCTCCCTCAATGCCTACCCCCCAACTACATCAAGTTCTACTGCTGGGAAAAGCAAGTGCAGAACCCCAGGCCTTATAATTCTTATTATATCACCAAACACTTGTCTTTTGTCTGTTTCTTTCTTTCCACTCAGCGACTCTAATTATTAGTTAGAGCACAGAGTAACTAAAAATCTCCCTGCCTAGACCAATCAAGTCACCTCCAGAGAGGTGATGCCCTGGCATGCCTTGGCTCCCTTCCTCAATTCCCCAACACAGACACCTCTGGGATATGCCTGATTCATCAGCCCTGGTCTTCAGTGTGGGGAGCAAACAGTAGTGGGTCCCAGTAGTGGGTACCCTGTTTCCTTTCACCAGTTTTCTCACCATCATGAGAAATAAACACACCAGAACCATGGCACCCTGACCTATGCTGTCCCACTTTAGGCAGGGGCATGTGAGGCTGTACACAGTCTGTGATGTTATCTCAATATAGATGTCTCTGGAGTTTTTCTGTGCCCCCAAAGCCACTACGTGTCCTCCAAAATATTGCTATTGGTGTCAAGTCTTCATTTGCTGAAGATTTGGGGTAAATTTAATTTTGAAAAATAGTCAAATACTATTCATTGGCAAGCCTGGTGAAAGGAGGCTGACCGAGGAGGGGAATAGCAGCATGGGTAATAAACACATGTGACTTTGAGAGTGATTTTTCTGAGTATAAATCATAAACTGATTCTGAGAGAAATCAGAAAGGCAGGCATATGAGCTTTCCCAAATATGCTCCTTCTTGAGTGAATGAGGACAACTAATAAATTCTGAGTGCCTACTGTGTCCCAGATGCTTTACATATATAATCTTTAAATATATACTCTCACAATTATACTATATGGCTAACATTTGCAAAAGAAGAAACAGGCTCTCAAGCAGCAACTCGTTCAGTCTCACAGAAGTAATGAATGGCAGAATCAGGATCAGAATTTAAGCTACCTGATTGCAAATACTCATAGTCTGGGATTTCCCCAACGGACTTTGCACTCAGCTGAAACTTATGATCTGACTCCTGAGTCAGCTGCCCCTTTCCTCTCCTCATTTTCCTTATCCATCTCCCCTTTGAACCTCAGCTTCCTACCTTGCACCTTCCACCTGCTCAAAACATGGAATCAGGGTAACTTTGCCTAACAAAATAAAACCATCAAATGATCACTAATAAAAAGACAGTATTCACGGTGTTAAAATGATAAGATGTGGCAATCACCCCTACTTTTGTCAGAAATCACCCCAAAGCAAGAAGCAAAAAACAAGAAACACTGTCCTTGATGTAACTAGGAGACATCAGTAGCCTAAATTTACAATACGGTTGGTTTTTGCTATGTGTAGTAGTTCTGTTCTATCAAGTGGCCGTGAAAACTGAATTAGTGAATACTGAACCACTGCTCTTTAGGGACAGTTAGGTTAGTGTCCTGCAAGTGTGTGCTCACATTTTCATCAATTGATCAATAGATAGCCTTTTATTATGCATGATTTTGTTTACAAATTCCTTATTTAATATATATCATTGGTTCGTTGACACTGAACTCATGGCCAACAGCACTATAACTCATGCCCGATCAAAGTTTACCTAACACTCGTAATTTCTCCAAAAGGCACACCACAGCCTTCCTGCACTGAGGAACAGTAGACAGCACTTCGGCACTATGCTTAGTGGCGAATTTAAACAGCAAAGTTAGGAACAACAAGCTCAAAAATGAGAAAACATGGCACTAAATAGACTGTTAAAAAGGATACTTATATTGTTTAGGGATTTTTGTTGAGTTGTATGAGTTCTTTACATATTTTGGATATTAGTCCCTTATCAGAACTGCTGTTTGCAAATGTCTTCTCCCAGCCAGTTGGTTGCCTCTTTGTTTTGTTGATGTTTCCTTTCACCAGTTTTCTCACCATGGTGTGAAGGCCCCTAAACCTAATTATCCGGGCCACACCAGCTGAGATCTGCCACGTGTACTGTTGAGGTATGCAGGCAGACTTAATAAATAAACACACCAGAACCATGGCACCCTGACCTATGCTGTCCCATTTTAGGCAGAATTTCTCTTGTTGTGCAGAATCTATTTGTTTGATATAGTTCCATTCATTTATTTTTGGTTTTACTTCCCTTGCCTTGAGGTCAAATTCATAAAATCCTCTCTGAACCCAAGGTCCATAAGTTTAGTACCCATGATTTCTTCTATGAAATTTATTATTTTATGTCTTACGTTTAGGTCTTTGATCCATTTTTAGTTATTTTTGGTGTATGGTAACAGATAGCAGTCTAGTTTCATTCTTTTGCATTTGGATTTCCAATTTTCCCAGCACCATTTATTGAAGAAGCTTTCTTTTCTCCATTGTATGTTTTTGGCTCCTTTGTTGAAAATTATTGGCCCATATATATGTGGGTTTATTTTGGGGTTCTCAATTTTATTCCATTGGTCTGTGTGCCTACTTTTTACTGCAAATATCATGCTGTTTTTATTACTGTCACTTCATAATATAAATTGAAGTCGGAGACTGTGATACCTCCAGCCTTTTTCTTTTTTTCTTAGAATTGCTTTGGTTATTTAAGGTCTTTTGTGATTCCATACAAATCTGATTATTTTTCTTGTCTATTTCTTTAAAAACTGCCATTGGAATTTTCATGGGGATTCCATTATATCTGTATATTGCTTTGGGTAACATGGCCATTTTAACTATGTTGATTCTTCCAATCCCTGAACATGGAATATCTTCCCATTTCTTTGTGTCTTCTTCAATTTCTTTTAATAATGTCTTATAGTTTTCAGTGTATATATGTCCTTCACATCCTTTGTTAAGTTTATTCCTAGGTATTTTGTTCTTTTTGTTGCAATTACAAAAGGAATTGTTTTTTTCATTTCTTTTTCTGAAATTCCATTTTTAGTATATAGGAAAGGAATGGATTTTTGTACATTGATTTTGAATCCTGCAACTTTACTGTATTTGTTTAGTGTTTCTAATAGTTTATTGTTGGTGTTGTTGCTGTTGTTGGTGGTGGTGGTGGTTGTGGTGGTGGAATCTTTGGGGTTTAATCAGGTTATCTGCAAAAAGTGACAATTTAACTTCTTCATTCCCAATTTGGATGTCTTTCATTTCTCTCTTTTGCCTGATTGCTCTGTCTAAGACTTCCAAAACTATGTTAAATAACAGTGGTGATAGGGCATCCCTGTCTTGTTCCTGATCTTAGAGGAAAAGCTTTCAGTTTTTCACCTTTAAGTATGATATTAGTTTAGGCTTTGTCATATACGGCCTTTATTATGTTGATATGCTTTCCTTCTATACCCATTTTTTGTGTCTTAATCTTAAATGAATGTTGTATCTTGTTGAATGTTTTTCTGCATTTATTGATATGAACATATAATTTCATCCTTTATTTTGTTTACATGTTGTATCATAATGATCAATTTACATAAGAGGTCTGACAATTAAGTTCACAAACTCATCCTAGAAAAAGTGCTACATACTTCATTACTGAATATCATTATGGTCACCTTTGAAGTCCTCCCCTTGGGAAGCTATGCACCGACACCAGTGCCCAGTCCACTTTTCAAAGTGATTTTGGAACTCTTTCTGGAATGGCCATCAGAGCTGTCATCGCATTACCCTTGATGTTCTGAATGTCATCAAAATGTCTTCCTTTCAATATTTCCTTTATCTTTGGGTAAAGAAAGAAGTCATTGGGGGCCAGATCAGGTAAGCAGGGAGGGTGTTCCAATACAGTTAATTGTTTACTGGCCAAAAACTCCCTCACAGACAGTGCTGTGTGAGCTGGTGCATTGTTGTGATGCAAGAGCCATGAATTGTTGGCAAAAAGTTCAGGTTGTCTATCTTTTTCATGCAGCCTTTTCAGCACTTGAGTAGTAAACTTGGTTAACTGTTTGACTAATTGGTACAAATTCATAATGAATAATCCCTCTGATATCAAAAAAGGTTAGCAAAATCCTTGCAACAAATTCACAAACTTAATCGTCAGACCTCATATGAGAATGAACAGGGAATAAATAGAAAAACAATCAGCAAGCCTTCCTGAGAGTCTGGAATGAGATGAGAAGGAACTACTACGCAATAAATTAATTCAGATCTTAACAATAGGAAACTACAAAGCAACCAGAAGAGAATTTACCTGATGTTATTAATGTGGGCTGGGAGGGGGGTGCAGGTGAACACTGGAACAAACAGAATATACAAGCCTGTGTAAACTTAGAGTAGCATGAGAGGTGCTTCTACAGCCAATTAGGATTTAGAATGAAAGCACAGTTGTTTTTAATTCATCTTTTGTCCAAGCCAAACTGGACATCACTGTAGAGAGAGTAATATTAAGAGACTGGTGAAATCTGTGGAAAGGTTCCTGAGCAAGAAGGTCTGCTCCTTTGAATGCCACATGTGTGAAGTGCACATTCACAGGAAGTCAGAGGACCCCAGCACGGTTCTCTTGCCGTGTTAGTGCTGCTCACCCTATCCCAGTCCCAGTACTAGAACAGTGCCATCGAGGGACACAGAGTTCTTTCAGACTCAACCAGTCTAGTTCTTTCAGAGAGTTTTGCCCAGCGACTGAGGATATAAATTTAGTAGTAATCTGGCCTAGAACGATAATACGTAAAACCATGGAACTGAATGAGACCATTTCGGGCCGTGGTTCTCAGCCCTGAGTGCATATAAGGTGATAAGGTCACCTGGGAAAATTGTAAAACCTGCCAAAGTCAGAATTCCATACCCAGAGATTCCAACATCACTGCATTTGAGAACTTTCCTGGATGATGCTAACGTGCAGGCAGAGTTGAGAACAACCAAGGAAGAAAAGAGGAATCTCAACCAAAGCTGAGGCAATCAGTATGAGTTTGAGAATTAAAGGCCATTGAAAAAAAGAAAAGCCAGAGGGGAAAGGGTTTTGAGAGGAGCAGAGGTCAATGGTAATGCAAGATGCTGAGTGAATCAGATAAGGTTGGAAAAAACAACCAAAGCATTTGACAACATGGTGGCAGTTGGCAACCTTGACAAGAATGATTGGGACAGAAACCAGACTGGACTGAGCTGAAGTGGAAACAGGCATTGCAGCAACATTTTTGAGTTCTGCTCTGAATCAATGAGTCTAAGTGATGTAGCAGCTGTGGTAGCATGTGGGAAAAATGGAGAGCTTTTTCCTATGTTGATGGGAATGGCCTAATAGAAAAGAAGAATTTTTTAAAGCAGGAGAAAAGTGCAAGAACTGAAGCAGTTGTGTCCCCGAGAATACAAGAGGAGATGGAGTTCAGATGATGAGTGATTGGCCTTTAACAGGAGCCAAGATTCCTCTTCCTTGGAACCATGATGGAAAATGGGGAACATGTGAACTAATCAAGGCAGGTCTATAAATTTGGAGGTGAAAACATGAGTGAGTGTCCATCTGATGGCTTCTATGAAGATTTATTTATATCAATAAGATCATACAATTAATAATATTTTGAAGTATGTTTTGGCCACCCATTGTCTATCCCACAAACATATTTTCATGTCAATATATGCATCTCAATCATCCTTTAAAAATTACTGTGTAGTATTCCTTTGTGTAGTTGACCATTATTTATTAAATCAATGCTCTTGTGGGGGCAAGTTCATTTTTTCCCATGTATTGATGATGAATACCCTTACACATTTTAAAAATTATTTTCCTCAGATAGATTTCTAAGGATGTGATTTCTATAAAAAGCATTCTTTGCTAGTAACCAACTTTCCCTTCTCCAATATCTTCTTTACTCTTTGGGGCAATTAGAATTCTACTTGGTATGACACAAAGGATACAATTGCTACTTTCTTTAAACTTTCTGTACTAGGAAAAACTGTTTTCCTTTGACCTGACTATTCCCACTGGGCCTCTTCTAATATGTTGTGCTCTCACAGACAGATTGATTGGACTTTATGTGAAATTTCATGTTAATTATTTACTTTAAAAAGCAGCTTCTCATTTTTCTGCCAACACAATCAACAAGCAGCTGACTGGCCAACCTTGACAAAACTGCTTCTGGAAGTTGAAAGGTATTTCAGTTTAAATTCACAAGGACAATTTCTCCTTGCCTTCAGCTGTGCCCACAAGACATACACCTCTTGCTATCTTCATTCCTCTGTTCAGTTTTGTTAGACTCACATATGAAATTCTTGACTCTCACAAACAGACTCTAAATTCTCTGAAGACAAGATGCACATCGTCTAAACTTGGCTCAAATGCTCCCAACTCCCCAAAAGCATTTTGCAATTCTTGACGTAACACTGAATCCTTGAATTCTCCCCTCGTCCTTATTATACTTGAAAGCTACTTTGCAGAATGACACTGTCTGCTATTCCTTTTGAATCCCTGACATTGTCCAGTATAGAAGCACAAGCTGACTGACTCTTGGGCTAAAACTCCCAGGGATACCACATGACCCGATATCTGTTTCTAATGTCAAAGATGAATGAGCTTTTCAAAATGCAAATCTGATCAGCTTCCCTTATTGCCAAAAGCCCTTCAGTGATGATCCATTGCTCCTAGAATAAAGGCAGTCCTCCTTAAGAGGACCTACAAGAACACTCTCACTTTCTAATCACAAATGTCTCCATGCTACTCCTCACTTTCTGAAAAACATTTGCATTGGTTTATTATGTTTCTTAAGAAAACCATGTGCTCTTCGACCCCAAAGGTTTGTTCACTTTGCAGGGAACTCTGTTGATAGCCTTTTTTTTTTCTGGTTAGCCATACCTCATCTTTTAGATGTTTATATAATTGTTACTTCTTCAAGGAAGCCTCCCCCACCCCAGATAAGGTTGAACTTCCTATTGTATGTTACCATTGTGCCATGTGATTCTCTGTTGTAGTCCTTAGTCATGTCATGTGTATTTCTGTGCTTGTTTGGTTAATGTCTGTCTTTCCTGCCAGGGTGTGAGTTACATTAAAACCAGGATGGTGTCTGTTTCCATCACCATCACATGTCCATCGTCAAGTACAGCATCCAAGAAATGTTTGTTGAATGAATGAATGAATGAATGAATGTGAATGGCTAAAACTTAGAGTCATAGCTTGTAAGAGCTAGAGATGGCTGGTTGAGGAACTGGCCTCATGGTGGTGGTGTATGGAAAGCAGGGAGCAGAGATGATCTAGTCAAAGCCTTCGTCATATGGGTGCATAGAAACGTTTCAGAGAATCAATCTACTATAACTGTATATAAAATTTGGTTTACACATTTATTTTGTGGTGGCAGAGTCCATGGCATTTGTTAAGTATGCAAATGGATCCTGGCTCTCCAAAAATTGAAAAACTGTAACCCAATTTTTAAACAGGAAAAAGATACATGGCCAGAACTGAAATCTGGTCCCTTGAATCCCCAGCAAGTGCTCTATCCATTGCCTTTTTACCAAACAACAATAGTAGTAGTAGTAGTAGTAGTAGTAGTAGTAGTAGTAGTAGTAGTAGTAATGATAATAATAATTCTAAAACATCTATTTCAGTCAACTCTTGATTCTTTGAAGATCTACTAAGTAAAATTAACTTTCTGAAACTCTGGGTTGTCCCAGGGTCAGGTGAAGTGACTGCTGGCTAGTTATCCCTTAGTCGTCTAGCCTTGCCACCTCTCCGTACATCCTCACTGGCAGATAGCTCTGAAGGCAGCACGCAGCCTAGGGCTTTTCATCCTCCATTTGCCTCTTGTTCCTAACTAATGAAGCCTCATGTCCTTGTTGGGCCTTGTTTCTACAAGGCTGGACACCTTCTTTTAACAGGATGTACTTAGAAAACAAGATATTTTCCTTTGTACTAGAAACAAATGGTGATTAATGTGCTCATTGTAATTAATCTGTGGTGACAGATTAGTGGTGTAGCAGCAGCTCTTTTGCTGCTATGGGAGCCTTCCTTGATAGGACAGCTGGTGAGAGGGGACACCAAATTCAATTTGTTTCTCATTTGCATACATATGACAACCATCTGTGCTAATAGCACTGCAATGTCTCCATTAGGCCCTGTGCTGTGTGCAGCCTCTCTCAGGCTCCCGTTAGTTCTGGGAGATGCTCCCCATCACAGAGCATAAATATTTGTAGAGGAAATGGAGTGGGCTTGATGGAACATAACTGACCATGTCCCCTTCCACTGGAGGTTCAGCATTAAACATGGCCTGAGATTCCTCTCATCCATTGGAGGGCAATCTTCTTTTGAGAATTCCTGGTCCTTTCATCAAAAAGCCTCTACCCATTCTGTCTCAAGGATATAACTGAATTATTCAATTCAATTATTGCCCAGTTACCGAAACCAGCTTCACTTTGCAAAAACTTTTTTTTTTCTGTTGGCCCATTCATTCAAAAAATATTTATGGAGTATCTACAATGTTTGAGCAGTATGCCATGTGGAAGAGAAACAGGAGATAACAGAAGAGAAAAGGTTTTTGTTTTATTGAGTTTACATGCAGTGGTGCACCCTGGCAATAAACAAATAAATGAGGAAAATGTTATGCAGTTTTATTTTCTAAGCAGAAATTCAAAACTGGGTGCAAGGGTATGGAAAAGATGGTATGTGGTGAGTACATTAGATTTCGTGGTCGAAGAAGTCTTCCTGGAGAAGGTGACATTTAAGCTTCTATCTGGATGACAAGGAATCAGCTGGTGAACATCAAAGGAAAACACATTTTTCCAAAGAAAGGGAATAGTGAGCTTGACATGTTAAGGAAGAAAAAGATGACCAGCGTGACTAGGTGGAAGTGAACGAGGTGGTAAGAGTGGTACATCTATTTGGTTGCCTAGAGCTGGAGTAATAAAGTACCACTGACTGAGTGGCTTAAAACAACAGAAATTTATTGTCTACAATTCTGGAGCTAAAAGTTAATAAGCCAAAGTTTTGTCATGGCCCTGAAAACTGTAGGGGAAAATATTTCCTTCCTCTTCTAGCTTCTGGTGTTGCAAGAAATCCTTGGTGTCCCTTGCCTTGTAGATGCATTGCTTCAATTTCTGCCTCTGTGATCACATAGTTGTCTTCTCCCTGTGTCTCTCTGTGTGTCTCATTATAATGACACCAGTTATATTGGATTAACCAGCTGGAGCACATGGGGATTTGAAAGCCAGATAAGGTATGTAGGTCATAGTGTAGGAACCAAGGATGACCTTTAAAGGTTAATTACAATGAAATGACATGATTTAATTCCCATGTGGGTGTTATAGGTAGATTGAATGGAGGCAGAGTGAGAGGGAAGAATGAAGGTAAACCATTTACCTTACCTATTGGATATAGGCATTTAGAAAATGAAAGGAATCACATTTTTTGTCCTGAACAATTGGAAAGATGGTACAGTATCTGTTAGAAGAATGAATATTTAGGGATCAGGGAACAAGTTTGGGAGAGAAAATCAAGTGTTCCATTGTAGACATGTTAAGTTGGAGGAGACACCTATAAAACATCCACCCGGAAATATAAAATTACCAATTTTGGTGTGTGAGGCTAAATGTCAGAAGAGAAAATTGGTCTTGAGAAAGAAATTTGGGAGTCATTAGCTTCAAGAGATTATTTGAAGTCCATTGTGCTGAATGAGATCTCTCTCTAAAGAGAAAGGAATATAGGGGAAAAAAAGAAAAAGGACCCTGCCCTAAACCCTGGGGAATCCTATGGCTCTCTTTTGATCTTCCATCTGTGCCTTTGCTAAGCGTCATAATGTCTCATTGGTAAGTACCTTTCTTATTACTAATGACTTGACTGTATGAAACACCGTGTGTGGTTGTGAGTCAAGGCTTGGCTGACCCCTCTCTGTTTCGTGCCTCAGTTTACCCATATTCCATCCCTAATTCCCTTTGTCCTGGTTCCACTCCATGAAGAAGGGGTCCATGTTCAATATGTCTTTATATCCATACACGAAAGTTTCTCAACCTCAGAACTATTGACATTTTGGACTGGATAATTATTTCCTGTGGAGGATTGTCTTGTGTATTGTAAAATAGTTAGCAGTATCCCTGGCCACCACCTACTAGGTGCCAATAGCTCCCCCGAGTCATGACAATTAAAAATGTCTCCAGACATTGAAAAGTGTTCTCTGGAAAGTGGGGGTAGGCAAAATGACTTTCAGTTAACCACCACTGCCATTGACATATGACACCCAGTTAACAACCACTGCCACAGACATATGACAAGGCTCTATATACCAGAGACACGCACTAAATATTTGCCATTGATGGTGACAGCAATTATATCATGGCACACAGCTTCTCCCTACCTTCCTATATCCACTAAATGAAATAGATTCTTTATTAAGAACCTTGTAAAATAGCATTGGAATGTCCCGTTATTCTCTGGCCAGGCCCCCAGACTCCTTCAGAATTGAAGACAAATATGTGAGAAGTCAGAATGAAGTGTGAGAGGGGGTTATTCATTCAGCCAGGCAACAAATGGCAAAATTAAACAACAATTGAATTAAAAGAGCCCTTGTGTGACCAAAGCCTGGCTTGATAAGATAGGAGAGGTCATTAGCTAAGAAAAATTGCTACCACATATTCCAATGACTTTGCATGCTAACTAAAAAGTCATCTTTAGCACAACAGATGTCCTTTTAAAATTTTATCAACCAGAAAAATAGAAGGGGGAGAATGCAAACCAGACCATTAAAATATAATCTAGAGTCTACAAATTAATAAAATGGTAGCATAATCAGATTAAAATGGCATGAAATCAAATGATATGTAGCTGTCCTTCTGGTGAATCATAGCTACTAAAACCCTAAAGATGGAGTGTAAATATGGCGCATGCTTGCAGCATGGTAACTCCCAGTACAGCCTCAGAAGCCTTGCTAAAACCCCATTCCTTGAAGCCACTAACAGTCGGTAGGACGGGCATTGGAGATAATGTGTTTTTGCCAAAGCACCTCCCTCGGAGGCCTTTCTATGTGTCCAAACCTAATCATCAAACCCAAATTGAACCACTTTGTTGTCAAGTGAGATATAGAAAATTGAAAACAAGGTAAAAGAAAACCCTTCGTTCTAGGAAAGAAAACCTGGGCCGCTGGCTTCCTGTCTCCTTCCCCCTGAACTCCATCCTGATCCTGATAGGTTCTCCAAAAGTGAAGCTAAAAATTGTGGCTGGTCTGCATCCCATGCAAGAAGGAGTCTTGGATTAGCCCCGATGCTTCTGTGTCATGAAATCAAAGATAGAGAAGTATCAGAAAGGAAAAGAAAGACATTGCTAATAAAGGGCTTGCAGAAAATAACACTGTATAAAGAAACAGTAGTGTTCTGGTTATGAGTAACAGCATAACAAAGCACCCCAAACTGTAATGCCCTAAGAAACAATAATTTATTATTTCTCATTCTGTGGGTTAGATGGGTAATTCAACTTCTTTTAGTGGTGGCACACGTTTTACAATGACTGAAAAGTCCAACACGGCCACACTCACATAGCTGGCAATTGATGCTCATTGTCACCTCAGAGCTCAGTGGGAGCTGTTAGTGGAGGCTGTCAGTTTTCCTCTATGGAGGTTTTTACACATAGCTGCATGGTCTTCCTCACAACATGACAGCTGCTTTCCAAGAATTAGCAATCAAAATGAAGGCTACAGAGAGAAGCTTTCAGAAGTGGTCAGTATCTTAAGGCTTGAGCCTAAAAGTGCTAGAATGTTGCTTTAGCGACATTATATTGGTCAAAATAATCACAAGGCCAGCCTAGATCCAAGGGTAGGGGGAAAAACTCTACCTCTTGATAAGAGGAGCCCCACTCCCATCCAACCTACCTAGGATACCCACATGAAATTGGATCATATCATTTCATTGTAATAAGCTTTTAAATGTCATCCTTGCGCTGACATTATGACCTCCATGCCTTATCTGGCTTTCAATTCCTATGTGCTCCAGCTGATTAATCCAAGATGGCAGGTATCATTATAAAAAAAAGTACAAGACACACAGAGACACACTGGGAGAAGATGGCCATGTGATGACAGAGGGTACTGGGAGAGGCTATCTTTGGACACTAGAAGTCATAATAACTTTGCCATTTAACTCCACGCCCAACAACTCTGATGTATTTCTATGCTCCTGATCCATATTTGTGCCTTTTCTCCTCCAAAGTAATGTCATATTGTAAGAGCATAGGTGGAAAAGAGAGGACTTGCCCTCCTGCAATTACTTGTTGTGCATGGGCTGATAATATATACCTGTATGTATTTAAAGAGTGATCAGAGAGGCAGAAAGAATGATTCTCTCTTTATCCTAGCTTTGGGTTTTGAACACCAATTATTCCCCATACTGCTGTGACAAGGATATATATAAAAAATATTCAAGAGCTATTTCATTCATTTAGTCAAGTTTTTAACAAACCCAATTTCCACTCCATCTTCTGACATTTACTTAAAGCATGAGTAAATAGTTGACTCTGTTTTTTAAAATACCTACTTCATATGTCTAGTACAAATATTAAATGAGAGAATATAAGAGATTGCCTTTCATGTAGGAAATTCTCAAAAATGTTAGATGATAATGATGATTAAAATAGCTAAACACAGTATCTGATAAGTAGGTGCTTAATAAATGACAGTTAATATCATTGTTGAAGAGAAGCTCTTTTAGAGGAAGAATGACAAAGGAATAGGGTGCAATCCATTTGAATGGGGAGAGAGGAATGTAAGAACTAAGAAGCTTGGGGTCAGGAGAAGGGCGATGCTCACTGAGCTACATACAGAGCTATCTTTAATACCAAATTATCAGAGACAGTTTGGGGATTTTCATTGGCACAGACATGCTTTCCCCCCTGAGCCTTGAAATAAGTACTTAGACGGTCAAAGGTTAGTTCATTAATCTCCTCACTTGTCTGTTTGTTTAGACATATGGATGCTCCACAGTGAAGGCAATTTGAAGAAGGGTAAAAGAAATTGACACAAGGAAAAAATATGTACATGAACCCACTTCAATATTATCACATTGTGGATGGAGGAGTGTGTAAGACAAAAAAAGTATGTTTTCAATTTAATTCTCTGTTTGAAAAAAAAACAAAAACTAATCAAAATTGGAAGCTCGTGACTTAGTTCTGTTCCTTTCCAGGGTCTGTTTATACAACTTGCCTTTTAACTGGCATTTGATCAACTTTTCTTTTTCTAGCAAATTTTTTGTTTTGCTTAATTAGGCAAAATCTCCCAAGCAGGAGGAGTGTAAGTTCTTACCCTGTTCCTTTGTATCAATGCTACCCTCCTGCTTTAGACCAATTTAACAAATCTTCAACCTTCTGTGAGGGCAGTGGAGAAGCCTCATTCTAAGAAATGTTGAAACAAAAGCAGAGAAAAACTGACACTTTCTAATGAAGTGAAATGAGGGAAATTTTGAACTCAAGTTATCCTCAGTAAACTCAGTACCATTTTTTTTAATTAAAGTTTATTGGGGTGTACAATTCTCTAACGCTTCGTCTATATATCACAAATATATGGTGATGCAAGGAGTACCTCTCCACTTGGCTCCAAATAACCTGAAAATAGTCATCATTAAGCCCTACACAGCAGCTCATACACTGTGGGCATAACCAATCCTCAAAGCCAGTCATCCTGAGAATCAATCCCAGCCTCTGATGTCCCAAGAGCAATCAAGGCTCAACTACAAGAGGACAATACACACAACACACACAAGGGGCACTCCTGGAGCACATGCACAGATGATCATGGAGACTACACCTCTGGACCTCACAGATACATACTACATAAGGCCACTCAGTAAACACTGATAGACTTAGATTTACCTAATACATAGAAGCAAACACAAGGAGGTAGCCAGAATGAAAAACCAAATAAACATGTCCCAAATAAAAAACAGGAGAAACTCCAGAAAAACAACTAAATGAAAGGGAGGAAACCAGACTACCAGAGACAACTTTTAAACCATTGGTTATATGAGTGCTTGAGGAGAAAGTCAACGACAATTTCAACAGAGACACTAAGCATAAAAAAGGACATAGAAACCATAAAAAAGAACTGGTCAGAAATAAAAATAATATAATAACTGAAATTAAAAATACAATAGGATAAGTCAACAGCAGATTAAATGAAGAAAAGGATTGAATCAGTGATTTAGAAGAGAAGGTAGCAAAAAACACACCATCAGAACAACAAACAGAAAAACAAATCCAAAAAAATTAGGATAGTTTGATAGGCCTCTGGGAAAACATCAAGTATACAAGATTTGTATCATAGGAATACCAGGAGAAGAGAGAGAGCAAGACATCGAGAACCTATTTGAAGAAATAATGACAGAAAACTCCCCCTTCACCTGGAGAAGGAAATAGACATATGAGCCCAGGAAGTACAGAGAGTCCCAAACAAGATGAACCCAAACAAGGCCACACCAAGACACATCATAATTAAAATGCCAAAGAGGAAATCCTAAAAGCAGCAAGAGAAAGACAACTACCATGTTTCCCTGAAAATAAGACCTAGCTGGACCATCAGCTCTAATGTATCTTTTGGAGCAAAAATTAATATAAGATCCAGTTATACTATATTATATTATATACCTGGCTAGGTCTTATTTTCAGGGAAACACGGTTGTTACTTACAAAAGAGCTCCCATAAGACTATCAGTTTTTTCTCCACAGCCTCTCCAACACTCGTTATTTGTCTTGTTGTGATAGCCATTCTAACTGGTGTGAGGTGATAGCTCATTGTGGTTTTTATTTGCATTTTTCTGATGATTAGTGATATTGAGCCCTCATATACTTTTCGTAGGAATGCAGATTGGTGCAGTTGCTATGGAAGGCAGAGTGGAGATTCCTCAAAGAATTAAGAATAGAATTACCATATGACCTAGCAATCCCTCTCCTGGGTATATACTCAAAAATCGGAAAACATTTATCCATAACGATACATGTGCTCCGATATTCATTGCAGCTTTATTTATGGTGACCAAGACATGGAAACAACCAAAGTGTCCTTTGAAAAATGATTGGATAAAGAAGATGTGGTATATACCGTGTACCCCCAAAATTAAGACCTAGCCAAACCATGAGCTGTAATGTGTCTTTTCGAGCAAAAACTAATATATGTAAGACCCCATCTTATTTTACTATAAGACCAGATATTATATAATATAATATAATAGAATGTAATGTAATGTAACGTAACGTAACGTAACGTAACGTAATGTAACGTAATATAATATAATACCAGGTCTTATATTAATTTTGCTCCAAAAGATGCATTAGAGCTGATTGTCTGGCTAGGTCTTATTTTCGGGGAAACACAGTATATACAATGGAATACTGCTCTGCCATGAGAAAAGATGAAATAGTGCCATTTGCAACAAAATGGATGGATCTTGAGACTATTATGCTAAGCAAAATAAGTCACGCAGAAAAAGTAGAGAACCATATGATTTCACTGATATGTGGTACATAAAACTGAAAACAACAAAGGAACAATACAAACAAAGAAACGAAAACTCATAGACACAGACAATAGTGGTTACTAGAGGGTAAGAGGGGTGGGGGTTGGCAGATGAGGGTAAAGGGGATCAAATACATGGGGATGGAAGGAGAACTGACTCTGGGTGGTGAACACACAATGGGTTTTATAGATGATGTAATACAGAATTGTACACCTGAAATCTATGTAACTTTACTAACAATTGTCACCCCAATAAACTTTAATTTAAAAAAAGTATATCAAGGAATTGAAACAGCATGTTAATGTCATTAAAACAGACACATAGATTAATGGAGCAGAATAGAGAGGTCAGAAATAAACCCATGCCTATGTGTTCAGTTAATCTATGAGAAAGGAGGCAAAAATATGTAATGGGGTAAAGATAGTCTGTTCAATGAGTGGTGTGGGAAAACTGGACAGACATATGCAAAAAAAAATGAAACTGCAACACCTTCTTACACCATATATAAGAATAAACTCAAAATGGATTAAAAACTTAAATCTAAGACCTGAAACCATACACTTCTGTAAGAAAACATAAGTAGTAAACTCTCTAACATTGCTGTTAATAATATTTTTTTTTTGATTTGTCATTTTGGGCAAGGTAAACAAAAGAGAAAAAAAACAAATGGGAGTATATCAAATTAAAAAGTTTTAGCACAGCAGAGGAAACCACCAACAAAGTGAAAAGATAACCTACTGAATGGGAGAAGATTTTCACCAATGATACATTTAATAAGGGATTAATATCCAAAATATATAAAGAACTCATACAATTCAACACACACACACACACACACACACACACACACACACACACACACAACAATTCAATTGAAAAATGGGCAGAGAATCTGAACATTTTTCCAAAGAGGACATACAGATGGCCAACAGACATGAAAAGATGCTCAACGTCACTAGTCATCAGAGAAATGCAAATTAAAACCACAATGAGACATCACTTCACACATGTCAGAACGGCTATCATGAATAAATCAACAAACAACAACTGTTGGCAAAGATGTGGAGAAAAGTGAATCCTCCTGCACTATTGGTGGGATTGCAAATTGGTGCAGTCACTATGAAAAACAACATGGAGGTTCCTCAAACAATTAAAATTAGAACTATCTTATGACCTAGCAATTCCACTTCTGGGTATTTATACAAAGAAATTAAAAACTAATTTGAAAAGATATATGCACTCCTATGCTCATTGCAGTGTTATTTACATTTGCCAAGATATGGAAGCAACCTCAGTGCCCATCAGTAGACTATTGGATTAAGAAGAAGTGGTACATATATACAACGGAATATTATTACTCTGTCATAAAAATAAAATGAAGTCTTACCATTTACAGCAACATGGATGGACCTGGAGGGGATTATGCTAACTGACATAAGTCAGACAGAGAACAACAAATTCTGTATGATTTCACTTATATGTTGAATCCAAAAACAAAGTAAATGAACAAACAAATCAAAAACAGACTCATAGATACAAACAGCAAGCTAATGGTTGTCAAAGAGGTAGGTTGTTGTGGGGCTTGATGAAAAAGGTGAGGGCATTAAAAAGTACAAATTGTCAGTTACAAAATAGGCATGGGGATGTAAAGTACAACATAGAGAATATGGTCAGTAATATTGTAATAACTACGTATGGTGCCGAGTGAGTACTAGACTATTCGGGGGGATCACTTCATAAATTATATAAATATCTAACCACTATGCTGTACACCTGAAAGTAATATAAAAATACTGTTGAATGTCAATTGTAATTGAAAGGGTTTTTTTTGTTTTTTTTTAAATAATAAGTTAAAAGCAGCTTGTGATGAATTCCTTATTGCAGCTTCAATTAAGAAATATAAAGTTCAGAGAGAATGCCCCAATATTCAGGGCAAGAATATCTCTTATGTTTAGAGGATTAAAAAAAAAAAAAGTCTCCCAAGGGGATACTGAGGTATCGGACAGTAACTCTGTGTCCATGATGTGGGACACACTGATCCAATCATGAATCAGCTCATGATTTGTAATGACTGTTTATTGCTTCATAACAAACTGCCCAGAAAGTTGTGGATTAGAACCACCATCATTTATATGAGGTCTGATAATTAAGTTTCTGAACTTTATTGTAACGATGTTGTTAACCTTTTTTGATATCAGAGGGATTATTCATTATGAATTTGTACCAACTGGACAAATAGTTAACCATGTTTACTATTTGGAAGTGTTGAAAGGCTGCGTGACAAAGTTAGACGATCTGAACTTTTTGCCAACAATTCATGGTTCTTGCATCACGACAATGCACCAGCTCACACAGCACTGTCTGAGAGAGTTTTTAGCTAGTAAACAAATAACTGTATTGGGACACCCTCCCTACTCACCTGATCTGGCTCCCCAAAGATAAAGGAAATACTGAAAGGAAGGTATTTTGATGACATTAGGGACATCAAGGGTAATACAACGACAGCTCTGATGGCCATTCCAGAAAAAGAGTTCCAAAATTTTTTTGAAGGGTGGATTAGGCACTGGCATCAGTGCATAGCTTCCCAATGTACTTCAGAGGTGACTTCAGAGTGATATTCAGCCATGAGGTATGTAGCACTTTTTCTAGGATGAGTTCACGAATTTAATTGTCTGACCTGGTATAGCTCTCATGTACATGGGTCAGCTGAGTGGTCCTTGTAATCTGGTTCAGCTCAGCTGCTCTCTGCTGGCCTCACTTAGGCATCTGTGGTCAGCTGGAAGATGTGATAATGTCTAGATAATTTCGGATGGTGGCTTCCAAAAATGTCCACACCCTAATCCTCAGAACCTATGAATGTGCTAACTTACATGGCAAAAACAACTTTGCATATATAATTAAGTGTATACACCTCAAGATAGAAGATTATCTTGGTTATCCCTGTGGAACCAATCTAATCATATGAGTCCTTAAAAGAAGAGAAACTTTGCCAGGTAGCTGTGATAGATGAGGAAGATGAGAGAAGAGAGATTTAAGGTATGAGAAGGATTTGACCTTCCATTGCTGGCTTTAAAGATGGAAGACGGTGGCCTCAAGTCAAAGAATGTGAGTGGACTCTTACCTGACAATGGTGCTCAGCTGACAGCCAGCCAGAAAGCGAGGATCTCATTCCTACAAATGGAAGGAACTGATTTCGCCCAGTAACCCAAATGAGCAATGAATGCCGTTCCTTACCTGGACTGGAGATAGCAGAATCTATGTCAATATAACTGGAGTACTGGGATGAATTTATTGAAACATTGAGTCTCTACTCAGAACTTTCTGCTTAAAATGTAGGCATAAAGAGATTTAAATGACATAGTGGCTTATAGCATGGGCTTGGTGGTAGGCAGAACAATGCTCCCCCAAAGTTTTATGTCCTAATCCCTGGAACCTATTAAGGTAAGTGTTGGAGAGGCTGTGGAGAAAAAGGAACCCTCATACACAGTTGGTGGGAATGCAGACTGGTGCAGCCGTTATGGAAGGCAGTGTGGAGTTTCCTCAAAAAATTATGAATAGAATTACCATATGACCCAGCAATCCCTGTCTTGAGTATATACCCAAAAAATCTGAAGACATTTATCCATAAAGATATATGTGGTCTGATGTTCATTGCAGCTTTATTTACGGTGGCCAAGACATGGAAACAACCAAAGCATCCTTCAATAGATGATTGGATGAATAAGATGTGGTATACATACACAATGAAATCCTGTCTGCCATAAGAAAAGATGAAATAGTGCCATTTGCAACAGCATGGGTGGATCTTGAGATTATTATGCTAAGCGAAATAAGTCAGACAGAGAAAGTAACGAACCATATGATTTTATTGATATGTGTGATATAAAACTGGAAGGAACAAAGGGAAAAAAACAAACAAATAAAGAAACAAAAACTCATAGACATAGACAATAGTTTAGTGGTTACTGGACAGTGAGGGGAGAGGAGAGTGGTAGATGAGAGTAAACAGGGTTAAATATATAGTGATGGAAGGAGAACTGACTCTGGGTGGTGAACACACAATGTGATATACAGGTCATGTATTACAGAATTGTACACTTCAAACCCATGTAACTTTACTAACCATTGTCCCCAATAAATTTTAACTTTAAAAAAAATATATCATTTAAGTTGAATGGCAAAGGAGAATTAAGGTTGGAGATGGAATTTAGGTTGCTAATTAACTGCCCTTTACCATAGGGAGAGTATTCTGGAGGATCTGGGTGGGTCCAATGTTATCAGAAGGGTCTTTTAAATTGGAAGTGGGAGCGAGAAGAAGAGTCAGTCTCAGAGTGAAGCAGCGTGAGAAAGACTTGACCAGACTCTGCTGGTTTTGAAGATGGAGGAAAAGGCCATGAACACAGGATTCCATGCAGCCTCATAAAGCTAGAAAAAGGTATGGCAATGGATTCTCACCTAGAACCTCCAGAAGGAATGCAATCCTGCCAATATCTTGATTTTAACCTGGTGAAACCCATGTTGGACTTCTGACCTCCAGAACTGTAAGATAATAAATTTGTGTTGTTTAAGCTGCTAAATTTGTGGTCCTTTCTTTCTTTCTTTCTTTCTTTCTTTCTTTCTTTCTTTCTTTCTTTCTTTCTTTCTTTCTTTCTTTCTTTCTTTCTTCCTTCCTTCCTTCCTTCCTTCCTTCCTTCCTTCCTTCCTTCCTTCCTTCCTTCCTTCCTTCCTTCCTTCCTTCCTTTCTTGTCAGCAATAGACAACTAATATGGATGACCTCACTCACATGTGTGGTGGTTGGAAGGCTACTTGTTCTGGGAGATGCCAGCGTTACTGGCCCTCCAACTCCAGCAGGCTAGAGACACAATAGCCTTAAGGCTCCAAAATCAGGAAAGAAAGGACAAGTTCCAATGTACACTTTTAAATCTTTTCTTGAGCCCTGTTTATTACTATTCCATTACCAAAAATAAGGCATAGGGCTAGCCTAGATTTAGGAGTGGAGAAATAGACTTCACATCTTGGTGAGCAAAGCTGCCATGTAACATGCAATGGCATGACATGGGAGAAGTATTTGTGGCCATTTTACAACCTACCACATGCTCTAACAGGTAGCCAAGTGTGTGAACCAAAAAAAACTGCTATGGAAGGGCACAGTCCAGTGCCTATGACTGTGATGGAATGAAGGACTGAGTCTCTGCTTTACACCAGGTTTTATTCCACTGCCCGTGCCCCTCCTTCTGTGATTAAAACAAGAAACAGAGCTCTTTCCCTACTTTCTCAGCCTGAAATGCAGAAAACAGAGCTACTGAAAACCGCCAAAGAATTGTCAGCCCAAAGAGATCCCTGACTGTGTTATAGAGGAGGGGTGGGCATTACTATAAACTTTCTGCAATTATTATCTGGTCATAGAGCTCAAGACTCCACTCTCTGATGATGAACACAGACGGCTGTGAGTGTTTCACCCTGAGTTGAGAGGACATCCATGTGTTCTAATTTTACAGAGAAGAAAACTGAAGTTTAGAGAAAAGAAAATACTTGCTCAAATTCACATAGTGACAGAACTGAGCTCAATCCCAGAAAATGAGCTCTTGGGAGGCAGAAAAATATAGGAAAGCAAGCAGAGAACTTGGAAATACACCCACTCAAACCAGACAGTGTTGATTACCAATCAGCAGCCCTCCACATCTCCCTGCAATGGCAGTGTCTTGATTTTATTCTGGTTTCCACCCCTCTTCCTATGGTTCAAAGAAAAGTGGCCCCTGTCCAACTTTCAGGAATAAATCCAAGTTGAGTTAAGCTGGTGATAGTGGCCCTCTTCCTTTGTCTGAAATTAGTTTAGCCATGGGCATGGGCAAGGCCAGCTTTATGAATGTGCAACCTGCAAAGCTGCACAGGACCCTGCACCCAGAAGAACCCCACGCTTGCTTTAATGCTTTGCTATCATCTTGAAATTCTTAATTGTTGAACAAATGATCATTTTGCACTAGACTTCACAAATTATATAACTGGTCCTACTGCACCCAGGTAGCTCCCTTGGGGGAAGCTAAGCTTGATGGAGAAGAAGATGGGAAGAACCTGGATCTTGGCAATGCCACTGAGTTACTGAATAAATGATCCTTAGAGTTACTTTTCATATGAGATAATAAACCTTCTTTTTCACTTTTACAATTTGAGATGAATCTTTCTTTTACTTAAAGATTTCACAACCTGAACATCTTTCAGAAAGCATATGCTTGCTGTGCTGGGGCAAGTGGCAGGTAGGAGACAGGAAAATGGCAGGTGGGAGTTAAATGATACATACTTCTCTGTGCTCAGTAAATAAATATTCTGCTCTGAGTTGAAAAAAAATATTTCACAGAATATATTCAATTGACAAGTATGAACTAGATGACTTTAAGAAAGTTATTTGATTTCTGTGAGCTCATTTCCTTATTTGTAAAATAAGGGCAATGCCATTTCACATAGATGTTGTGACAAATAAATAAAATAATATTTGGCACATAATAGGGAGTGACCCAGTGGTAATTGCCATTTTGTAGTTGTTACTAGCCCAGTGCTGTTATTTAGCATAAACTACCACTTCCCTCCATTATCACTCCATTTCAAAATATTTTCATTAATCACCCAATAGGTCATTAATATGTATCTCAGTGGCAAAGGAAACACATCAGCTAAATCATGCAGATATAATCCCTGTGAATCATCTGAGTGCCAGATTATGGAGGCTGTTTAATTTATGTTTATATGCATTCTACATGAAACCAGGCAATTTATCCGATATCTGTACTTGTAATTATTAAAAGTAAGTTAGGACTTAGATCTTCCCATGTCATTATGGATAGTTCTCAAAATCAAAATGCTAAGTGGAAAAGGCAAGTTGTAAACTGATATGAATTGTATGTTGCATGTGGCTCCTTATATGAATGGAAAATAATAATAATGATAATAATGATAATAATAAATTCTGCTTCTGGGAAGATGAAGTAAATATACTTTTTCCTATTCTTCCCACCAAGTACAAAGACTTTTAAAGGAGAAGAGAAAAAGAAAGACAGCTATGGACCTCAATACTGGAAATGGCACAGTAGTGAGTATTCTCATTTTTTTTTTCACCTCATATATTCTAGACTTGGAGGTGAAGAAGCCAGCAACCAGGAGACATCAACAAATTCACACAAAACACCTGTGTAGCTGTAATGATGTACTCCAATCCTCTCCCCTCTACTGCACTTCCCCCAGGGTGGTGCCACGGAAGGGCAGCAAGAAGCAGAGACTTTTGTTCCCATGGGTCAGTTAAAAACCCCTTACCTCCTCACCACGTCTGTGGAGACCACACCAAGAGCTTGAAATTCTACCCAACCCAGCAGTAAAGAAGAGTCCACCCACAATGGTCAATGGAGACCAAGTGGGAAACCTGGGCTTTCACCTCCATCTTTAAGAAATGAGAATGACCCCCTTTCCCTGCTAGAGCAATGTCAGAAAATCCCAATTAAAATGGAAGTTTAAATAAGCTCCAGATTCTCATCAAATAATACAAAATTGTCCAGGTTTCAATTAAAAAAAAATCATTCATATGTTAAGAACCAGAAAGATCTCAAACTGAATAAAAAAAGACAAGATAAGAGAGATGTTAAAATAATAAGATAAAGATTTTTAAAGCAATCCCAATAAGAACAGAATAAATGAGAAAATGAAACAAATAGATACAGATACAGAGAAAAAAGATGGTGGTTAGATGGGAGGGGGGTTGAGGGATGGAAGAAGGTGAAGGGATTAGAAAGTATAAATTGGTAGTCACAAAATAGTCACAGGGATGTGACATACAATATGGGGAATATAATCAATAATGTAGTATAGATTATGTAGCGTGTCAGATGGGTACTGGACTTACCAGGGGGATCACTTCCTAGGCTGTGTAGATGCCTGACTACTGGCTGTACACCTGAAGCTGACGTAGAATAATATTGAATGTTAACTAACTATAAATAAATTATATCTATATATCTATATTTATATATCTGTATCTATTGTATATAATATATATATAACATAATAGATATAATAAATATATATAAACAACTGTACTCACAAGATACCCAGACCCACAATTTATTATATATATGATAAATATATATAAATATATATGCTATATATAGTATATATATATATATAATATATACACAATACATTGTGTATATATTATATAGATTATACAGATATAATCTATATAATATAGATATAATCTATATAATATATATTACAACACCATTGACTATATTCCCTATGCTGGACTTTATAAAGAAGTTGTGGTATATATATATAATGGAATACTATTTGGCGTTAAGGAAAGATGATATAGGAACATTTGTGACAACATGGATGGATCTTGAGAGTATAATGCTAAGTGAAATAAGTCAGACAGAAAAAGCAGAGAACCCTATGATTTCACTGATATGTGGTATATAAACCAAAAACAAGACAAACAAATGAGAAACAAAAACTCATAGACACAGACAATAGTTTAGTGGTTACCAGAGGGTCAGGGGGTGGGGGGAGGGAGATGAGGGTAAGGGGGATCAAATATATGGTGATGGAAGGAGAACTGACTCTGGGTGGTGAACACACAATGGGATTTATGGATGATGTAATGCAGAATTGTACACCTGAAATTATGTAATTTCATTAACAATTGTCACCCCAATAAATAAATTTTAAAAAAAAATTTTAAAAATTTAAAAAAAGATTTTCTGAAAATTAGAAATACCTGAAAAAAAAAGAAAAGTGAAGAATAACTAAGTAAGAAAAAAATGCCTAAAACAGATACATAGAAATAGAATCATATGCAAATTTTAAAACAGGAAGATATAGTCAATATAAAAAGTAAGAGAGAAAATACAGAAAAGATAGAGAAATATAAACCTTACTGGAGAAGCTCAACAGCAGAATAGAAGGGACAGAGGAAAGAATCAGTTAACCAAAAGACAGAACAATAGAAATGATATAAACTGAACAAGAGAGAGATAACAGAATGGAAAATAATTAACAGTGCCTTAGGTACTTATGGGATTATAACCAAAGATCTCACATTCATGGCATTGGTGTTACAAGAGGACAGTAAAAAAATAAATAAATAAATAAAAAAGAAAGAAAGAAAAAGAAAAAAGCTTTGGAAAACAATGGCTGAAAACTTCCCAAATTTGGCAAAAGATATAAACATACAATTCAAGAAGATGGGTGAACTTCTTCCTAAAAATGTGCACGTGACCATTCCAGACACATAGAATCTAGAAAATACTAATGGATCTTACAATTACATTTAACAAGCACTTGTAGTTGAACTCAGTCAGGAGCAGTGCCAAGAGTTGGTTGGAAGGGGGTACCCCTAATCTCCATCAGTTGCCCCAAAGGCATTCCACATAAACATACATGTTATGATTAGTATCTGCATGCCAACCAAGCTATACAAAACAAGTCCTCTAACTCCTTAGCCTTCAAAATGAGATTGAGGATCAGCTCACCAGCATCATCTGGGAGCTTCTTAGAGCCACATCATGGACGTGAGGGATTTGAAACTTTACTCACAAGATACCCAGACCCACATTCAAGTTTGAGAATTACTTTTCTAGTGCTTTCCTCCAACAAAAATGACACTCCTATAGTAAGTCCTCTTACATAAAAATTCTAGAATTCCCCATGAACCACAGGCTAGAAGCAGACCAGAAGAGAATCATAATTATAAACTAGGAAAAGTCTTAGACTAAGACCAGAGTTTGGGCTGCCATCCTGAACCTCCATACCTGCAAGTCACCAAACCTGCTGGCATTCTATATTTGCAAGATTTCTGTTTTTTATGTTTATTTGTTTTCCTTATGAATTTAAGTTGAAGATGAACTGGAAAATCAGAGGCCTCTTCCTATTTGAATAGCCTATGATTCCATTATATGTAAATCAGATTACCCATTACTACATAAGCAAAGCCTGTGCATAGAGAAGTTAATTATAAGATTCTAAACCATGCCGGGTGTATAATTATAGCAGGAATATTTTTTAATCTAACCGTAATTGTATTTAGGAATTTGGATGCCTCGAGCTTTGCGCCTGTAGCTTTTAATATCACCAGAAACCCTTCACAGAATTGTAACCTTGTAAGTCAGTTACCTGCTGATGCTCAAATACATACATATATAATTTTAATAGTGCTTATTAAACACAGACTTCCATTATAACACTATTTCCACTCGGTCATAATTTTATGAAAAATTTCCCTATTGGCTAAAATTTTCCAGGCTTAACCACACTCTTGAGGTGAACTTTTTCAATTAAACTCCACTTAAGCCAATTCTGAGTTCTTTGAATGAAGGAAAAATATATATGCCAGACTCTTAAAAATAACTGTCAAGCAGGTTCCTTTTTTTGTTTCAATGTTTATTTAACACACTAACATTTACACTTCACAAGACGACTGACCTGCCTGCATCTTAATTTCCAGATGATGGAGTCAGATGTGCTTGTTTTGCTTATAAACCCTCAAATAACTCTCTCAATTATCTCCTCTGCCATGGAGAATTCTAGAGAGTCTATAAAGCAGGTATTTTGTTTTAAGCTTGTGGGATCACTTAGCATCCATGACGCTCAATTCTGTTAATACACATTAACTCTCCTCCAAACTCCTGGCAAAGTTTTCCATTTAGGGACTAATGAGAGGAAAGTCATTTCGGTTATGGATCCAGTGTGAGTCATGTAGAATAGGGAAGAATGGGTCATTACCACTATTTTGAATCATGTCCTTTTGTTTCTAAAGTTTATTTTGGAACTTACAGGCTCTGTTGATTGTATGATTTCTACAGAAGAAAACAACCTCTGATTTATCTCTTAGAACAACTGGAAGGCAATGCCTTCTGGCTTTTGCTCATGTCTCTGATCCTTTGGTTTTCTTTTCCTAGCAAGTGCTTTATTCACTCTGTATATCTTTATTTGGTTGATTGGGGGCAGGAAGTCTGCCAGAATACACACAGCCATGCTCGGTGGCACAGCCAAGGGCAGGTCAACAATGAATGCTTTGTTGGATTCCTCATGTCCAGGCCTTAATGCCAACTGAGAACTGATGTAGACTTTCTTTGCAATTCCAAAGTCTCCCAGCACAGATATATAGAAAGGATTTAAGAAAAAAAAAAACCCTAATCAATTTTAATTGCCACTTCTTCAAGCTAAAGCATTTACACGTTGCTTAAGGAGGAACCATGCCTGAGGAGCTCCAGGTGAGTGGGAATATTCTTCTGCAGTAAGCTCATATACTTTGGATCACTGACTTCTTTTTTATTCAGCAGATCTCAGCTCCACCTCCCTTTCTTCAGGGAAGTCATCCCTGCCTTCTTCGAGAGTCCCCTATACTCTATGCACAATAACAACACTGGTCTTTTAGTCCTGGGATATTGAATCATACCTCCTCCCACAGCACCTTTGCACATGCTGTTCCCTTTGCCTAGAACACTTTCCGCACCCCTTCTTCTATTCTTCCATCATTTAGATCTTATTGTGTCACTTCTTTAGGGAAGTCCTCACTAACTTTCCCAATTGGGTCAACCTCCCACCAATGTCTGGCTCCTACCACCTTGTATTTCCTCTTGATGGTACCTATCACCGCTATCATCCTACACTTACTTCTGCGATTTTTCTTTTATTAGTAACTTTATCCCTACTACCTCCAGGAGGGTTCATATCATGTATACTCTCATTGTCTGATATAGGTCCTTACACATAGTGGGTGTTCAGTAGTTCTTCATTAGACAGGTGGATGGATGAATGAATGAGTCACTCTAGAAACATCCAGGGGGAAATCACAGAGCCTCAGCCAGCACTGTCAAATGCTTTGGCATCAGAAGAAGTTGTCTGGTCTGTTTTATTATATTATTCCAACCTTGATTTATAAGACCAATGAAATGAGTATGAGGACAGAGAAGAAACAGTTGAGAAAGGACTTGGAAAAAAAAAAAAACTCAATTGAGCTCATGTAAAATACCTCCTGAATCATAATATTTTAAACCTAGAAATGGACCTTAGAGATTGTTCCTGGGATTTTACAGATGAAGAAAATGAGTCCCAAGTTTCCAGTGTAGATACTGGCAGACCCCATCCCTTCTAACTTCTCGTCCATTCTTAGTTCACTGTTCCTACAAAAAGACAGACTTTAACAGAGATGAGAAAAATAAAATGAACGGGGGCAGAATTTAACAGGAACTAAATCCCTGAGCTGGGAAGACTATAGGAGAGGAGCAGAGTGATGAAGTCATAACTAAAATCATAGGGTCCCTGAGGGCTATGATTAGAGAAAGAAATGCATTTCTTTCCACTCCTTCTAGTTCCAAAGTAGGGAGCTTCAGTAAGAAGTCCCCAAAGGAACAATTGCCATCTTTTTCATAATCCCTAGTGAACTCTTTTATTCTCTAATCTATAAAGACAAAAGCAGTTAGATAGAAGAAGCTACCCAAATATCACTTATTCTTTCAGTGTAGCCAAGTGGCTTAGGTTGTGAGTTCTGGGCCAGGCTTCTGAGTACAAACCTCACCAATTGTGTGTCTTTGGTCAGGCTGCTTAATTGCTGGGTGTCTCAGTTTTCTCACCTATGTAATGAGAATAACTGAACCCACCTTTTAGGGTTCTGGTGAAAATGAAGTGTAATATGATTTGCAAAGTACTTGTGTATGGCACATAGGAAATGCTTGGTATGACCTAGTATCTTTTACTACTCAACAGACATGTGTGAAGGCTTCACGCTTGCCTACATGGGACAAAGCAAGAAGGTGGGGGTGGACTTACATTATCATGAGGAAAGAAAAAAGTTAAGAAACAGGAGATTTACAGATTAGGCTCAGATCTCTAAAGAAAATATTACAGAAGAACTTGAACAGGAGTGGGGAGTTGGCTGCTTTTAGGTAAGTTAAATCAGGAAAGCCTCTTTGAGGACATGACATTTGAACTGAAGGATCCAGCCACCTAAAGATATGAGTCAAGAGTATTCCAGCCCAGGAAATATTGGGAACAAAAACACAGGCCTTGAGTTAAGAATGTACTTATTCCCAGTGTCATGAAAAGCCAGTGGAAGTTTTTCAGGAGTGAGACAGGATCTGAGTTATGTTTTAAAAAGGTCTCTCTATCCAAAACCAGCCAATGTATACCACCAACAATGAACCATAATGTAAACTATGGATTTGGGGTGATAATAATGTGTCTGTATAGTTCATCAATTGAAACAAATGTGTCACTAATTGGAGATATTTGTAACAGGGAATGCTGGGGGGGAGGGGTACCCAGGAGGTATATGGGAACTCTTTGTATCTTCCACTCAATTTTGCTGTGAGTCTAAAACTGCTCTGCAAACAAAACACAATAAAACAAAAAATTCACCACTGAATTGAAAGGGAAAAAAAAAAATCCCTCTGGCTGTTGTGTGGACAATGGGTTTTGGTGGGGCTGGAGCAAAGACAGAGATGAGTTAGAAAGCTAGTGGAAATGTGAAGATGAGAGATGGATGGATGGTGGCCTGGACCAGAATGGATCTGGGGAGAGGAGTGGCATAGTTAAGGTGAATTTAGGAATTGGAATCACTTTCTTCTGGTGATAAAGTCCTCTTCTGTGGTGTGATACCATTGCTCTCCCATTTTCCTTAAGGTAGAGAAACAAAAAGCAGTGCCAAGTAACATGCTTCTTTGTTTTCCAAGAATCGCATTTAACTACATTTTTTTGTCTTTGTCTTTTTTTTTTTTAAATTTGATGCAAGCAGAAAAATTATCAAACACTGCACAGAACACCTAGTACTTTCCTTTGTTCAGAGCATTTGGTGATGTCAGAGTCACATTCTGTTTAGGAAAACCTGACAGTTTATCTTTAAAAAGTATTTTACAACATTTTTAGGAACCTTACTTTCTTACAACAGGTGATAAAGTCTGAGCAACTCAATGTCACTTATATGTAAGCTTGTTTTTTTTAACACAAGCACAATGAAAAGACTAGACTAGGAGTCTTAGAAAAAAGTGTCAGTCCCACTTAACCACTGAAAGTTACCTGCCCTCTCTGGGCTTTGTTTGGTTTACATAGAAAAAGGGAGGAGTTGGGCAACATGTCCTTCCCAGATTTCATGGTCCATCAAATATTGGCCAGAGTGAGATAAACTTTTTCACACTAATGAAGGTGATGAACGTCGTTCATTTGCATTTCATGGTTTTTGCTTTCCCAGATGCTCTGCAATGCAGCCCACCGCTTTGATAGTCTGTCAGTTTGAGAACTCTTTCTGTAAACTTCTCTAAATTGGCAATGAGTTTTGGAGAAAAGAAACATTCATTGTGTTTCAGAATCAGCTCTCGGCATAAACTTCGTCTGGGGGCCACATGTCTTAAAAAGTGCTTAACATGTGCCTATAAGGGATGAGGCTAGAGGGTGGGGGTGAACTTACATTATAATGAGGGAAGAAAAAAATTAAGAAACAGGATATTTACAGATTAGGCTCAGTCATTTTCAACCAAGAGCACCTCAAGTCACATGTCTTTCCAGCTTTGGTTCACTTTGAGTGGCTGCTCAAAGTGCTGGACAACACAGTAACAGTGCCATATGAGAGAGTGTACTATGTATAACACAATGGCAATCAGCCTTGTAAACTTACTTTGTAACAAATGTGTGGCTTTGATTTGAAACGAATGCAAAAACCACAGCTACAAAGTGACTGTCAGTAAGATAGGAATAAGGCAGAATGGCCAAACGTAAGAACGGCAGCTAGGAGCACAGGGCTTAGTTCTCTTCCCAACACTACCACTAACTAAGTGTGTGTTCTTGGGCAATTCATTCTGTGGGACTCAGTCTCCTCATCTATAAACTGCTGGGATTGAACCATAATCTCTCGGGTCTCTTAGCATGGAGAGTGTGAGTAGTTGTGTGGGCACAGGACAAGAGAACAATATTATTGGGCTTAACACATTACTGTACTTAACACATCCCACTCATGCCCTGATAAAGTTATTTCAAGCATGAAGGAGTGAAGGAGCAGGGATTCATGCTCACTGAAGTACTAATGAGGGATTTCACCTTTCCCTAAAGGTTTCCACCAGGGTCTTTGAGTGGGAGCCAGGGCAGGTGGCAGCCAGAGGGGAGTGGTGATTAGTAAAGCGTGATCAGGTGGTAACTGCGGGGTGAGGTGTTTACTTTGCCCTTCTCTGTAATAGGAGAATGAACAGATGGAGCACTAGACCTCCACATTTTATTAACTTAACCTTGAATGTGTAGAGAGGGAGAAGTCTAAACCCTTGTAAACAAAAGTGTCATTTATTATCGATCCTCTTCATTTAACAAGAAAGGTAAAGCTCATATTATTTCCCTGGGTTGAAAATCTTTAGTCTTATAACATACAGCTAGAGCAGGAGAATAGGAGTCATAGAGAGAGCTTTTCCTTTTGGGCTTTTTAAAATGGAAATTAATTACCAGGATTTCCTCAATGAAACATTTCTCACCATGCATTTTTAAATTATTTTATGATTATGATTTTAATTATTCTTAACTGTGTCAGCAACTACCAGTGTCCTAGAAGCATTTTAGGTAAGAAATGATAGTCCTGTTGGGAGTTTTATGTCCTAAGCTGGACTAGCTAGACCTTCCTAAATCTTTTGTTTTCCATTCATTTATTCAACAAATATCTATTGAGTATGAATTATATGCCATGTATTCTGCTATGCCCTGGGAATAAAGTGACAAACCGGACAGACAAGTCTCAGCTTTCTCCTGCTGTTTATGTAGATTTGAGTTTCCTATTTTTCAAGTTCCCCTAAAACGTGGCTCCACTCTATCAACCCACATTATTTTCCACTATTCAATGTAAGTGTTCTATCCAGTTCTGCTGTTTTTCCTTACACACACACACACACACACACAACCCCAGCACACACACGTAGATAAACATAATGCTCATGTCTCCATTTTTTCATGGTCTCCCGTCTGCCTGCACTTGCAATAACTCCACCCTCCTCCCAGTCACATCTCTAAATCCTGCCCAGCTTTCAAGGCTCAACACTCGAGGAAGCACTTTCCTCACACAGGGGTCTAAACTGACGCATCTCTTCTCCAACATTCCCTTGACAATGCATCTACTTGATCATTTTCTTGTACCCATTTTTCCCTTTCTCTTTTCATGTGTGCCAATTTGATCATCACATGTAAATTCTAAAATTCCTAGAAAGGTAAACCATATTTTATATCTTCAGTAGCTCCACAATATTTGAACAGTATTAAGGTCAAAGTAAGTTTTTTCAAGTATGTACTTGGCTTGTCAGATATCTTTTTGGCAATCAAGATAAGTTTCTATAGAGAAGGTAGAACCACAACCAGATGACAGATGTTCAGAACAACATGCTTTAATCTACTACATTTACTTGAACTTTAAATAACTCAGACTTTTCTCTTAGCTCTATAACTATTAAAACCATAGTGCATCAAAGGATATACTTTAACATGACATATATTTAAAATAAATAAGTACAACTTATTACCTTTCTAATAATAAATTACTACACTTGAAATTAAAGTACTTTTAAAAACTGTCCCTTCTCTACTACTCTGCAATGTCACCTTCATCATAAATTGAGTGATCTTGTATGTGTGTCTATTTTTGAACTTTCTTCTTATCCCACTGGTCTCTTTTTCTGCCCTGTATCTACATGGCCTGGCCCTAATTATTGTACCCTGATAGGAAACCTTGATATCTAGTAGAATACATCTTCCTACATTGTTTTTTTTCTTTAAGCATATCTTGATTATTTTTGGTCTTATACATTTCCAAATTAATTAGGGATCACGTTGTCAACTTCCCCAAAGAAATCTGCTGGTCTTTTGATTGGGATTGTACTAAATGTATAGAGCAATTTGGAGATAATTGATATTTTGCAATATTGGATCTTAACTTGCACAAACATGACAGATATATCTTGCTATTTAGAACTGTGATAGCCCTATAGAAAAAAAGTAAAACATGACTCCCCCACCTCACACCATACACATAAATTAGTTCCAGGTAGATTGAAGTTCTACATTTAAAAGATAGAACTGTATAGCTTCTACAAAATAACATAAAATAATATTTTCATGCTCATAGAGTAGGGAAGGACTTCTTAATAAGGAAAGAAAAAGCTAATCATAAAAGAAATGAACTATAAACTGACTTTGCTGTAATTAAAAATAACAGAAGGACACCATGAAAGAGTGAAAATACAAGCCACAGAGTAGGAGAGATATTTGCAAAAATCCAACAGAGAGATTGTATCAGAGGATACAGACAATGTCAAAAACATGAATACACATTTTAAGAAAGGAAAAAACTGTATTAAAATTGTAGTACTCAATATATACTGGTAACAAAAGTTGAATACAAGTCATGTTTGACTTCTGCAACTCCAAGAGCACCAAGAAGTGCTCAAAGTGGTTACCATCAGTGTAATTTTAATACAGTTTTTTTTCTCCTTTCTAAAAATGTGTATACATTTTTTTGGCAGCCTCTGTATGAAGAATTATTACAAATCAACTAAAAAAGACAGAAAACTGGGCAAAGAATTTGCCAAAGGACATTCAAAAGGCCAATAAACACAAATAAAGGTGCTCAATGACATTTTTCATGACAGAAAAATGAAAATTAAAACTACAATAAGACACTATATCATACCCACCATAAAGACTAATATTATCAAGTTTTGACAATAACATGAAGTAACAAACTTTCGAACACGGCTGATGGAAATGCAAGTCAGCATAACCACTTTAGAATATTGTTTATTAACTAATAAAGTTGAATGCGTATATGTATGATTCATGACTCAATAATTCTACTCCTAGTAATGTACCCAACATGCACTGAAGACAGATGCACTAAAATATATGCACAAGAATAGCATAACTCGAGATACGTCATCAAAATGGTGGCGTGAGGCGAGCCTCTGTAAAGCTCCCCTGGAATTTACAACTAATCGAACAACAATAACTCCACAAAGGACTCCCTGCACAGCAGACAGGCAAGATGAACAGGCCCACTACTGAATTCAACTCCAGGTGGGAAAATCGCGTGAGCAGGGAAGGAAGGAAGGGAGAAGTGGGGAGACGGAGCCGCACGAGCGCAGGACGCAGACCTACCTCAGTGCTCCAAGCTCGCTGCATCCCGGAACTACCGCAGCTGCGGGAGAGGGAAGAACTCGGACTGCTAGGGCTCCGCTTATGGCCCACAGGGCTGAGGGGGCAGCATATAACACGGCTGAACCCAACGCTCATGGCAGAAACCTTGGAGAAAAGACTGAGGGAAGAAGGCTGAAAACAATGGTTTAAGCCCTCACTGTGGAGCAGATAATGGAAGCCTTAGACACTGAGACTAGTCGCCCCCTCCCTACACTCCCAGAGTTTGCCCCGACCCCACCGGCCCGGTGCTAGCAGCGGAACAGTAGCAGTGCCAGATCAAAAGAAGAGAATATTTGCTGTTCTGAGAACTGTGGACCGCAGACACAGATTTGCAGCCAAACTAGTTCTGGCAAAGGGGAGGGAGCTGTGGAAGCAGAACCAGCTGTGGTGGTGGTCGACGCCATTGCTCTGGGCCACCACTTACAACTCACCCCGCCCCTGGCCCCAACTATCTGGGCAAATCCCTGCAGGAGTAAACAGAACTGCTGAAACATACGGGCTCTGAATCTGGTGCAGAAAGAGCTTTGGAACTCCAAAAGCTCTTCGCATACCTATCAACCTGTTGCAGAAGCCACTCCTGTAGATGTCTAGGAAGAGAAATAGTAAATCAGTGATTGCCATGAATAACCAAGGCAACAAGATAGCTCAGAAAGAAAGTGAAAAGTCTCCAGAAAAGGAACTTAGAGATATGGACATTTGTGATTTAAATGACAGAGAATTCAAGATTGCAATTCTGAAAAAACTGAACGAGATGCAAGAAAACACAGAAAGGCAGTTTAATGAACTCAGAAACACAATCAAAGAACACCATGAGCATTTTACAAAAGAGATTGAAATCTTGAAAAAGAACCAAATAGAATTTCTGGAGATTAAGAACTCAATAGAAGAAATTAACAATAAAATATCCAGCTTAGGTAGTAGAGTTGACCAGATTGAGGAAAGAATCAGTGACATCAAAGATAGGAACCTGGAATTTACACAGATGGAAGAAGAAAGAGATTTGAGACTTAAAAGAAATGAAAGAACTCTACAAGAACTTTCTGACTCAATCAGAAAGAGCAATATAAGAATAATGGGCATACCAGAAGGAGAAGAAAGAGGGAAGGGAACAGAGAATATATTCAAATAATCGTCGATGAGAACTTCCCAAACTTGTGGAAAGAACTGGATCCTCTAATCCAAGAAGCAAATAGAACACCTAATTACCTCAATCCCAACAGGCCTTCACCAAGGCACATTGTATTGAAGCTGTCTAAAATCAATGACAAAGAAGGAATCCTCAAGGCAGCCAGGGAAAAGAAGACGGTAACCTACAAAGGAAAGCCCATTAGATTGTCATCAGATTTTTTAGCAGAAACTCTACAAGCCAGGAGGGAGTGGAACCAAATATTCAAACTACTGAAAGAGAGAAATTATGAGCCAAGAATAATATATCCAGCAAAGATATCCTTTAGATATGAAGGAGGAATAAAGACTTTTCCAGACATACAGAAGCTGAGGGAATTTTCTAATACACGACCTGCATTACAAGAAATACTAAAGGATGCTATTCGACCACCATCAACAGGAACAATTTGTGACAACATAAAAAGGGGGAGAGTAAAGAACTGAACCGAAATATGGGAATGGAGAAAGTAAGCATGCTGAAGAAAATGGAATACTCTAAATATCAAACTTTCTTTTACATAAACTTAAGGGTAACCACTCAAAAAAAAGAAACCCCAGAACTGAAATATATACTGTAATAAAAGAAGAAACAGAGGGAAACATCATAGAATACCACCACACAGAAATAATAGACAACAACAAACAGGCAAAGAAACAATGGAGACACAGCCTTATCAGAAAACTAAAGACAGAATGACAGGAAATCCTCACATATCAATATGTATCAATGGAGACATTTCTCCAAAGAGGATATACAAATGGCAAATAGACATATAAAAAAATGCTCAACATCACTAATCATCAGAGAAATGCAAATGAAAACCACAATGAGATATCACCTCACCCCAGTCAGAATGGCTTTCATCAACAAGACAAATAGTAACAAGTGTTGGAGAGGCTGTGGAGAAAAAGGAACTCTCATACACTGTTGGTGGGAATGCAGACTGGTGCAGCCGTTATGGAAGGCAGTGTGGAGTTTCCTCAAAAAATTACGAATAGAATTACCATATGACCCAGCAATCCCTCTCCTGGGTATCTACCCAAAAAATCTGAAAACATTTATCCATAAAGACACGTGTGCTCCAATGTTCATTGCAGCTTTGTTTACGGTGGCCAAGACATGGAAACAACCAAAATGTCCTTCGATAAATGAATGGATAAAGAAGTTGTGGTATATATAAACAATGGAATACTATTCAGCGGTAAGAAGAGATGATATAGGAACATTTGTAACAACATGGATGGATCTTGAGAGTATAATTCTAAGCGAAATAAGTCAGACAGAAAAAGCAGAGAACCATATGATTTCACTGATATGTTGTATATAAACCAAAAACAACAAAAGAACAAGACAAACAAATGAGAAAGAAAAACTCATAGACACAGGCAATAGTTTAGTGGTTACCAGAGGGTAAGGAGGGTGGGGGGTGGGTGATGAGGGTAAGGGGGATCACATATATGGTGATGGAAGTAGAACTGACTCTGGGTGGTGAACACAATGGGATTTATAGATGATGTAATACAGAATTGTACACCTGAAATCTATGTCATTTTACTAACAATTGTCACCCCAATAATTTTTTTTTAAAAAGAAATAAAGAACCTCCACACTGCCTTCCATAGCCGCTATGGTGCAGCCGCTATGGAAGGCAGTGTGGAGGTTCCTCAAGAAATTACGAATAGAATTACCATATGACCCAGCAATCGCTCTCCTGGGTATCTACCCCAAAAATATAAAAGCATTTCTCTATAGAGACACGTGTACGCCAATGTTCATTGCAGCTTTGTTTACGGTGGCCAAGACATGGAAACAACCAAAATGTCCTTCGATAGATGAATGGATAAAGAAGTTGTGGTATATATACACAATGGAATACTATTCAGCGTTAAGGAAAGATGATATAGGAGCATTTGTGACAACATGGATGGATCTTGAGAGTATAATGCTAAGTGAAATAAGTCAGACAGAAAAAGCAGAGAACCCTATGATTTCACTGATATGTGGTATATAAACCAAAAAGAACAAGACAAACAAATGAGAAACAAAAACTCATAGACACAGACAATAATTTAGTGGTTACCAGAGGGTAAGGGGGTGGGGGGTGGGTGATGAGGGTAAAGGGGATCAAATATATGGTGATGGAAGTAGAACTGACTCTGGGTGGTGAACACACAATGGGATTTATAGACGATGTAATACAGAATTGTACACCTGAAATCTATGTAAATTTACTAACAATTGTCACCCCAATAAATTTAATTAAAAAGAAAAAGAAATAAAGCTTTCTTGTTTTAAGCCACTAAGATGGGGGATTGTTACTATATCATAACCTAGTTTATTCTGACTAATATACACCAAAATAATTGATGTTTTCAAAAACTGCTGGGATATACTTTGTCTTTGGGATTTGGCTTGGAATTGCATTAAACTTGAAAACTCACTGGAATAATTGACATCTTTACAATATTGAATCTTTATAAGAATATGGTATGACTCTTATTCAATTCTACATTATTTTGAATAAATTTGCATAGATTTCATGAAAAAAAGAAACTAAGAGCTAGGCATGTATTGCCATTTCCTAATTATTTATGTTTGTTACTCTAATGTAGGATTTTTAATTGTCTTGTAACTGGCCACCCAGACAATTTTTTAAAAAATAGTTCTAATAGGTTTGAAATGAACCTCTTGAGTTTCCCATGTAGAAAATTAATAGTGCCTCTTAATGATAATTTTCTCTCTTTCTACTAATTAATATCTCCTATTTATATTTCATATCTTATTTTGTTGGATGGAAATTCCAGAATAAGTTTGATAGTATCTATACATGTGGATTTTTTTCTTTTTTTCATTGTCAGAGGTCAGCTAGCTTCTTCTGTAAAGAGCCAGATATTAAATGCTTTTAGCCTTAGGGGCATATCATCTCTATCACAACTACTCAACTCTGCTATTGTAGTATGAAAGCAGCAATACACAATATATGAAAAAACAAACATATATAGATTTGGCCCATAGACCATAGTTTACTAAACCATGTTCTGTTTTAATGACAAGACATTTAATGTTTCACTATTACTATGATATTGTTTTTTAGCTTCTTTGTCATTTTAAGGAATAAATCCTTCAATTATAAATTGACAAATTTTGTTTTTATTTTTGGGTTTGTTTGGTAATTCCTTTTCTTTTTGACATCTATCAAGATTATCACATTTTCAAAATTGTTTACATATTAATTTCATTTAGAATGTCCTACATGTTCTCTAATGTTGAAACATTTTTACATCCCTATAATAAACTTAGTCATAATAAATTGTGTTTTATTTATTCTTGTATTTTATTAACTGCATATTAATTGTATACCCACAGTATACCAGACATCCTTCCAGAAGTAGTGGGTGCAGCCGCCAACAAAATAGACAAACTCTCTACTTTCATGGAACTCATATTTCAGTGAGAAGACACATATAATAATAAAGACACACAAATATGTCAGGTGAAACATAATAAAGCATAATTAGAGAATGAGAGTGTAGGATGTCATTTCAGAAATGGGGTTCAGGGAAGTCCTTTCTGATCAGGTGACATTTAAGCAGATACTTTAAGGAAATGAGCGCACAGTCTAATCAACTAAATGAGAATGGAAGTAGTGTACCACAATGTCGGGATAGGGATTAAACAGGATGCAGTGGGAGCACCCAGCAGGAATTTTTGATGTAGTATTGGGATGGGGCCAGCAAGGCTTTCTGGGAGGAAGAAATATTTCTTCTGAGACATTGAAGAAATGCTACATAAATGTGATGGTTAATTTTTTTGTGTCAACTTGCCTGGGCCACAGACATTTGGTCATGCATTATTCTGGAAGTGTCTGGGTGAGGTGAACATGAGTCAGTAAACTGAGTAAAGCAGATTGTTCTCCCTGGTGTGGATGAGATTCAGCCAATCAGTTGAAAACCTGGATGGTAAAAAAAGGCTTAATAAGAGGGAACTCCTTTTGTTCCTCCTGCCTGACTGCCTTGAATTGGAACATCAGTCTTTTCCTGTCTTTGGAACCAAATTGAAACATCAGCATTTTTTGGGTTTCGAGCCTGCTGGCCTTCTTCTACTTGGCTTTACACCATTGGTTTCCCTGGTTCTCTGGACTTTAGACTAGGACTGGAACTATGCATTGGCTCTTCTGGGCCTCCAGTTTGCCAACTGCATACCTTGGGACTTTTCAGCCTCCATAATCTTATAAGACAATTTCTTATAATAAATATTTCTGCATACATACTATATTGATTATGTTCCTATGAAGAACCCTGACTAATACAATGAATAGGAGATAAAAGAGTGTTTCATAAAACGATTTATAGTTCCAAAATTAGAGAAAAGGGGCAGTTTCAAGCAAATGAAAGCAGTTTAGTATGGCTGAAGCATGGAGCATGGGAAGAAGTGAGGCACAGGGCTGCGTAAATGGGAAGGAATTGGGCTGTGTGTGGTTCTGAAAACCTTGTTCAGTGTGCACTGTCCTTCAGGCAATGGGGAAATATTGCGTATTTTAATTAGCAGAACAAGGTGGTCAGTAGGGTTACCAGATTTCACAGCCCCAATTGTCACCATCTTGTAGAATACATGAACTGGTGCCAACAAATTGGGGCAATGTGGAGACACTGAACTGGATTGTGTAGGCCGCAATCCATTTCCCTACATAGATTTTAAAAAGAAGAAGGTATTCAAGCTATATTCTCTGGCTTAAAGCCAAAAAAATAAAAACATTATAAAAGGATGGCCCCCAAAATTTAACCACATAAGAAATTATTTTTTAATTAGTGTTGGGCCAAACAGTACATAAAAACCACTATTTAGAAATTAAAATATTATAAAGGCTATAATCCAAATAATACAAAGACCAAAATGGCTTTAAATTTATTTGAAAAATAAGGAAGACTGACAATAAAGTATTCCATTCAAGAAATTTGAGAAAAGTCTTGGGAAAGAAAGCTGACAAAGAATAAAGAGCCTCTATTCTTGTTTGCTCTCTGCCTAGAGCCTCTTCTTCCAGTATCTTTGTGCCTCCCGACCTCACATCCTTCAGGTGACTTCTGCTCCAATGTTACCTAAGCAGAGAGGTTTTCCCCAATGTTCATTTCTAAAATGGCATCCTATTCTGTCACTCTCTAACTCTGATTTATTTTCCTTCACCTGCCATATTCTGTGTGTCTTTATTATTTTCTGTGTCCTCCCACTGGAATATAAGCTCCATGAGGACAGGGACCTTTGTCTATTTTGTCCCCTACTTCTAAAAGAGTGCCTGGCACATGTGTTCCACATGACTACCTTGTTCACATTTCACTCCCTACCTAGCATAAGGCCCAGTATTTGGCAGATACATAATAAATATTTGCTGAATTAATGTTACAATGCTTTACTGGTCAGTTAAAAAATCAATATTCTTCTTGGAGTACAAAAATCTCTATATGTAATTATTAAATCAAATAAAATAATTAAACCATTACACTCATCTATAACATACTTTTGTGTCTGATCATTCAAATTCTGAAAGTCCCCACATGTTGTTAAATTACACCACCAAGATTGTATCAACTGTTCATCTTCCAAGCAGTTACAAAAACATTATATTTTGGATACATAAATTTCTTGACTTCTAATTTTTCTACTATTGAATTTTTCATTTAATACTAAATAATAGTTTTATTCCACTTAATGCTTTCAGTGTTAAATTCCATTTTGTGCAATATTAATAGTAAACTCCAATTTTATTTTTGTTTAATTTTTCTAAGGTACTATTTCCCATCCCATTGTTTTTAACTTTTATGTGTTATTTTGTTTTAGGTATCTCTCGTATAAAGAGAAATTTATAGCTGAAATTTGCCTTGTCACCCAATATGAGAATTATGTCTTCTGATCAGAAGTTTGACCCATTCACAACCTTAATGTGATAACCAATGAACTGGTCATATCCTCACCATTGAATTACATGCTTTCTCTTTTGTGAGCATCTTTGTACTGGACATCTTTCTAAATCTGACTTTTTTTCTTTTACTTGACCTCTCTAAGCTCCTCCTTTATGGAGGCCAACATGGCTGTCTTTCAAGGAGAGAGCAGCTGAGAGTCTGACAGAGAGAAAACCAGGTTTGCCCCAGCTTTTTCTCTGGCTGACATGTTCCTGCACCCACCGCCCCTGACACACACACACACACACACACACACACACACACACACACACACACACACACAGCACAGATGTCCTGGAAGCTGTGGATCCCAGCAGTAAAAGGGATCTAAGAAGTTGACATCCTCTCTTTGTGGCCTCCTGCTCCTGCTGCGTACCCTCACTCTCCAATATCCGCGTTAGAGGTTTATTCCAAGCCACCTCTTTCACAGATTTCCCTCAATACTCAGTGATGTGATGGAGCTGATTTGGGCAGGTTCGCAAGAGCCAAATCTGTGTATCTCTTCTCAGTTCTGCTTTGGTGAGCTGAAATTGGCCATGGCAAAAGTATTTTACACCACACAGCAATCAGGGCTTTGTTTTTCCAGAGAGCTGATAAACCACTTTCCACTCACCACTGCCGACACCCACATTTTCTAAACAGGGGAATTGTGACTTTATATTCTGTGTCACTTCCTCTGTACTGTCTCAGAAATACTTTAAACCTTGCAACATGTTACTGGAACTCACTCCTAACTTCTGGTGCTGATAGGGTGTTTTCCTGATTTTCATGTCCCTTCGGTAATTTAACCCAGTTTCTGAGTGAGGGTAGGGATGTACAATTGAGCTCAAGTTATCATCTATTTCAAAAGTCCTTATGACATATCTTCATTCCATTTCCATGCAAACCATGGACAGAATTAGGCAGTCCCTGTTTGTTGCTTTAATTATCACTGCTCAGCCAAACAGCACTTGCTCTGCACTAATGATTCTAATCTAAACTGGGAATTGATGTTGACAAAACACAAGCTGTTTAGATTTTGCAAACGCTGATGAAATCTCTGGAAACTGGAGGCTTTACTAGATATCCATAATCAAAGTCCCACTGATTGGGGAAAATTCCAGCTGATAGCCAGGAGGTAGATAAACTCTCAGAAAAAGTAGTAGGGGGTTTTCAAGATCATGAAAGTATAGCTTTGGTTATATCACTGAGGTGAAATCTGATCAAGTTATTAGGTTGTCCCTTGTGAAAATATGACAAAATGACAACTAAATGTACATGCCCTGCAGATATTCCCCATGGCTCATTGTTAAAATAGCACATCATTTAGAGCAAGTTTGTCAAGGGAACTCAGTGTGTTTTAGAGCTTAGAAAGAAATACAGTTGACATGTAAGGCAAAGCCAGAGAGATTATGGCAATTTTGTAAATCAAGAAGATTTTATAGTAGGAAATAGGGAGCCACTGAAGGTTTCTAAGTAAGAAAACAATGTAATAAAAGTTGTAATTAAGGAAGATTAGTCTGGCAGTATTAGGACAAGATTTATCTTACCACCCTTATATAGAAACAAAAATAGAATAAGTAATGAGTTAGAGAGAGAGAGAGAGAGAGAGAGAAACATGAAATCTTTATACTTTCATTAGGCAGTTAAGGTAATGCATAGGCTGAGGTGTACTCAAGGAGTCTTGCAAAGCTTTCTCAGTTCATTAAGTTAAATTACCTCTTTGCTCTCAATCAGTATTCATGAATGCCAAAACTAGTCCTGTAACACAGGGAGTCTCCAGGCAGCCCAGGGACCTCTTGAAAACTTCTTTTCACATCATCTCATTGTTGCAGGAAATGAGCACAGTTAGCCAACAGCCCACATGCAGTGTGAACCTCCCATTGTCCCCTTTTCTGATACAGCTGAAATCTCAACCATTCTGATGGGAATAAAGGGATAGGAACCCAAGCCTGTTCACTCTCATTCAAGAGTCATTAGACAGCTGTAAAAATTCAACCAACGATACCAAGATGACTCAGGGTTCTTACAAACTTATCACATGGAAGAAATGGACTTGGCCACATGTAACTGTCAGAGCTCATTTGAGGGCTAGATAAGATCTAAAACAATCCAGCCAAACAATTGATTGTCAGGAGTTGATGCTCCTGCCTGGAACATATGTCTCACTTTTACACATTACCTGATTCCTACTCAAGACCCAACTAAAATCTCCCCTTCGGGGAATCCTTTGCAGCTCTGCTAGCTCATGGCAGTCCTTGACTTGAATTGTAATAGATTTTGCCTGGACCACAAAATGGAATTTAGCTTATGTTTTCTGGATGGTTATTTATCCTTTCATGAATTTTCCCTCCAACTAGATTATAAACTCCTTAAAGATGGAAACCATGTTTTACATGTTATCCATGTTCAGTGACATAGGAAGAAAACGAACATGTTGAAGTGAAGCTCACTCTTAACAATCCTTTATTTCAAATTATGCTCACTAGGGTGAGCTATTGTTATGTCTCCCAAGCCCAAAAACACAACCATTAATCCCTCACTCTCAAAAGTCATCCTTGATTCCTCTTTTCCTAATGTAATAGAGATCACACAAATTAAGTTACCGCAACTTCTGCTGTCTCTACTCCCTGGGTTTTATTATATTCCCCAACGTTTTCAGGCTGGTTCCTCATCAGCAAATCTGATAACTTCCTTTTAAAATTTGCTTTAAGAGTTGTCCTTTTACCCCAACATCTTCAGTCCATCCTCTTTTGGCTACAAACATCACAAATATCGCCTGACTTTACTATTTGCAAGTGTTTGTGTTCTCACTATTTCTCCTAAAAATACTTTTTCCCAACCACTTTTAGAAAATAGCATTCACTCATTGTTTCCTCTGTCTGATCATCAATGAATTCCTTGACTTTTTCCAATTTCAGTTTCTCTAATTACCAATTAAGTGAAGTTCTTCTCTTAGGACGTCAAGTATCAGCTCAGGACTGGAGTCCTATGTTTAACTACCTTAGACATGAAAATGCACCACCCAGATCCTTCATCAAGGAGGGTTTACTTCCAATACGAGGCATTGTGTGCTCAGCAGGCTAAACCAGCTATCAGCTCCTTCAGAACTGCTCAGTGATCTACTTCATCTAAGATCACACCTTTCTCAGGCACCCACATAAGGGGTTGACAGATAAAATTTAAAATGCCCAGTAAAATTTGATTTCTAGATAAACAATGGAGTTTTTTCTTTTTATTACTTTCAGTTGTAAAAAACAACATAGTGATCAGACTTATAGATCTCACTAAGTGATAACCCCAATAAATCTATTACCCATCTGACACTGTACAAAGTTATTACAATATTGACTATATTCCCTATGCTGTACTCTATATTCCCATGACTATTTTATAATTATAGTTGACATTCAATATGATTTCATATTAGTTTCAGGTGTGTAGCATAGTAGTTAGACATTTATATAATTTATAAAGTGATCCCGCCATAATTCTAGTACCCATCTGACACTATATATAGTTTCTACAATATTATTGACTATATTCCCCATACTGTACTTTACATATTGTGACTCTATTGGAGTTACTAATTTCTACTTTCTAATTCCCTCACCTTTCTCATCCAGACACCAAACACTCCCATCTAGTAACAAATCAGTTTGTTTTCTGTATCTGTTTTCTTTCTTTATTTTGTTCTTTAGATTCCACATATATAAGTGAAATTATACAGTATTTTTTTTATCAGTCTGACTTATTTCGCTTAGCTTAATACCTTATAGGTCCATCCTTGTTGTCACAAATGGTAAGATTTCATTTTTCACATGGCAGAGTAATATTCCATTGTATATATGTATATATGTAACACGTCTTCTTTATCCAATTGTCTATTGATGGGCATTTCAGTTGTTTACTATATCTTGGATATTGTAAATAGTGTTGCAGTGAACATAGGGGTGCATATATCTTTTCAAATTAGTGTTTCAGATTTTTTTGGATAAATACCTAGAAGTGGAATGGCTGGGTCATAAGGTAGTTCTATTTTTAATTTTTTGAGGAAACTCCATACTGTACTCCATAGTGGCTGCACCAATTTGTAATCACACCAACAGTGCACAAAGGTTTCCTTTTTCTCCACATTTTCGTCAACACTTATTGTTTGTTGACGTATTGATGATGACTGTTCTGACAGGTGAGAGGTGATATCTTATTGTGGTTTTACTTGCATTTCTCTGATGATTAGTGACATCAAGCATCTTTTCATATATCTACTGGCCATCTGTATGTCCTCTTTGGAGAAATGTCTATTCAGATCTTCTGCCCATTTGTTAATTGGATTGTTTGGGTTTTTGGGTATTAAACTGTATGAATTTATTATAAATTTTGGATACTAACATCTTATCAGATATATCATTGGTTAATATCTTCTCCCATTCAGTAGGATGTCTTTTTGTTTGCAAAAACTTTTTAGTTTCATGTAATTCCATTTGTTTTTTTCTTTTGTTTCCCTTGCCTGAGGGGATATATCAGTAAAAATATTACTAAGGGTAATATCTGAGAGTTTACTGCCTATGTTTTCTTCCAGGAGTTTTATGGTTTCAAGTTTTACATTTAAGTCTTTAATCCATTTTGAGTTTATTCTTGTACATGCAGTAAGAAGGTGGTCCAGTTTCATTTTTTTGCATGCATCTGTCCAGTTTTCCTAACACCATTTATTGAATAGACTGTTTTCATGACAGTGTATAGTCTTGCCTCCTTTGTCATAGATTAAATGACCGTATAGGCATGGATTTGTTTCTGAGCTCTCTATTCTATTCTATTGATCTATGTGTCTGTTTTCATGCCAATGCCATGCTGTTTTGATTACTATGACCTTGTAGTATAGTTTGATATCAGGTAGTGTAATATTTCCAGCTTTGTTTTTATTTCTCAGGATTGCCATGGCTATTTGGGGTTTTTTGTGGTTTCAATTTTAGGATTATTAGTTCTAGTTCTATGAAAAAAAATTGTCATTGGTATTTTGATAAGAATTGTATTGAATCTATAGATTGCTTTGGGTAGTATGGACATTTTAACTATATTAATTCTTCCTATTCATGAACATGGTATATGCTTCTGTTTATTTCTTCTTTAATTTCTTTCTTCAATGTCTTATAAATTTCTGAGTACAGATCTTTTACTTCCTTGGCTAAATTTATTCCTAGGTATTTTTTTTGATGCAATTATAAATGAGATTGTTTTCTTAATTTCTCTTATTGATAGTTTGTTATTGGTGTATAAAAATGCAACTGATTTATGAATATTAATTTTGTATCCTGCTACTTTCAGTTCTAATAGTTTTTTGGTGGAATCTTCAGGGTTTTCTATATATAATATCATGTCATCTGCAAATAATAACAGTATTAGTTTTTTCTTTCCATTTCTTTGGATGCCATTTATTTATTTTTCTCATCTGATTTCTGTAGCTAACACTGCCAATACTATATTGAATAGAAGTGGTGAAAGTGGACATCCCTGTCTTGTTCCTGATCTTAAGGCAATGACAGTTTTTTGTTTCTTTTTAAATATATACCCCATGCAGTATATTTTAAAAGTATTCATGATTGTTTGCAATTCAAATTTAATTGGGAATCTTGTATTTTTATTTGCTAAGTATGGAGACACTGCCCATCCAATGACTGAATGAGGTGAGAGTGTAAAGGCCAGAGCTTTCTTACCCATGAGGAGACAATATTCCTTCCTTTGCTCCATGAAAGGTTGTCAAGGTTTTGTTGGACCAGCATCGCCAGTTTGCATTTTCCTCTGCAGAGCTCTGCTTCTTCTTTCTCCCTTTGTCTGGTCTAAGCCATTAAAACATTCTTCACACCATTCTCTCTCTCAGCACCTTTCAGAGAACAGAGAACTTTGGACATCTTTCCATCCCAGTTCCCTTTTAAATGTCCAAAGAAATAGTAAGTGAGGGATAACATAATTTCAACCCTGGAAAACAGGAAAAGTGGGCTGGAATGAGGAAATAAGAAAGCTTTCTTCTGCTCCATAAATATGAAGAAAAAGTGTCCTGGGCAACAAGTGGATGGTAGTCCTAAAAGACCATGTACTAAATATACTAGTAAGACCACACAGTAAATACATTAACTAGGAAGACTGCAAAGGAAATTAAAAGAATTGTACAAAAAAGGAAATTCAAATAACCTATATGCATATTTTAAAACTTAGCATAAATAGGAATGAAAGAAAAACACCATTGGATTATCATTTTTTACCTGATAAATTGGTAAAGATACAGAAGGAATATTGTTGACCATATGAAGAAGTCACCAATTGTATATTTGCTTAGTAGAAGTGATAATTTCTACAAGCTTTCTGGAAGGCAAAGATTATACTATGTGCACATCCTTAAATCCTGGAATTCCAAGCCTAGAAATTTGACCTGAGGAACTAATCAGACACTAGTACTACATGCCCATATCACATATGAATAAAGATGTTTAAAATGTCAAATATTAGAAACTACTAATAAGAAACTGACTACATAAATTATGGTAGCTGTATTATAAACAAAATACCTTGCAGTCATTTTAAATTACTATTTGTTTATGTTCATTGACATGGAAAAATATTCATGGCATATTGTTTTATGAAAAAAACATTTCATATTACTATGTAAATAATGTCTCATTTTTGTTTACAAAAATACAGGTATGTATTTGAAAAAATAATAATAAATATTAAGTGTTTATCTTTGAGTGGTGGGATTGTGGGTGATAGGTTTTTATCTGTTTTTATTATTTGCAATTTTTATTTTTTTACAATGAACAATATTCTTTGTATGATTTGGAAAATGATGTTTATCTGTCTCACATATTCACAAGGCCTTCAGGTATTTTTCTCCTTAGACCTTTTTTTAAATATTTCTGCAACATTTCATATAATTAACTCTCTAGACCCCCTTTCCACCTTTTTGTCTTTGCATTATTTTGTTCTTCATCTATAATCCTCTTTCCTTGTTCTTGCCCCTTTTCTTTTTTCCTTCATATTGACATTTTCCAATATTGCCTCATCAGCCCTTTTTCCTCTTTCTACCTAAATGATTTATATTATTACCTATAAACTGATAGCTCAAACATTTGAATCTTAGCAACGTTGACTCACCTCACAAATATATAAAACCCTAACTCCAAATGCCTGCTGGAGTTTCAGATTCCGGTGTTTGTTCTGTACCTGCTGTGTTTGGGAAATAGTACCTAGAGAGGAGACCACAATGACAAGGAGAGCCCACCGTTGATGAGCAACCAATCTCACTTAGATTTTCTAATTTCAATATATTTTACAACGAATGTGTCTCCTCATCTTTCCCCAAATCAGCACTTGTCCCTGACTTTTCATTTTCTATTACCAACACAACTTTCATTGTATTTACCCAGCCCTGTCTGTTGCAGTAATTAATTAGTTCACTTAACTAGTGAAGGACCTGCTAACATAGTAGTACTCAGCGTCAATTACATATTGGAACCATCTAGGAACCTTTAAAAACAAAAAAACTGATGCTTGTTTTCCACCCCCAAAGATTCTGAGTTAATTGGCACTCTATTAATTAGAGTGCCACCAAAAATTTCTAATTTCACACCTTCCTAAGTAATTCTAATATGTAGCCAAGGATGAAAGCCACTGTGCCAGAGAAAAAGAATGACTTTGTTACTGATTGTGTGATAAAAGGAGAAAGGTCAAACCTTTCTTTTGTATTATTATTTCCTATTTGTATCATCTGAGTTCAATATTTTTATCGGCTTTCCCAATATAGTCAACCATTTCCAGAATGTATGGAGAGAATATAGTAATCCTGTCATTTAAATATCGCCATGATCTGATCCAGACAGGTCTTTTCACACACACACACACACACACACACACACACACACACACACACACACACACACCAGTTGAACAGGGCTGCCATTGCTCCCCAGACATTTCCTCTGCCCTGACTTTGCTTTTGCCTTTACTATTTCTTTACCTTGACTAGCCTTCACTCCCACCTCAGTCAATCACAATTCCACAAATCATTTAGCTGAAGAAATTGATGAAGAACCAGCCTTTATAGCATGCTCTTCTCCATCCCCAGGAGCAATTCCTCATTCTCCTAAGCTCCAAAACACCTCTTCTTCTACTTAATAAACCCTGCCTATATGTACACCTATCATATAATTCCAATCAGATTTGAAGTTCCCTGAGGGCAGAAGCTAAAATTCCTGTACGTCTATGTACAGAAATGAAGAAACTAAACATGAGAGCTCCAGAGTCATCTGCCTGAGTTCATTTTGAAACTCACCACTTACACACCGTGCATGTAACATTTGGGGAAGAAATTCACCTTTCTGAACCTCAGTTTCTTCTTTCACTAAGTGAAAAACACTGTGACTTCTCATGATCAGGATGAAGAAAAAATTAGGAAACTTATATAAAGCCCTTAGCACAATAACTGCTCCAACTGGCTTCCATAATAATGGTGATCAGCATTTGGGGGATATTTATCTGTGAGGTCAACAGCATCTCTGTGTAGTAAATAGGTGGAAAATAAAAGCTCTTGGATTTGAAAATGTCTATTATATTTCCTAACATCACTCCCTAGGACAGCTCATATTATTACTGCAGTTTTCAATTATTCCAGACAGCTAGTCCTGCTTCCTGATAGCATGTAAATTTCCCAGCTTGGTGCCATCTCTGAGATTCTAAATTTCATTTTGCAATGACACATTTTCTGAAAACTCTGCTATTCAGAGACCCCTGTGTCCTAATGCTATTTCTTTGTGGAATACAACATTTTTAATTGAGTAAAACAATGATGGAGAGCATGTCAGATGTCTATGCAGGATACAGTCATCTGTGAAACATGAAATCCTGCTGTTAAGACTCCAAGAAACCAAGACAGCAACAAGCAATTTCTATCTAGTGGGCTGATAGCATTACAGCCTCTGGATCTGAAATGAGATCTATTTTAAATGCAATTCATCTTCTGAAGGGTAAATAACAAACACTTCTGCTGTATGCAACTAAGTCAGAAGACCAAATACTATGTTGGGTAAGTGAGGTGAGAACACAGAATGTAGGTTTTTCCGGGTCTTGTGGCTTCCATGTCCCCCACAAAACGGTCATGTTTTTTCTTAAGTCCACTTGAAGTACCAGAGCCTTAACAAAGAGTGATTTCATGTGGTAAGACTGCAAACAAATAGACCATCTAAGCTTAGAATGTATCTGTAATTTCTGTCCTTTATTGTCAAACTCTCTCTCTCTCTCTCTCTCTCTCTCTCTCTCTCTCTCTCTCTCTCTCTCTCTCTGGTGGAACCTTCTGGTGGAACCTTTCCACCAGAATTTACACATGTTCAAGTCACTCTTATTCTTAAAAATAAAAATGAAAAAACCTCTCTTCGTCCCAATTCCTCTTCTACCTACCACTGTATTTCCTCCTTCCCTTCAATAGCTTTGAACTTCCTGTCTATGCTCACCATTTCCATTTCTTATGCCTCATGCATTCCTCATACCATCCCGACAAGGCTTCTACATCCTTACCTCCCAATTGCATGGAAATGACTCCCAGGTTGTTAATGATTTCCAGGGAGCTAAATCCATACCTCAGCTTATGTGACACAATTAACCAAAACTTCCCTCTAAAGACACTCTTTTTTCAGCTCTTGTGATTCCTCATTCTCTAAGCCTTCCTCTCCCTCCTTGATCTCTCTTTTTTTGCAGGTTGTAGCAGCTACTGTACCTAGCTACTAAAAGGGGCAATATCCCAAGACTGAGTCTCAAGCCCCTTCTCCATCCTAATCCCTCTTCCCACTAGATCTCGACCATGTCCATAAGCTCAATTATCAATGACTGCTGACTATATGCCTTCAGCTCACTCAGACCATCCCTCTGAGTACCATTTATACATCTACTGCACATTTTCTACCTGGATTCTCAGAAGCTCTAGAAAAATAACACATTTCAAACTAGCTGTCACCTCTGCTACCTAAATGATCACACCAGAAAACCAAGAGACACCCTTCATCCTTTTCTCATTCGGGTCTACTCAAATATTAGCAGGGCCCATATTGAGAACTTAGCTAAGCTACACTATGGTATTGCTGACTCTGCATCCATTTTGTTTGGCCAAACAGTCTGGGGGCCTTAAACAAATCCAAGACCCTCTTGCAAGTACATGCCTTAGACAGCAACCCATAGAGTCACAAGCAAATGTAAGCTCCTGATGTGACGCCCCCTGACCCCACCAACAGCCTTTGGGATGAACAGTCTCTCCCCCGCCTTCCAGAGCTTTCCCTGTGTGCACCCCCTTAGATAAGGTCCCCATGGAGCTTACCAAAACACTACTCTTTTGGTTTGAATTGATCAATCTTTCCTTAGCTCAGGCACCCCAAAGCACTCTACCCACAAACCCTAATAAAGGCATGTGCCCAGGTCCTGTCTCTCTCTGTCTTTACCCTGCCCCGACATCCCCATGGGTCCTCTCAAGGTGTGCCATGTACTTCCGCTAGGAACTGTGAGTAATAGACTTCTCTCTTTCAATTTCTCTTGTGGTCTGTTGTTGAACCTTGCCTCACTGTCTGGCACCCAGTGCTCCACTTAACAAATGTTAACATAACAAAGTCATAACAGCCCATAATAAGAGTATAAATGGAGCTCACATGCATATGCATAATTTTCAGGTTTATGTAAAGAATCAGTCTCATACTTCATTCATCTTTGGTCTAGACCAGAAAAAATGTGAGTTGTTTAATATAGCAAAATATTCCTCAGCCACTATGTGTAACTACCACAAAGACCACACTAATTTATAGGTATGCCAGAACAAAGCAAAACAAACAAGATGGATGCTGAGTACTATTGAGAAATTACAGATTGTTATGAAGAATTTATTTCATTTGTGCTATTAGCCTAGACAAAGATTCTGAGTGGTTAATTTGTATTTTTTTTACTCGGGCATCTCCTGTGTTCAGATACTACCAGCACTGGGTAGCAGTGTTGGCAACCGCTTAGCAATGAGCCCTTGAGCAAATGCCTTAAGCGTTGGGTGGCCCACTCTCCTTATATGTAAACTGGGCCACCAAACTTTCAAGGAGGTTGAGAACTCATGCTGACTTGTGCAAAGAACCTGCACAGAGGGGCCGTAATAGATAGAAGCTCTTATTCCTGATGTTGGTTCTCAAGCTTATGACTTAGGCCAGTTTTTCTCAAAGGAAGCTCTGCAAAGCATCTGCCTCAGATTCACCTGTTGGTATTTGAAGTTTAAAATGCAGATTCAGAGGTCCACGCAAACGTACCAAATCAAACTATCTAGAGAAGAGCCTCTCTAGTCTGCATTTTTAGCATACTTTCCAGGAATTTGGATGCACATTAAAGTTTAAGGGTAGGATCTGATTCAAGGTCCATTTGAAGGAAAACCTCTCTCCCCCCATTAAATTATTTCACCTGGCTTTCGCTCAGTGTCATCAGAAGTTAGTGTGAGAAACTTCTGCTTAGAGGAAATGACAATAGTACTGTCCAGGCTTAACACACAATTCACACTGTTAGTAAGACAGGTACTTCGAGGTTCTCCAGGCCTGCAAAGTCTTGGCGAATTGCCACCACTCCTGGATGGACTGGCAGACAGCATGAAGCACAGATTGTTGATGAGCTTCCCTTCAACAAGGCCACGTGGGCTACAGGCACTGGTAATGTTCTCATTTCCATACAGCTCAGCCTCCCTAGGTTACTGTGCAAAAAACAGAGACACCACTTTATCTCTTGATCTTCATGGGGCTGTGGTCTTTATGGAGAGGCAGTGATACAAAAAAAGGCAAAACCAAGAAAGGTTCAAAAGCATAAAAACACATTTTTTAGCCAAGATTTCCTGAAACGATAAAATTTCTTTGGAACATTTTTTTTTTAGTGACATACGTGATTTTGGGAAAATCTAGCTTCACTGGGAGGCTTAGCTTTTAATGCTGCCCATTTGAATACTATCTCCTTTTGAAGGTTAGATTGCAGGGCAGTGAGGTTAATAACGTTGTTATTTCTCCTCCATCTTGGAATAGATAATCAACTACCCCTGAAACTTCTAAAAAAGCTGTTGGAGCAAGAAATAAATAATGTGTGAATTTTTCGATACCACCAAACAAAGGCGAATTATTCTGCTATCAAATAGAAGGCTGAGACTTAAATCTCTCTGGACGTGTACATATCTCAGTGTTAGTATATATGGAGGATCAATTGATTTGCTCAGAGTTCAGAGTAAATGGGTCATATTCTTAGTGGCTCCTTAATCTGGCCTTACAAGGCCCTGATGTTTTCCTATTTATTTGAAAGCATTGGGGACAGTGACATTGGTGATTGCAGGGCATGGGGGAAGGGATGGGGGGTGGGGAGTGTTTGCTTGTGGTAATGAGAAGCAAAGTGAGTCTTTTAAAGTGGTCCATTTTCCACAACTTTAAGGTGACATGTTGGCATGACCGTTGTAAGAGTATGGCGATAAAACATCAGGGGAAGCAGTGTGAAAGGGAAGCCAGCATGCTCAATAAGAGTGAATCATAGGGGTCAGAAGAGGAGATACACTGAGAGGCGAGCACTGCTGAGGCTTTCAGAATGTGCCTACTCCCAGCAAAAGCCAAGGGGTTCTCCCCATCCTCAGAAGCTAAGAATGACACCTGTTGACATGGGCTTGGTACTCCTGGTATAAAAGCCTCCTTCGACTGCTTGATGGGGATGTGGGTAAGAGCCAATTAGGGGGAGAAGTGAAAGACTCTCCAAATAATTAAGCTCCCTGTTTCTAAAAATTTAAACAGAAGATGGGAAAATATTTTAGTTGGCTGCAACAGAAAAGGACTCCGGTCCTAGGTAGAAAATCCAAAGATGTTTGCCACTGTAAAGCCCCCTTCACATTTAGAACTCTATCTACACCACTGAGTGCCCCAAAGCTGTTCCTCCTTCATGCTCAACGCTGATTGTGTTCAGATTTCCATCCTTCCCCACATGATGTACAGATAATTCCTGAGTGGACTGTTCAGACAAGCATGCCAATCCCATTCCATGTGCCAGTGGTGTTAGCTTAGGATACAAGTGATCCTGTCCTGGCCAGTGAGAGAAAAGCATGGTTTTGGGGGTCTTTTGGGAATCATTTCCAACATCTGAAGTCAAGAAATACAGGAAGGAGTCTCTTCTTCTCTTGGATATTGTCTTGTCTGTATGTGACACTTGGAAATGCTTAAAGTCATTGTGAGATCATGAGGGGAGTTATAAAACCATCACAATGAAAATGGAAAATAGGCCACATGGAAACTGTCCAGCCACTGAATTAACCAACTTACAGCTATGCTGTCTCAGATCTTCTTATTAAGTGACATAATAAGTTTTCTTTGTTGCTTAAAACAAATTGATCGGTGTGTATGTGTGTGTGTGGGGGGGCTTGCAGTTTAAAGTATACTAACTGAAGTTGATTGTCATACTTTTCATTCTGTTTTTTCCAATTTCAATACATAGTTCAATCATTAAGAGAACACACAGACACAACATACAACATCTAATGGGAACTGCATAAGGAGGATGGAGTGACAATTATTGCAGGTTCATTTGAAAAGCACAGTTTTTTCCTTGCCCAGTTTTACCAATGAATAAAGATAACAATAGCTAACATTTACATTTGTATTCCAGGCACAGTGATAGGCATTTCATGCAATTACTGTTTTTAGTCTTAACTTTCTAGTTGCTTACTTATGTCATTGTTTTGAAGACAATCAATTACCTGGGAAATACTGCTAATCATTCTTGCTAATCACGGAAAATGATACTTTTCATTTGGATGATGTATGCACAGTATGTTCACACCCATTCTGACATTTGATTTCCCACCTATTTTTGGAGAAAATTAAAGCTGAGCACACACAATTGATAAACAGCAGAAACAGTAACAGACTCTTGACCTCACCCAGTATCTTCTCACTCTCTTAGGCTCCTCACACACTGCCATTAACAGTGTATCATTATAATTTAAAAGTAGCATAAAACTTCTCATATTGTGGTCTAAAGCCGTGCGGTTCAAAGTAGGGCCTGTAGACCAATGTCACCTGAGAGTTTGTGAGAAATGCACAAACACGGACCCCATCCTGGACCTGCTGAATCAGAAACTAAATATTAGCAACATTTCCAAGTGATGTGAATACACGTTGCAGTGTGAGAAACATTGAACTAGAAGATGCAGCCCTCAGAGGAAAGGAAGGCAGTAATGATTACTCAATGTTAGTCAAAGAGAACTTGAGAAAGTGGCCATGGAAATGACAGCAAGTGGCTGATGGAAGTCTACGTAGGATGTCTGGGCAGTGCTTACACGAATTTAGTGATGTATCTCCTGTTACAAGTCAGTTCAGATGCTTTGGGATCCAAATAACAGGAGACTTGTGTTGGCTTAAATATTAATACTTATGCTGAAAACCTAAGAGGCACCCTTCTGAATAGGAACACAAAATAAATCAAGTTAATAAAATTGAGCACCTGGATCCAGGCTGCAAACTGGAGCCAAGCCAGCCAAGCTCAGTTTAGGGCAATCGACCCGTGGCTAGTTTGCAGAGCATCTTGGAGTATGAGTAACCAAGGCTAGGTAATGGCTGCTGTAAGCCACTCAGTTTAGAATGAGAAGCCAACTGATGGACCAACTAATTGTTCTGGAAGAAGCCAATTGCACTGAAGCCAATCAGACCAAAAAAAAGTACAATTGTACATATTGAAAAGAGACAGAACTATTAAAACAATAGGATTATCCCCCCTTAAAAACTCAAGGAAACCATATTAATAATTATTAGAATAATAAGAATTCATATTAATTTAAAATATATTAGTGTTTCTGCATACCATCAGTAAAGTAATTTGAATATAATAGGGGGAAGGTTAACATATTAATATTCACCACAGCAACAAATATGAAATACTTAAAAACTTCAAGATTACTGCAAAATATATATGAGACTAATTGAATAAATGGAGAGGTATACTGTGGCCCTGATTAGAATACTCAGTATGGAAAATATGTTGATTCTCACATTATCCTGTAATCTAATGCAACTCAAATATTGATGGCAAAAGATTTTTGTCAAATCAATTATTCTAGAGTTCATACCAAAAATATAAAAACACAAAAACAGACAAAAATTTTAAAAGGGGAAGGAGGAGATTACCATTCCTTGTATTAATTTGTATATTTATAACACATAACTGTATATTATATAATGTTATATATATTATAAAAATTAATGTTACATTATATTTTGTACTATTGTTTATATGAAATGTAATATGTTTACTTACAGAAGATACAGCAATTTAAATGGTATGACAGGATAACATAAATAGATCAATGGACAGCAATAGTTGGATAAACTTCACTTGAATCTCAGTTTCTTCATCTACAAAACTGCAATGTCATAGCACCTACTTGAATGAGTTGTCATGAGGATTTACTGGGAAAAAAGTATTTAATGTGCTTATCACAGTGTTTGGCAAACTTTAAATTTATATGTAAAAAAAAAAAACCTCACTGAAAACAACAAGGGCTATTAGGGACTACCATCTTCCAAGATACTGTCTGAGATAGAATGAAGTCAAACCCACTGAGTGGAGAGTGTAGATCATTTAATGACATGTCAGGAAACAGAGAAAGATCCAACTACCCTGGTAAGGGTTGCATTTCTCCCATGATGACTTCTTCCTTTCTCCCATGTTCAAACAAGCAAGTCACCAAAAACATAAATGAAAACAAATACTGCCCTCAAAATGTAGTTTTGAAAGGGGGAAAAGGGAGAAAAATCAATTTACCCCAGATTAAGTGTGAACAATGTAAAAGAAAATGACATGCTAATTCTATATATAATTTCAAACAGGAAATAAAATTAAAGGTGAATAAATAAATGACCAACGTTTTTTATTACAATAAAAATGACACATAAAATGTAAGCAAATGAACATAGCCCAAGTGCATTGACTTGTAGGATGCAAATTCAATAAAACTGTAGTTGAGAGACAAGATAATAAAGCAAAAGGTTGAAATAAAAAGGAGAACAAAGAAAGCAAGTTAAGGACCATAACAATGGTACTTTGAGTCTAATAGCATTTTAGAAAAAACAAGAAATGCAGTAGATAAGGTTAAATATTACATTAGCGGTAAAGAAGAAAGACTTGGGATATGCTCAATGAAAGGAGAAGACAAAGAAGTTAAAGCAATTACAGAACGGGTAATTAAAATGGGAGACAAAGAAGATCCAACATAAAGTTAATTGGTGTCCCTCCCATGAAGAACCCTAAAAGTGGGAGAGAAAAAGTATTCAGAAATATAATACAGAAAAATTTCTCCTCCCCCACAAAAAAACTGAATGTACAGAGTGAATGCATACAACATATATGGGGAAAGAAAACTAATAGAAAACTATTGGCATCAAAACATAGCCTCATTAAATTATTAAACTTCAAGGATAAAGACAGACCCTTCAGCCCTACTGGTAAGAAATAATAGTTCACTGCAAGAGGAAAGTAAGATTGGCCTCAGATTTCACAACATAATTCAATGCTAGAAGACCATGAAACAATATTTAAAAAGTTTTGAGGAATATAAACGTGAATATATCTAGCCAAGTTAAGTTTCAAGTATAAAAACAAGTAAAGAACTCAAGTAATATGCCACTCTTGAGCCATTGTGGGGGGGAAAGATAAACAACTAAAATCTTTTTGCCTAACCTTGAAGGAATTTATTAAGATCTAAAGTTTCGTGTGGAAAAATGTCTATAGATTATTTCACCTTTTCTTCTTCAGTTAAATAAAAGTGAATACCTATTATTATAAAATGAAAATATCAGGACAATTATATGCCACCTAAAAATTGGCAAAATTATCACTTGGACAGGACCTTTTAGTTAGTAAATTCAAAGCAAATACACTACACGTCTCTCTCTCTCTCTCTCTCTCTCTCTCTCTCTCTCTCTCTCTCTCTCTCTCTCTCTCTCTCTCTCTCTCTCTCTCTCTCTCTCTCTCTCTCTCTCTCTCTCTCTCTCTCTCTCTCTCTCACACACACACACACACACACACACACACACATCCTTGCTGTATAAGACTTGAGTGCTATGAAATCCCCAGATTGCAAATGTTTCAGTCTATAATTAGATATTCTGTTTGGTAAGATAAGTAGACTATATCTTTTTGTAAGTCTGTGTCTTTGCTACACTCTTCCTTTGGTCAGTGGTTTGTAACCAGGATAGCATATTAGAATCACCTATAGATACTTTACTTTTTATAATACAAATGCCTTGTTTTTTTTCTAGCAATGTTCTCATTCTAGTGTCCAGAATCACAGATTTAGAGAAAAGTTTCTTTCTCAGGTAGCAATTTAGATTTCCCTTTTAATCCACGTGCTTGTTAGTTCTTGCAAAGTCTTATGTGTTCTTGTTTACTTACCTGTTCGAGGTGGCCAGAAGAAGGCAGCAGAGAAGTGTGAGCACAGAACCGTTTTCTTCCCTTCAGAAAAAGGAGTCTGGAAAAAGAATTAGAACTTACTGTGGTGTATCTTGACTGAATATCCCAGATCTTGAGAAATGTACTCACATCATCCCATGGCATCCTCAGGGGAGTGATATCTTTGGGAGAGCAAAAGGGCAAAGCCAACCCTCTGTGTGTGGAAGCAGACTTTCTTCCAAAGAAAATGAGCTGTGAATCATCTTTTAAAAGAAATAAATCCTGGGATAGGGAAATAAGACTTGGTGGATGGGCCTTACACGGGTGTGAAGGGGAACTTCCCTATCCCTTTAGGGGCCTTTCAGTAGTTGGGCCTGAACTTGAAGGCATGGAGCTGTGTGGAGCTTCCCAATGGAGAAGGAAAGAATAGAAAGTACACGATTACTGGACTATGGAGTCTGGCAGCCTGGATTCAGATCCCACTCTGCATTTGCTAGCTGTGTGCACTTGAGCAGGTTACTGAATCTCTCTGTGCCTTAATTTCCTTGTCTGTAAAATGGGGATGATTACAGCACATATCTCATAGAGTTGTAAAGATTCATGAGCTAATACTTCATGAGATAATAATTAAAATAGCACCTGGCACATAATAAGCACCCAATAAATGTTAGCTGTTGTTTTTATGATATGGAGCAAGCTGGGATCCAGCAAGGAGAGTTTCATAAAAACCCCTCAGAATTGGCCTGGATGGATCTAGAGTTACTATAAGTCATAATTGGTCATTCAGTAAAGGCTCAATTAGAGTTAGAGCCCTGTCTTTGTATAATTAGGAAGGAAGCTCTATCTCCCTTTTCCACCACCCACCACCCACCCATTCCCCAAGGCCAGGTGGTGGCAGTGTGGGTACTAGCAGCAGATAGCTATGACAGCACAATGGCCAGCAGCAGCGGACCTCTCAATGTAGCAGCACGAGGTAAGAAGCATCCTGTCAGAAATGGTTAGGGCACAATTTTAGGAGGCCTAATTTCCTGTCATTAAGGCAATGGGGGCTCTTTTCATCAAAATTTAGATATTAAAAGGAAATGAGACTTTGGCCACAAAATGACGAGACTTCACCACTTGAATTATTCTAGTACAGGTATCCCAACACAACAGGTACTCCAGCCAGGGTACCAGTGGCTCACAGCAGGTATGTGGCTCACAGCAGGTATATGACTCTTGGGTTTCCCTGCTTGGTGGTCCTAAGGCTGCAGGCATGGCCTACTATCAGCTCTCCACACTCTCCTCCTGCATCACAGCTGTGGAGGTGTGAAACGTGGACAGACCAGATGCTGAGGGCTCTTAAATGCCTTCGATTAGTCTCCAAAGACAATCATGGTTGTAGGACAAATGATGATGTGGGTAGAAAGGGTGATTATTCACGACTGAAACTTTGGAATACTCTCCAGCCAGTGCTAAAATGATAAAACAACAATAGAAAGAACCTCCTTTCTGCTGGACAAGCCCCCAGTAACCTTTGCCACTGAACTAAAAGCTTTCAAAGGGTGAACAGAAGTGCCATAAATCTCAGAGGCGACGTTAAATATTTGTCACTGAAACACTTAAGACTTGTTTCAAACCCATTCCTTTCTGAAAGTTTATAACAAATAACTGGGTGACTTAACCTCTACAAGAGCATCTCTTTTTTCACTACAAATGGAAACAAATGGTCTATAAAGAGCGGGACCCTGCTGACGGGCAATTCTCAGCCACTGTGTGGTCTCCCAGCCCTGCCCAAATGGGTGAGCCGCCCCTTTTGTTTAGATTAAACTGGCTCTTGCTTCCATGACATGAGAACGACAAAGGTTTTAACTGGACTTTCTTTTAAACTGCCCATTAATCTTCCCTCCCCTTGCCCTGCTGAATGAATGAGTAAAGTAAATTATTTACATTCTGATGTTGCAAGAACTCTCCCTACATTAAGCTTTCATTTGAGCCACAAATGTATCTTTAGATGGTGTTTGGCTCACCACCCGCCGCCCACCCCATCATGACTACATAGATTCTTCAGAGAGATCACCTGTTGTACAAAAATATGACACAGATACAAATCTCTCCCAAACCACTTGTGAATGCCTAAAGCCACGCATCAGGGAGAAACTGTTTTCAATCAAGTTCCAATTTTATCAAATACAAGCGTCTTGGTGCCCAGCATCCCAGAGATAGTTTGCTCTTCAGTATTCCAAAATCAATGTTCCTGGAAGAAAATATGTCAGACACCATTTAAAATCTATCCATTATGTTTCTTGCCAGAATAAGGGGTAAAGGTCCTTGCTGGAAAAAAGATATTATTCTGTGTATCAGCTCTCCCCACCCTGCCCAGATGGACAAGCAGCCACCTACATGTTGGGTTTTTAAGCACAGAACTGGGAGATGGCTGAATAGAAGAATAGACACCCACACTGATTCAACCCTGAAATCCTGAAATAAGGAAATACATTTTTTTTTAAGTATTAAGAGAGAAAACCCCAAGAAAGACTATAGAAACAGAATTAGTCAGGCAACAACAAAACAAAAGAAAAAAGGTCAGAAACATAGAACATCATGGGCATCAGGCAGGAATCAGGAAAACCCTGATGCCTGCAGACTAAATAACAATTTCCTATTAAATTAAAACTAATAGAGTACCTTTTAATTAGAAGAAGATAAAGCAAACAATATCTATTAGGACAAACATGGGTTTATGAAGCATCTGTTCTTTCCCTCCCTTAATATGCTGCCTCATCAATTTCTTTGGGTCTTTATTTCTTTTGGCCTTCCTTATACATTCTCAACTTCACTTTGCAAGCAAATGGTATTTAAATTCAACACCTATACTAGTCATATTTTGCTGACTCTCATCCCAACTTTGCCACTAACTGCAGAAGTTCATCCCCTGAAAATCACCCCCAATCATCAATTATGTGAAGATGGTCTGGGGGAATAATGTTAAGTGTGACCTTGCATCTGGATGGTGGCCACCATTTTCTTCCTCTAATACTTGGTCCAATGATGTCCTTAGGCATCAAAGTCCCCTCTGAACATTGCCACTTGTTTCCCCTGGGAACCACCATCTTCCACTGTGTACCACAACTAATGCACAATGCCAACGACTGCTGTCCTCTAGAGTTCTCAGTGCACCAAATCTCCCTATAAAATTCTCCCCTCTTTTTGTATCTCTGTCTTATGAACAACAAAGAAATGTTGCTTGTGTTTCACTGTTTTAATGTCATTAGCCAAAGCTTTTGAGTTGTGCTCAAAAACCCTTTACTTGCTGGTTCAGCAGCCAGGGTCAGGATATATGTCTGAGAGCAAAACAATATCTGGAGCTCAGACTCATCCTTTCCTTCTGTGGCATATGGGTGTGTTACTTGACCAAGCTTGTCTATCAACTTCCAGTTGCCTATCCTACCAATTAACCTAATGTGTATAAATTTCAGCAGTAGATACAGTTGAGAATCAAGCTGGGGACCCTCACACACTAGTATTACTTAGCTTGTACTAAAAGCTATCATGGCTCAGCTATTTTGTCCACCCCCTACACATCTTTAATGCTAGAGAAGCTTCTATTAATAAATACTGGCTATAAACCAGTAGTATCCAGCATACCTGTATCACTTGTTAAATATATAGATTCAAGCCCTCATCCAAAGTTTCTCATCAGAATCTCTTTGTTAAGACCCAAGTTTTGTTTTGTTTTGTTTTGTTTTTTAGTTCTCTCAAGTGATTCTTTCAGATAGTAGTTTTGCAAAGAGCCCTTTCAGAGCACCAGTCTACCAGTCTAATCTCAGCATACCTTCTCCTAATAGATGTTTTTCTTCTGGAATACCATTTTCTCTGACTCCTTCTGATTTTCTCTGACTCTCTCTTCCTCAAACTCTTATAACAGAGGCATGCTGGGGTCCTTCCCCATGTCTCCTGTTTCTAACTGACTCTCTCAAGCTGTGTCTGGGCCGCTGCCTTTGTTGATCATTCAAACACTTGTGGAGCTAACGGGAGGAGAGGTGTGGGTAATTCAGGTATTAAGCTTCCCTCAGATACAGACTCAATGTCTCTAGAGGTGGAACCAGGAATCTTTTTGTTTGTTTGTTTCTTTGGAGAACTCCCCCAGGTTTAGGAACATTAACAGGAGTTAGAAACAATGGTCTCAACACACAGCCAGAAAAATACTCAAATTTTAAAAATCAGCCAGCTTCGAAATGCATCATAAAATAAAGTGGATAGATAGGTGAGTAGCAGGATGGAGAGATACAGATATGATAAAGGAAATGTAATAAAATGTTAATAGCAGAATCTATGTAGTAGGTTTATAGGTGTTTGCTGTGCAATTCTTGCAACTTTTTTTGTACATTGAACATTTTTCATAATAAAATAATGGGAGTAAAGACATCAGGATTGAATTTTTCCTCACCACATATTTTAATGTTATACCCCAATTTAATAAAATAAGTTATAGATGACTCATCAATAAAACCTCGATGCTGCCTAAATATTGTGTGTGCTATATTTGAAATAATTTACACCTATGCTTGACAATTATCTTATTAAGAGAAATTTTTAAAAATATATGTAGTGCTGAGTTTTGCCTTGATAAAATGTAAAATCGCTTCCTCTTTGCACTCTCTTCCCCCTCTTTATTTGCAAATGCATTTTTCTAGTCCTCAAGTCATTTAAAACATAAATATATAAATATATATGTACATATATGAGTATCACTCTCAATAGACAGTACTGTTATATTATTATGAAAGTGAAAAAAAAAACAAGACAAAACTATAACCTATAAAGAAAGTTAACAATGTATGTTATGTTATTGCACTCTGCCAGTAACTGTGAAAATCTTGTATTCAAGGTTGAACACTTGCTGCTGAGGAAATTGAGCCTGGAGAAATCAATGACATTCAGGATCACATAACTAGTAGCCAAATGAGAAAGAATATAAATTCCCTGACCTTGTTACTATAATAAATTCACTCTCAAAATTTCCTCTGAAACACAGGTATAAATGACATTAAGTTTCTGGGGTTAAAAATTACTACTATACTTAAATTTTCTTCTTCATTAGTCAATAAATGCTTTGGGGACATTAATAAAGTGACACTTCTAACTCAGTCTTCTCAACGAATCAGATCCCTCTAAAAAGAAAGATTTAAAAATGAAACATATGACAAGCCACACACTGGAAGAAAATGTTTGCAAGTAACACCTAATAAAGAATTTATATCCAGCAGGATCCAAGATGGCAGGGTAGATAAATATTGTGCTTGCCTCCTCCAAAGACCACATTAAAATTACAACTAAATAATAGAACAGTCAACCTGGAGAACCATCTGAGTCAAGCTGAACAGACGTTTTATAACTAAGGACATAAAGAGGAAGCCACGGCGAGACTGGTAGGAGAGGTGGAGATACAGAATGGACTTGCCCCACACTGTGTGTGGCAGTTGAGAAATGAGAGGGATATATCAGCTGCAGAGATTCCCCCCAGAGAAGTGAGGAACCCCATTCCCACACCAGCTCTCCAGTCTGGAGTATCAGTGCCAGGAAGAGGCGTCCTCACAACATCTGGCTGTGAAAATAGTGGGTATTTGGAAAGTCTCGGCAGGACAGAAGGCTGCAGGAACACCCAGACATCCTCTTAAAGGGCCCAAGCACAAACTCACTTAAAGGCACTTACCCTGGGCTCCAGCAGAGAGACAGTGACTCTAACAGTGACAGAGACATTCAGGGAGAGACTAGTTGTGTGGCTTCAGGATGAGGATCAGAGGGACAGATACCATTTTCCCTTTGTGGGGTCCTTCTCCTTGCAGCCAGCAGCCAGCCACCACATTTCCTGTGTTGAGCCCTCCCCCCACATGGCCAAATCTAAATCTGCTTTGGCCTGGTGAACTCACTCATTCTACCCTGGTGACTCCTTGCACCTGCCCCACCAAACTTGAGCAATGCAAGAGGCACTTCCTTGGTCAGCAGCAGCCCCACCCAAATTGCACTTTTTCTTGGACAACTACAGGGTCCACAGGCCCCAGGTGGGCGGCAGCTGCTCTCAATGTGATCTGACATTTTTGCTGAGTATCTCCAGGCTCAGCACTGGCAACGAACCAGAATCAACATTAACCTGGTAAACACAACGTTTCCTATACTGATGACCTCCTGAGACCCCGCCTCACACAACTCACATCTTCTTTGAGGCTTTATCAGTGGCTTTATCAACCTTATGGGAGCTGGCAGATGGCAGCAGGCCTCGGGGCAACCTGACTTTTTTCAGAGCTCCCCCAAGCCTGGTATTAGTGGTAGCCAAACTTAGTTTGCAGTGGGGTCCCTCTCATGCATCTCCAGGTTTATCACAGGAAGCAACCAACTGCAGATAAGTTTGTACCTCCTCCCAGGTTGTGCCCAGCTGGACAAAGGCAGTGGGTGACCTGGGCCTGAACTGGAGCCTTTCCCAAGAGGCCTCAGAACCAATTTACTTGAAGGTTGGCTTCAGATCACAGCAGAGCACCACCCAATTAGCTCCACAAGGGACACATCCAAAGGATGGTCTTAACTAGAGGCCACTGGGATAATTCCAGTTCAGTGGAATTATCAGTGCTGTTACGCCCTCTTAACAGCAGCACATAAGCTGTGGTTGTGGCCAAACCTCACAGCCAGTCAACTGGAAGATCAATCCCACCTACTGACATGCCAATAGCAATCATGGCTCAACTATAATAGAAGGGCATACACACCCACATAAGAGATACTTGTGGAGCACCAGGCACAAGTGACTGGCAGACTGTGCCACTGGGCCCCACAGGGCACAAACTTCATAAATTCACCTGGCCAAGACTGGGAGATGTAGAATATCTACCTAATACATAGAAACAAACACAGAGAGACAACCAAAGTGAGAAAACAAAGAAAGACATCCCAAATGAAGTAACAGCAGGAAACTCCAGAAAAAGAACTAAATAAAATGTAGGCAAGCAACCTACCAGATACAGAGTTCAAAACAATGGTTATAAGGAATTTCAAGGTACTTAGTGAGAATCTCAACAAAGAGATAGCAAGAATAAAAAAAAACAACATAGAAACCACACAAACCAGTCAGAAGCGATGAATACGATAACTGAAATTAAGAATGCACTAGAAAGAATCACCAGCAGATTAGAAGAAGCAGAAGATAGAATCATCAATTTGGAAGACAAAGTAGCAAGCGAAAGAAAGAAAGAAAGAAAGAAAGAAAGAAAGAAAGGAAGGAAGGAAGGAAGGAAGGAAGGAAGGAAGGAAGGAAGGAAGGAAGGAAGGAAGGAAGAAAGAAAGAAAGAAAGAAAGAAAGAAAGAAAGAAAGAAAGAAAGAAAGAAAGAAAGAAACAAACAAACAAAGAAAGAAACAAAGAAAGAAACAAAGAAAGAAACAAAGAAAGAAACAAAGAAAGAAACAAAGAAAGAAACAAAGAAAGAAACAAAGAAACAGAAAGAAACAAAGAAACAGAAAGAAACAAAGAAGAAAACAATCAGAGCAGAAAATAGAAAAAATAATTTAAAAAAATAAGCATAGTTTAAGAGACCTCTTCTACAACATCAAGCATAACAATAGTCTCATCATAAGGATACCAGAAAGAGAAGCAAGAAAGCAAGGAATTGAGAACCTATTTGAAGAAATAATAACTGAAAACTTTCCTAACCTGGTGAAGGAAACGGACATAGAGGCACAGGAAGTACAGAGAGCTCCAAACAAGACGAACCCAAGCAGGCCCACACCAAGACACATTATAATTAAAATGCAAATGTTAAAGACAAAGGGAGAATCCAAAAAGCAGCAAGAGAAAGACAACTAACTACTTAAAACGGAGCTCTCATACAATTATCAGTTATTTCTCAACAGAAATTTGTAAGACAGAAAGAAGGTATTGGAATGAAATATACAATGAAGAGCTCTGCCCAGCAAAGCAATCACGTAAAGTTGAAGGAGAGATAAAGAGCTTCCCAGACAAGAAAGAGCTTCCCAGACTAGAAAAGGCTAAAGGAGTTCATCAGCACCAAAACAGTATTACAAAATATGTTATAGGGAGTTATTTAGGATGAAAAAAAGAAAAGGTAAAAATTACAAATAATAAAATTGCAATAAGAGAAAAAGAAGGACCCAGTAATCCCACTTCTGGACATTTATCCCAAGAAACCCAAAATGCTACTTTGAGGGGACATGTACATCCATATGTTCATTGCAGTATTGTTTACAATGGCCAAGATGTGGAGGCAGCCTGGGTGTCTGTCAATGGATGAATGGATGAAGAGGAGGTGGTACATATATCCAATGGAATATTGCTTGGCCAGGGAAAGGAATGGGTTCTTGCCATCTATGGTGGCATGGATGGACACGGAAGGTACTGTGCTGAGTGGAGTGTCAGACAGAAAAAGACAGATGCAATGCGATTTTGCTTACATGTGGAATCTAAAGAACAAAGTAAACAAACAAAACAGAAACAAATGTATGGATACAGAGAACATTTTTATGTTTGCCAGGTGGGAGGGGGATTGGGTGAAAAAGGGGAAGTGATTTGGTTGTTACAAAGAAGTGATGGGGATGTAGGGTATAGCATAAAGAATATAGTCAACAATATTGTAATAACTATGTGTGGTGTCAGATAGATACTAGATTTATCAGGGTAGTAGAAGGGATGGGGTTGGGGTACATAGTGAAAAAGGTGAAGGGATTAAGAAGTACAAATTGGTAGTTATCAAATAGTCATGGCGACGTAAAGTAAAACACAGGGAATGTAGTCAATAATATGGTAATAACTATGTATAGTTGCCATGTGAATACAGGACTAGTCAGGGGGAATCACTTCTTAAATTACAGAAATGCCTAACCACTATGCTGTACACCTGAAATTAATGTAAAATAATATTGAATGTCAAGTGTAATTGAAAATTTTTAAAAGGGTGGGGAAGGTGAAGAGGAATAAGAGGTGCAAATTTTCAGGTATAAAAACAAATTAGTCATGGGGATGTAATGTGCATATAGCATAGGGAATATAGTCAATAATATTGTGGTAACATGGTACAGTGTCAGATGGTTGCTGGACTTACCATGGTGATCACTTCTTTAGGTATATAAATGTTGAATAACTATTATGTACACCTTACACTAACATAATATTGTATGTTAGCTATATTTTAATAAAATTTTTAAAATTTTATCTACATAATATCTAAAGAACACTCAAAACTAAAGAATTTGAAAACAGAACCCAATTTTTAAAAATCTGTGATAGTTCTGAAAGGCGTTCACCAAAGAAGGTATATAGATGACAAATGAGCATAAAAAAAGATGTTCAATATCATTAGTTAGCAGGGAAATGCAAATTAGAACCACAATGAGATACCACTATCCATGTATTAGAATGACTAAAAGTAAATCAATAAACAAAGAAACAAACAGCTTACAACATCAAATGCTGGCAGAGTAACTGGAACCCTCGCAGATTTCTGGTGAGAATGCCAAATGGTACACTCTGATAAACAATTTGGCAGTTTCTTATAAAATTAAATACCCTCTTACCACATAACTAAGTAGCCACTCTTAGGTATTTATCCAAGTAAATTGAAAATTTATGCTCCCACAAAAAGCTACTGCAAATGCTTATAGAAGCTTTATTCATACTTGCAAAAAACTGGAAATAATCTAGACCTTCAGTAAGTGAATGAATAAACAAACTGCCATACATCCATAAATGGAATGTTCTCAGCAATAAAAAGGAATAAACTGATTTCTGCTTCTGACTGAAGTGTTGAATAAAGACTGGATATACCCTTTTGGCTGGAACAAACAAACAAACAGACAGACAGACAAACAAACAAAAACCTTAATAAAATATGTGAAACAACAGTTTGGAAGACACTGGATACCAATCAACAAAGAACAATGATCCCTATCCTGAAATGCAGGATAGGGATCCTCAATGGTTGCCTCAACTTGCTGCCTTGAGAGAGTTTGCAGGACGCAGCACAGGGAGAGGGAACCCTGGTGGAGCCCACCATACTCCCTGAGTTGAAGAAACAGCTGAGAATTCAGGGAAACCAAAATGACGCAAGCTCCCAAGACAGAGTAAAATATACAAGAGAGCTACCAAGAGACAGAATTGCAGAGATCCGCAGAGGACTCTCGTCTGGAATGCAGGTGAGCAGTGATCACCAAATGCCCATGGAAAAAACTACCTGAAGCTGGAGAAAGAACTACCTGAAAGGATTAGAAGGAACAGTGCTGCTGTTCATACAGGACACAATGTATTGCTGATTCCATTAGGCTTGAATCTATCACCTTGCTGTTCATTTTCTATTTGTCCATATTTTCTTTTTCTCTTTTTCTTCTTTTTTTCTGCCTTGTTTTAGGTGAGGTGAATATCTTTCATGAACCTATTTGAACAACTTTGGTTGGCTTAGTAGCTGTCATGCTTGTGTTATTTTAGTGGGTGCTCTAAGGTTTATATTACACCTTTTTAACTTGCCACAATCTAATATCAAGTGATAGTGCACCCCTTCACGTACAGTATAAGAAGCTTCCAACAGCATACTTCCATTTCTCCCTTTCAACCTTTGTGCTACTACTTTCATACATTTTGCTTTTATATATGATATAAATCCCATACCACACAGTTATTCTTATTGTTTAAATAAGTATCTTTTAAACAGATTTAAACAGTAAGAAAATACCTTACATGTTTATCAGTATAATTACCATTTCCTGTGTTCTTCATTTCTTTGTGTCGATCTATATTTCCATCTGGTAGTGCTTGCAGGACTTCCTTTAACTGTTTTACAATGCAGATCTCCTGGCAATGAAGATTCCAGCTTTTGTATGCCTGAAATATTTTTATTTCATCATCATTTTTCAAAAACATTTTGCGGGTTGTAGAATTCTAGGTTGACAGTTTTCTGTTCCATTATCTTCTTGCTTGTATCTTAATAAACCAAAAAAGAAAAAAATCTCAATAGGCATAGAAAAAGCACTTGACAAACTCCTCTCTTGATTAAAAAAAAAAAAATGCCTCTCAGCAAACTAGGAATAGAAGGGGTCTTCCTCTACCTAACAAAAGACATTTCTCAAAACCCCTACAGCTAACATATTTCATGGAGAAAAACTAAATGACTACCTCTTTGAAATCAGGAACAATATAAGGAGGCCCTCTAACCGTTTCTATTCAACATTGTACTGGATATTCTAACACGTACAATAAGGCAAGTACAAGAAACTGAAGGCATCTAGTTTGGAAAAGAAGACATAAAGCTGTCTTTATTTCATATGACATGATCTTCTATGTAGATAATTTAATAGAATTACAAAAAAAATCTACTAGAACTAACAAGTAAGTTTAGCAACATTACAGGATACAAGACCAATGTTAAAAAAAATGAATTTCTTTATCCTAGCAACAAATAATAAATAGAAACTTAGCCACAAATATAATTTAAAATAGCACCAAAAAAAATGAAATACTTAGGGACAAAACTAACAAAGATGTAAAATAGTTGTGAAAACCATAAATTTTTTCTCAGAGAACATAAAAAACACCTAAATGAATGAGGAGATATGTATGTTTACTGATTGATGAGCTAATATTGTTAAGTTGCAAATTTCCCCAAAATGATCTATGGATTTCATAAAATCACAATAAAAATTCCAGGTGTTTTTGTAGAAATTGACAGACTAATTTTAAAACTCATATGGAAATGCAAAAGACCTCGAACAGGCAAAGCAATTTTGCAAAAGAACAAAATTGGAGAACTAACACTAACTCGATTTCAAAATTATAAAACTACAATAATCAAGACAGCATGCTATTGTTATAAAGATAAATCAGTAAGCCACTTTAACAAATAGCAAATTCAGAAATAGACCCGCACATATACAAACACCTGATTTTTTGTTAGTTTCAGGTATACAAAATCATAGTGATTAGACATTTATATACCTCACAAAGTGATAACCCCAATAAAGCCATTATCCATCTGACACTGTATTATAATAGTTTTGACTATATTCCCTATACTGTACTAGATATCCCCGTGACTACTTTTATTAGTTATGGTTGACATTCAATATTATTTCATATTAGTTTCAGGTGTATAGTGTAGTGGTTAGACATTTATATAATTTATGAAGTAATCCTCCCAATCAGTCTAGTACCCATCTGAAACTATGTATAATTTCTACAATGTTATTGACTGTATTTCCAATACTGTGCTTTACACCCCTGTGATTCTTTTGTAACAACCAATTTAAACTTCCTAATCCTTCACCTTTCTCACCCAGTCCACCAATCCCACTCCCATCTAGAAACTATTAGTTTGTTCTCTGTATCTATGAGTCTGTATTTGTTTTGTGTGTTTGTGTACTTTGTTCTTTAGATTCCACGTATAAGTGAAATCAAAAGGTATTTGTCTTTCTTATTTGTCTCTCTCAGTCTGACTTATTTCACTTAGCATAATACCCTCTAGGTCCATCCATGTTATCACAAATCGTAAGACTTTATTCTTTTTTATGACAGAGTAATACCCCATTGTATATATGTACCACTCCTTCTTCATCCAATCATCTATTGATGGGCATTTCAGTTGTTTCCATTTCTTGGCTATTGTAAATAACACTGCAGTGAACATAGGGGTGTACATATCTTTTCAAATTAGTGTTTTGTATTTCTTTGGATAAATACCTAGAAGTAGAATGGCTGGGTCATAATGTAGTTCTATTTTTAATTTTTTGAGGGACCTCTATACCATTGTCCATAGTGGCTGCACTAATTTGCAATCACACCAACAGTGCACGAGAGTTCCCTTTTCTCCACATGCTCACCAACATTTGATGTTTGTAGATTTATTGATTGCTATTCTGACAGGTGTGAAGTGATATTTTATGGTAGTTTTTACTTGCATTTATCTGATGATTAGTGATGTTGAGCCTCTTTTGATATGTCTATTTGCCATCTGCATGTCCTCTTTGAAGAAATATCTATTCAGGTCCTCTGCCCATTTGTTAATTGGATTGTTTGGGTTTTTGGTATTAAGTTGTATGAGTTTGTTATAAATTTTGGATACTAACCCCTTATCAGGTGTATCATTGGTGAATATCTTCTCCCATTCAGTAGGATGTCTTCTCATTTTGTTGATGGTTTACTTTGCCATGCAAAAACTTTTAGTTTGATGTAGTCCCTTTTTTTCTTTTGTTTCCCTTGCCCAAGGAGATATATATCAGTAAAAAATATTATTCAGGGTAATGTCTGAGAGTTTACTGCCTATGTTTTCTTCTAGGAGTTTTATGGTTTCAGGTCTTACATTTAAATCTTTAATCCATTTTTAATTTATTCTTGCACATGGAGTAAGAAGGTGGTCCTGTTTCATTTTTTGCATGTATCTGTCCAGTTTTCCCAGCACCACTTATTGAATAGACTGTCTTCACGCCAGTGTATATTCTTGCTTCCTTTGTTATAGATTAAATTACCACGTAGGCATGGATTTATTTCTGGACTCTCTATTCTGTTCCATTGATGTATGTGTCTGTTTTTAGGTTTTGATTACTATGGCCTTGTAGTATAGTTTGATATCAGATAGTGTGATACATTCAACTTTGTTCTTCTTTCTCAGGATTGCCATGGCTAGTGGGGGTCATTTGTGGTTCCACATAAATTTTAGGATTATTTATTCTAGTTCTGTGAAAAATAACATTGGTATTTTGATAGGGATTGCACTGAATCTGTAGATTGCGTTGAGTTGTATGGACATTTTAACTATATTAACTCTTCCTATTCATGAGCATGGTATATGCTTCCATTTATTTGTATCTTCTTTAATTTCTCTCTTCAAGGTCTTATAAATTTCTGAGAACAGATTTTTTTACTTCCTTGGTTAAATTTATTTCTAGGTATTTTATTTTTTGTTGCAATTGTAAATGGAATTGTTTTCATAATTTCCTTTTCTGATAGTTCATTATTGGTGTATAACAATACAACCAATTTCTGAATATTAATTTTATATCCTGCTACTTTACTGATTCGTTTTTCAGTTCTAATAGGGTTTTTTTGGTGAAATCTTTGGGGTTCTCTATATGAATCATGTCATCTGCAAATGACACTTTTACTTCTTCTTTTCTAATTTGGATGACTTTTATTTCTTTTCCTTTTATGATTGCTGTGGCTAGGATTTCAAGTCCTATGTTGAAAAATATTGGTGAAAGTGGGCAACCTTGTCTTGTTCCTGATATTAAGGGAAATGCTTTTAGCTTATCCCCATTGAGTATGATACTAGGTGTGGATTTGTAATATATGGCCTTTACTATATTGAGGTATGTTTTCTGTATTCCCACTTTGCTGAGAGTTTATCAAAAATGGATGCTGGATTTTCTCAAATGCTTTTCTGCATCTATTGATATGAACATATGATTTTTATTTTGTTTATATGGTGTATTATGTTAATTGATTTGCAGATACTGGACCAGCCTTGTATCCAAAGAATAAATCCCACTTAATCATGGTGTATAATTTTTTTAATGTATTGCTGAATTTTGTTTGCTAACATTTTGTTGAAGATTTTTACATGTATGTCCATGAGGCATATTGGCCTATAATTTTCTTTAGTTGCAATGTCTTTGTCTCATTTTGTAATCAGGGGTTATGGTGGCCTCATGAGCTTGGGAGACTTCTTTCCTATTGAGGTTTTTTGGAATAAATAGTTTGAGAAGAATAGATAGGTGTTAACTCTTCATTGAATGTTTGGTAAAATTTACCTGTGAAGCCATCCAGTCAGGACTTTCCTTTGTGGGTAGGTTGTTGATTAATGATTTGATTTTATCAGTAGTAATCAGTCATTTTAGATGTTCTGTTTTTTCTTGATTAAGCCTTGGAAGATTGTATGCTTCTAGGATTTTGTCCATTTTTTGTCAGATTGTTCAATTTGTTGACGTATGGTTGCTCATAGTATTTAAAAAAATTTTTTTTTGTATTTCTCTGGTGTCCATTGTCATTTCACTTTCATTTCTGATTTTATTTATTTGGGTCCTCTCTCTCTTTTTTTCTTTATTATTCTGGTTATAAGTTTATCAGTTTTGTTTATCGTTTCAAAGAACCAGTTCTTGGTTTCTTTGATATTTTATAATGATTTTTTAGCCTCTATTACATTTATTTCCACACTGTTCTTTGTTATTTCCTTCCTTATATTCACTTTGGGCTTTGTTTGCTGTTCTTTTTCCAATTCCCTTAGGTGTAAAGTTAGATTCATTTATTTATTTTTTTAAATTTTTCTTTCTTGAGATAGGCTTACATTGCTGTGAATTTCCCTCTTAGGACTGTTTTCACTGTGTTCCATAGATTTTGAGTCATTGTGTTTTCATTTTTGTTTGTCTCAGGTATCTTTTGATTTTTTTCCTTGATCTCACTATTAACCAATTCATTGTTTAGTAGCATGTTATTTTGCCTCCATGTGTTTTCAGGGACTTTTTCTTATCATTGATTTCTAGTTTCATACCATTGTGGTCAGAGAAGATGCTTAATATGATTTCAATCTCCTTAAATTTATTGAGACTTGTTTTGTGGCCTAATATGTGGTCTATCTTGGAAAATGTTCCATGTGCACTTGAAAAAAATATATCCTGCTGTTTTGGGGTGAAATGCTCTAAAAATATCAATTAAATCCATCTGGTCTATGTGTCATTTAAGGCAGCTGTTTCCTTGTTGATTTTCTGTCTGGAAGATCTATCCATTGGTGTCAGTAGGGTGTTAAAGTCCCCTACTATGATTGCATTACTGTTGATCACTGCCTTTTAGTCAGCCAATATTTGTTTTATATAATTAGGGGCTCCTACGTTGGGTGCATCAATATTTACTAAGGTTATGCAGTCTTTTTGGATTGATCCCTTTATTGTTATGCAATGTCCTTTTTTTGTCACTTATTACAGTCTTTGTTTTAAAGTCTAATTTGTCTAAGAATTGCTATCACAGGTCTTTTCTTTTGCAGTTTGTTTGTGTTTTGTTTTTTGTTTTTTTCCGTTTGCATGAGATATATTTTTCCATCTCTTTACTTTCAGTCTATGTGTTTCTTTCGACCTGAGGTTGGTTTCTTGTAGACAGCATATGTATGGGTCTTGTTTTCTTATCCATTCAGTTACTCTATGGCTTTGATTGGAGCCATTCAGTTACTCTATGGCTTTGATTGGACCAATTAGCCGTTTACATTTAAAGTGATTATTGATAAAAACATAGTTATTGCCATTTTATTATTCATATATTTTATCTTCTTTTCTTTGTTTTCCCCCTTCTTCTTCTTAAAGAAGTTCCTTTAACATTTCTTGTAATATAGGTTTTGTGATAATCTTATAGGTGCTCCCTTGTAATAAGTAGTTGTCTTTCTCTTGCTGCTTTTAGGATTCTCTCTTTGTCTTTAATCTTTGACATTTTAATTGTATTGTGTCTTGGTGTGGGCCTGTTTGGGTTTATCTTGTTTGAGACTCTCTGTACTTTCTGGTATTGTATGTCTAATTCCTTTGCAGGTTTTCAGTGATTATTTCTTCAAGTAAATTCTCAATACTTTGCTTTCTCTCTTCTCTTTTTGGTACTCCTATGATGCAAATGTTTTTATGCTTGATGTTTCCCTAGAGGTCCCTTAAACAATCTTCATTTTTTTACATTTTTATTTTCATTGTTCTGATTGGGTGTTTTCTGCTATCTTGTCTTCTAAATCACTGATTCAATTCTCTGCATCATATAATCTGCAGTTGATTCCTTCTAGTGTATTCTGTATTTCGGTTATTGTATTCTTCATTTCTGACTGGTTCTCTTTTATGGTTTCTATGTCCTTCTTTATGCTTGCTATCTCTTTGCTGAAGTTCTCACTAAGTTCCTTAAGCCGCTTTATAACCAGTGTTGTAAACTCTGTCTCTGGTAGGTTGGTTGCCTCCATTTCATTTAGGTCTTTTTTCTGGAGTTTTCTCTTCTTTTGTTTGGGACAGATTTCTTTGTTTTCTCTTTCTTGGTTGCCTTTCTGTGTTTGCTTCTATGTATTGGGTAGCTCTCCTATGTCTCTCAGTCTTTCCCAAGTGGTCTTATGGAGCAGGTTTCCTGTATGGTCTAGTGATGCAGTCTCACTGATCACCTGTGCATGTGGTTCAGGAGTGCCCTTTGTATGTGTTGTGTGTATTCTCTTGTTGTAGTTGTGCCTTGATTGCTTTTTGCATGTGAGTGGGTGGGATTGACTCTCAAATGACTGGCTGTAAGGACTGGCTACGCCCACAGTGTATGAGCTGCTGTGTGGGGGCTGACCTTTTAGAAGGGAATTCTCCCCAGCTGGCCCTTGTGCCTATTGAGACCATCTTTTGGGTGTGCAGCTTTTCGGGCTAATTGGGTATTACTCTGATGTGTTCTGAGGTCAGCCTCTATGTGTCTTGTTTCTGGTGTTTCTTGGGAAAGGCTCCCATGCAGGCCAATTTCAGCCTTGCCTGTGACCAGCTTGGAGCTACCTAATAGGGAACTACAAAGCTATATGCAGTTGGTTGTTACCTGTGTTGGAATTGGAGGCATGTGACATTGGCCTTTGTGGGGACAAAACCCCAAAAAGCAGTTTCCAGGCTCTCGGCCTCACATAGAAAGGTGCTGGCTCGGGTAGTAAATGACCATCAACTGTGATCAGATGCCAGCAGCTGTGGCTAGTTGGCCGTCAGCTGTAACCCGTAAGCCATTGGCCACTAATATAACGGCTGTGGCTATGCTAGCAGAAAGGAATGGGGGCTAGCAAGAAGATGGTGGCTGGCAAGCGCGGACTGCTGTTAGGCAGATTATGTAGATCCTGCTTCCTGTGTCTCCAGCCCAGCCGCCAGCAAGAATATATTGGTTTAACTCCCCTATCTATGGCTCCATGGGTGTTCCTTTTTGGCCTTACCGTGTCCTGCGTTCTTGGGCGGGGAGCGGGAGCTGAGACCCTGCACGACAAATGGCGCAGCGAGCAGTGTCCCCCGCCTGACACATGGCGTAGTCGGCAGGATACGGTGCTGGCCAAAGCTTTCCGAAGGGCAGTGAAGCAGTTTGTGCGTATGAAAGCTCAGTCTGAGGAGGACCAGGAGGAGCAGCTGCCGGAGAGCTCAATTCCCGTGGAGGGGTGGGAAGACGTGGATGGTTCCCCAACCAGCAGAGGCCGGAGAAAGCGGAGAAAGCGAAGGTTGTTGCCGCCCTGTGGGCTGGGAACTGCTTGCTGAGGCAGCCCGGATGTAGGACTTTTAGTCCCAGGAGGAAACGCTTGCTGAGTCCTCCGTGGGAGATGAGGGTGAGGTCAAGGTCATCCCTCACCCCCAGGACAGCCCTGGCGAATAACTATGGACTATGGGGAATTGCCTTCCATCCCTAATTTAATGGACGCTTGACTGTTTGGGAACATACCACCATGTAGTGGGACTGGTTTGATGTTTGCTTTTGTGTCTTGACTGGCCGCCATTGATAATATGTAAGCACCTTGATGTGAGCCGCTGTTGTTCCAGCATAGTACCCCGAGAGGCCCAGAGAGAGAGTGGCAGTGCCCTGAGAGGCCCTGGCTTGAGAGGCCCTGGCTGTGTCCAGGAAGTCTGGCTGTGTCCAGAGAGAGTGGCAGTGCCCTGAGGCCCTGGCTGAATCCAGGAAGTCTGGCTGTGCCCAGAGAGAGTGGCAGTGCCCTGTGAGCCCTGGCTGTGTCCAGGAAGTCTGGCTGTGTCCAGAGAGAGTGGCAGTGCCCTGAGAGGCCCTGGCTGTGTCCAGGAAGTCTGGCTGTGTCCAGAGAGAGTGGCAGTGCCCTGAGAAAACCTGGCTGTGCCCGGGGAAACAGGTGGTACCCTAAGAAGCCCAGGAAGTCTGGCTGTGCCCAGAAGTACTGGTGGTGCCCTGAGAAACCCTGGCTGTGCCCAGAGAGCCTGGCTGTGTTCAGGATAGTGCATTCACCTCCAGGCTCCTTGCACAGGGCCCCTCGCAGAAGACGCTTGTCGCGTAGATTGTGAGGCGAGACCCTGCAGGGGTGGAGTGTGGGGACAAAACCCCAAAAAGCAGTTTCCAGGCTCTCGGCCTCACATAGAAAGGTGCTGGCTCGGGTAGTAAATGGCCATCAACTGTGATCAGATGCCAGCAGCTGTGGCTAGTTGGCCGTCAGCTGTAACCCGTAAGCCATTGGCCACTAATATAACGGCTGTGGCTATGCTAGCAGGAAAGGAATGGGGGCTAGCAAGAGGATGGTGGCTGGCAAGCGCGGACTGCTGTTAGGCAGATTATGTAGATCCTGCTTCCTGTGTCTCCAGCCCAGCCGCCAGCGAGAATATATTGGTTTGACTCCCCTACTTATGGCTCCATGGGTGTTCCTGTTTGGCCTTACCGTGTCCTGCGTTCTTGGGCGGGGAGTGGGAGCTGAGACCCTGCACGACAAATGGCGCAGCGAGCAGGGTACCCCGCATGACAGCCTTGCTATAAACTGAGGCCAGCTGCCATGAGTATCAGGCCTAGGGAAGCTTAACAAAAAGCCTAGGGCCCCCCTAGGCTTTTTGCCACTGGCTGGCTGCCCATAAGGCTCAGCCACTGAAAGTTCCTTCTTATGTGTGCGGGCCAGGCTGGTTGACCCCATGTTGACAGTACCTCTGGTGATGCCACTCAAGTTGGTGGTCCCAGAGAGTTGCTGCACTAATTGGGTAGGTAGGGTCCAAGAGAGTTGCCAAGGTGGTGCACATGTGTGGATTTTACCAGACCAGTGCAGTCTCAGATCTGGCCCTATAAGGGTGGGTTCAACAGAGGAAAGATGGTGCCCTCTTACATGCTACACATGAGGTGGGCTCTACAGGTATAATGGTGGTTGTCTCTCTAGCCCTTGCCCAGCAGCCATACAACTCAGTCTTTCCCTGTCTGTCTCAAGTGGCTCTTGAGTTGCTACCCCACCATTGGAGCCCAGGGTGAATGCTTGCAAGTGAATGAGTCTGTGCCTGGGTCCTTTAAGAGAACAAACCTTCAGTCTCACCAGGTCAGATGTAAGGATTCCTCACTGATTTTCATTGAAGATATTGTAGGGACTCCTCTTCCCAGCACAGGACCCCTGGACTGAAGAGCCTAGTGTGGGGTTAGGACCCCCCACTCTTCAGGGGGGACCTCTGCTGCCAAGGTGTCCCTCCAGGTGTTCAACCAGTAACTATGGGTTTGGGATCAGCATGTTTCACATCTCCATCCCTCCTACAACAATCAATGTGGCCTCTTCTTTATATCCTAAGTTATAGGGGTCTGTTCAGTTAGTCTTCAGGTGATTCTCAAGGTTGATTGTTCTATAATTTAGTTGTAATTTTAATGTGATCATGGGAGGTGGCAGACATTGCATTTACCTATGCTGCCATCTTGGACCTTCCTCCAGACAACTGATTCTTGACAGAGGTACAAGAGCAATTCATTTGAGAATGATTGCTTTTTCAACAAATGGCGATGGAACAACCTTGTACCATAAAGAAAAATCAACTTAAAATTAACTCAAATATTAACTTCTAAAATGATGAACTATCCACAATAAAACATTGGAGAAAACCTTTGTGTTTTTCAGTTAGGTAAAATTTCTTCCATACAATAACCAAAGCAGATTCATAAAGGAGAAACTGATAAACTGGACTTCAACAAAATTTAAAACCTGCTTTTCAAAAGATCTGTTAAGAAAATGATAAAATAAGCCACAGACTAGGAAAATGTATTTACAAGTCATATATCTGATAACAGACTTAATATATAACAGACATTCAAATATATTCAAAATACATTTTTAAAATCTCAAAATAAATAAGAAGGAAACAAATTTTATGAAAAATAAACATGGGACTCATGTAGACATTTTACTGGAAGAGATAGTAAATAAACTCATGAAAATGTGCTCAACATCATTAGTCATTAGGGAAATGCAAATTACACACAATAAAATACCACTGCATGCCTGTAAGAATGGTTAAAATTGAAAAGTATTAACCATACCAAGTGTTGGCAACAAAATGGAGAAGCTAGAACTCTAATGCATTACTAATAGGAATATAAAATGGGGCAATCACTTTGCAAGAGTTTGGCAGTTTCTTAAAAAGGCCAACATACACCAATCATCTGATCCAGCCATTTTTCTTCTGTGTATTTGTCCAAGAAAAATGAAAGCATATATCCATGGAAAAGACTAGTAGATGAATGATCACAGTCACTTTACTTGTAATAGCAAAAAGCTGGAAATAATCCAAATATCCATCAACAGGTGAACAGATAAAAAAAGTTGCATCCATACAATGGGTACTGAAATAAAAAGAAACGAACTAGTGAAGCATATTACACAAAGGATGAATCTAAAAATAATTTTGCTGAGTGAAAGAAGCTAGATAAAAAGGAGTGCATATTGTGTAATGCCATTCATATAAAATTCTAGAAAATGTAAACTTATCTACAGTGACAGAAAGCAGATCAATGTTGCTTAGTGATGGAAGATGTAGAGAAGGGCATTAGAGGTGATTACAAAGGGGGACAAGGAAACTTTTGGTAGTGATGGATATGTTTATTATCTTGATTATAATGAAGATTTTATGGCTGCACACCTATGTCAAAAACTGTCAAAATGAACACTTTAAATATATGCAGTTTATTGTATGTCAATTGTACTTCCATAAATACATTATTTTTAAAAAGAGTGTGTACTATTGATCCACTCAACAACATATATTAATCTTAAATGCATTTTATTAAGTGAAAGAAGCCGGAATCAAAAAGCTATATACTGACTGATTCCATTTATATGATAGTCTTGAAAAGACAAAACTGTAGGAATGGGAAACAGAACAGTGATGGTCAGAATTTGAGGCTAGGTGAAGAGTTGATTACAAAGAGGCAGCACGGGAAATGCTGGGGATCAATGGCGTTGTCCTCTACAGTACTCTGGTTATCAAACACAGCTCTGTGTATTTGTCAAACTCCTCAGGACTTCACACCACAAAGCATGAATTATATTGTATGCAAATTTTTTGAAAACAAGCCTGTTTGTTGGGGGTAACCCAAGATGCCCTACAGACTATGACAAATGCATATAACTGTATTGAAAACAAATAACATAATCACACTGAAAAGGGTAAGAAAGGAGCTGACATACATGAAAGAGTTTTTTGACTGGGCACAGCTCAAGACAAAATTATCTGTACACAAATACTATACTCGAGCTAGTATATTTGTTTCACATAGGGTATGTGTTGGCAATTTTAAAACTATTTTATGTACATACTAGGATTAAACAAATAAGTAAATATAATACAGATAGTGACATATCTCTCAGTGTAGGAGATAGAAGTTAAAAATAAACAAAGGGGAAATTGTGAAAATTGGTGCTGGATTGAGGTCTGAGTTATTTGTGCAAATGCATGTGTTTTTAAACATATATATATTTATGGATAATATTTTTAAAGTCAGATAAATATAGGCTGTATATATACTAATATATACATATATTTCCTCAAGGTACTCTTCCAAAACATTTATTAATTATACAGGGGAAATAGGTAACGTTACAGTAGAAAAGCTTGCAGACACCACTCTAACAAATTGATAACATTTAACATTATCAGTATTAAGACATATTGATATTATGTATAACTGATATAATGTGCTGAGAAGAGCACACCAACTCTGTGATATTCTTGTCAGAAATCCATAACCTTAATAAAGAAACATCAGACAAACCTAAATAGATAGACATTCTACAAAATGTTTGACTACTATGGTTCAAAAACGTATAAGTCACAAAAGACAAGGGAAGATAGAGAAACTTTTGCAGATTGGAGGAGTCTAAGGAAAGGACACAGGGCAACTAAATAAAATGTAAGATCCTGGACTGGAACAAAAAAGGACATTAATGGGAAAACTGGAAATCCTAGTAGAGTCTGCAATTTAATTAAGAGTATTATACCAATGTTAATTTCATAGTTTTGCTATTTGTACCATGGTTATATAAAGGGTTAACATTAGGCAAAGATGAAGAGTAGTCTTACAACTCTCTGTAAGTCTAAAATTATTTCAAAATAAATGTTTTTTGAATGACATTAAAGGTACTTAAAGAGATCGTGAAAACTTTTAAAATAATCTCACAGTTGCAATAACCTAAGTAAGATCCAAAAGTGGGAAAAAAAATCAAAGAAATTCTACCACACAAAAGTTTTAAAATTTATCACATAAAAAGGATAAAGTCCAAACTCAAACAAAAAAGTTGTTTGTCGTAAAAAGTATTTACATATTATACATAAAGGAATGCTTTTCTGAATATATAATGAGCTCTTACAAATCACTAAGAAGATAAACAATTGTATAAGAAAATAGTCAAGAGATATAATCAGATATTTTTAATAAAAAGAATTACAAAGGACTCTTTAAACTATGTAATAATGATAATCCTCACTAAAAGTAAAAGACATGAAAAAGCAAAACTATAAATACATAACATTTTCAGCATAAAATTGACAAAACCCAAAGTTTTATAATACACAGTATTGTTAGAAAACATGTGGGAAAATAAACTTTCATTAGGAGTAAGAATTGGAACAACCAGTATGGAGGATAATTTGATAAAATTTCTCAAAATTATACATATTCATACCCAATAACCCAGCAGTTCTATTTCTAGGAATTTACTTTATAAATATGTCTAAATGAGAAATAAGGATATTCACTGAAGCATTGTAATGGCAAAAAAAAAAAACCACGGAACTATTCAAATGTCAATTAATAGTGACCTGACTAAATAAATAAAGACATATTCACAACGGAATATCATGTGGCCTTTAAAAAAAGGACAGCGATAGGAAACTATATCCCAGAGGTATACGAGTTATAGAACAAGGTGTATGATGTTCTACCATTTATGCTTAGAAAAGATAAAAAATAAAGGAAGGTAGCCATATGTTTGTAATTTCAAAGCACATCTTGGAAATGATATACAAGAAATTAGGTAATAGTGTTTGCCACTGGGAAGAGAAACTGAGTGGCTGGGAAAGGAGTGAAAGAGAAACGCATTTCTCATGAGTATCCCTTATATGCTTTTTAACATGTTATACCAACTATATCTATTAATTATTCAAAAAATTGACTTAAATGTGTAAATATTCCTTTCTCGTATTAAAGCTACAGGAAAAAAAAAAAACTTTTGTAGGAACAAACTCAAACAATAGGAAGAGTATAGGTGACATATGTATTTGAATTACCCAGACAGGAGCCATAAGCTGAAATGATGAAGCCAAGTTAGAAGCCAAGGATACGAGGGTAACTTTCAAGTCCACAGCGTAACCCCAGACTGAAGCAGTGACATACATCTGTTAATAGAATTCTTGTCTCGAAGGTGCTGTGCTGCCATCCAACCGGCACTTGGAGTCAGACTTAATTGATAGATGAATAAGACTTAACATGACACCTGTGTCCAGTGAATCCCCTGGCACCATTTAACTAACACTTAGAGCAGCTGCTTTTGAAAAATTACCTTCAAACTGGGCCCACCCTAGCAGAACAAAATCATCCTCTTAAGTACTTTTCCAGTTCCCAATAAATGAGGATTCTTGCCCTGCAAGAGAACTGAGCCATACTTTATTTGAAGTTACATCTGTCGCTTTCTTTTTATTTCCTCTGCTGCCTACCTTGGGTCACAATGCCTATGTTATCACAATATCCTTCCAAAGGATCTTTGAAGAACTTAAACAACTGCCCACAGCATAAAGTTTATGCTCAGAGCTGATTACAAGGCCTTTCACAACCTGCCCGCAAACCCCATTTCAGTGGGCTCCCACCCACTTTCATACAGCTATATAAAACCACCAGACTTTCTCCAACCACATCTCATAGTCTCCTACATCTTCATACCATTGCTTATGCTTCTCTCTTCATTACCTTCTTAATGAACCACCACTAATTTATCAAGACTCAGATCCAACGTCACCTCCCAATGAAGTATTTCCCAGGCCCACCAGGCCAGATTGATGGATACCTTCTTCTTGCTTCCAGAGCAAAGATGCAATTTGTATGAGTCTCTACTGTAGCATTTATCACAATGTTTTATTATATATTTTACTCATCTCTCCTCAGTATTTGTGGTCTCCTCCAGAAGAGGGAACGTGACTTACCTTTATATCTGCAATGCCCAAGGAACACAGCTTCTAGCACATAATATAAGCTCAATAATTTTTATAAATTTTGTAAAAGCTCAATAATAATTTTAATGAATACATAGATTGTCGGTTTGCAATTTCTGAATGTCTAATTCAACCCTCACATTCTTTCTAAAGTTCTGACTTTTAGTCTCTTGCTGCAAACATTGCTTGTACCCTGCCCACACCTTGAGGAGAGCATTTACGGGTTCCATTTCTCATTTAAGTTGAAACATTTCACCCCACTTAAGCTGCCCTAAATATGGCTTCTACTTAGGAAATCTGCCTAAATCCAAACTTTCATTCACCCTGTTCTCCTTGCCAATAGTCTTCACCTGCTTTTACTTTTGCAAAAGAGCTACCTAGAACACAGCTGAGTCCTAAATTCACATTCCTTCCAGAATAGAGAATGAATCCCACCAGAAAAGAAGTTATCTTTGACTTATGACCAGGGCTTTGAATTCCTTTACAATGTAATGATAGCAATACCACACCTCTGCCACCCCTACCCATCACCCCACTTCTGGCCCTGCCAATGACAGGTCAAATCTAAGCTGCTTTCTAGATTCATAGAGACATAGGAAGTGATGAGGATTCCTCTTCAAAGAATTCCAAAGTGAAAATGGCCCAAGAGACTGTTCCATCTTGGAATGTCCCCGTCCAGGTTTTTCCACCCTATTGGTTATAGTGATGATGTATGAAATTGTTGCTAGGCACCTGAATTATTTCACTCAACTATTGACTTTTTGATCAATGTATGGACCCTATTTTTCCTAACTTTTCCTGTTCCTCCTTACCCATTTTTTTCTCTTCTTAAAAGGTCTACCTCAGTAGTTCTAAAATAGTTTTATAGAATCTTTTTCCCTCTGGTCACTCTCTTAGCTCCAACTATGTTTCACATGTTTATCTAATATCCTCCATCAAAGAAGAATTTAAGACATTATACATAATGGGCCATGTATAATTTATATAAACTGACCAATAAAAGAGATTTCTTACTTCATTACTTTCTTCCACAACCATCTATACTCATAAACATGATTGTCCCTTCCCTCCTGAGCATGGGGTACAGTCGTTTGTTATTTTAAAGGGTTACAGGTAGAAAAGTGGGGATGAAGGAGGATTCTAACAAGCAAGGGATTTTCTCAAACTCCTGTCTCAGTGTTGGTAGAGACCAGGTAATCATACTTATGTTCCCAACCCCAACACCACAAAAATGATCATGAGTTCCCATCTGTTGAATACATTCTAAGTGTTGGGTAATGAGCTCAGTGCTTTATGGAAATGTATTATCCAATTAACCCCATGATAACCCCATGAGGTAGGTATCTCCATTTCCAGAGGAGGGACCTGAAACTCAAAAATATTAGGTGACTTTTGCTCATATACCTTACAAAAAGTACAGTCATTATTCAAACTAGGACTTTCTGATTCAAAAGACACAGCTCTTAATGACTACAGATGGATATTAAAAACTGAAGGTGCTTTCAGCAGAATAAGTTGGAAATTAGATATAGGATTCTAATGTACCATTGCAGATTTTGAAATATGATAGTTATAAATTTTCCCATGATACCCAAAGTGAAAAAATGTAATATTTCTTAATATTCATACGTCAAATTAAAATCTGGCTCATAGCCCTCATACACCAAAGTCGACTTGGAGTCCAACATCAGTAATAATTGAGGCTTTCTTTTCTTTTCTACTGGCTTACATGGGTCTATAAAAGTGGGGCAGAGTCTGGTCCTTAACATATTCTGGTATCTGATACTGTTAGAGTCAATGTTCCTCTAACATCTATGGTCTTTGTGTCTACTAATCACCTTCATTGGTCTTTACCTTCACTCAGGTTTCAATGTACCACCAACACATCCCCATGTGAGGACTCGCTACCTCTGGCCTGTTGGATCCAGTTGCTGCCACCTGTATGGCTCTGTCATACTCCTCTCCAGGTCGGTTAACTCTTCCTCTCCAGCTGCACCTGCTCCCAATCTCTCCCCGTGTCTGTCTTTATTATGCCAATCCCCATCAACATTTGCTAACAAAGTCTTTCAAGAGTTAACCTTTGGGCTTTTCACTCTTCTCCAACATTACAAACAAATAAACAAATAAACAAACAAAATACCTGTTGTTATTGCCCTTGGCCAAGGAAGCTCAAAACTAAGAAAAACTGAGAGAACTACTTTCTTTCTCTTTTTTTTTATCCTAAGGAGAACATATGGAGTCAGGGTCAGGAGAGAGATAAAATATCAATTCTTTTCTCATTAGCTCTCATTTTTACTTAAGTGGTCATGAACTTGGAAACAAAATATTAGGGCTGAATTCTCTCTGAGATTCTTCTGTTATGTTCCCCAGATTGAAACCCTCTGGAAGTCAGCAAGTAAATCAACAATGTGCTATTTTTTTCATTCCCTTTCAAGGCCTAGCTCAAATGTCACATCTTCCACAGTCTCAGGAGATCCAAGATAGCAGAGTAGATACACACTGTGCCTGCTTCTTTCCATGAACAAATTAAAATTACAACTAAATTACAGAACAACCAACCTGGAGAACCATCTGAAGACTGGCTGAACAGAAGTTTTATAACTAAGGATATAAAGAAGAAGCCACACAGAGACTGGCAGGAAGGGTGGAGATGCGGAACTAGCTAACCCGAAACCTCTGTGTGGTGATTGAGAACAAGGAGGGATATTTCAGGCATGGAACTTCCCCCCAGAAGAGCCAGGGACCCTGGCATCCTCAGCCCAGAGTACTTATTCCATGAAAAGGAGCCCCCACAATATCTGGCTGTGAAAAACAGTGGGCGTTCTGACTATCCAGATGAGATAGAAGACTGTGGGAAACCCAGGCATCCTTTTAAAGGGCCCATGCACAGACTCTCTTACTCCCAGGCACTCACTTTGGGTTCCAGCAGAGGGACAGTAACTCGGGGGGTGTCAGACACATGGGGAGGGGGACAGATTGAGTTGTGTGGCTTTGGCAGGAAAGCTGGAGGAGAATCAGCATTTTTCCTGTTAGGGGTCTTCCTCCCATGCAGCTGGCAGGCGGACACCATCTTTCCTGTGTTGAGCCCTCCTCCTATGCTTATGGCCAAATCTGAATCTGATTTCCCCATGGATTGAACCTGGGATATAAAAGAAAGAAAGGAGTCTAGAATAACTCAAGATTTTTCACCTGAGCATTTGGAAGGATGGAACTTTAACTGAAATGGGACAGACTGGAAGAAAAGGATTGTGGAGGAAAACCTCTTGTGTAAGACCCTGTACAGGAATCACTCCTGCTTCAATTTCAAGCTAGTGCTGTCTCTGCATGTGAATCTGTCTGCCATCTCTTGTCAGAAAATAAAAAGATAATCCAATATTAGCTCCTTTGTTCTGAACTGCCACAGAACTTGGAACCAAATTCAGAATGCTGTTGAACAATTGTGATATTTCAAAGGGACAAAAAGAATTAAAGACATATGTTTTCAATCTTGTATAGAGAAGATGTTAGATAATAAATACACTTTGGGTTGTGCTTTCATTCTTGAGAAATATAGATTCAATTGTGATGCTGCTACAGAATTTGGGGAGAAACAAGAAGGACCAGAGAAGGCTACTATAAAGCAACATACTGTAATAGCTATAAAAAAAAATGCTGATTTCAAAATTCAATGACATCATAGGGCCTTATCTTAGGAAATAGGAGGCAAGTACTATATGAGGAGCTACCAGGGCTTTTGACGTCAGGCTGGGTATTGTGCAGAGAGAAGTATTTCAATGGCAATTCTCTCTCTCTCTCTCTCTCTCTCTCTCTCTCTCTCTCTCTGCACAGTTTGGCCAGGACCAGCTCCTGTCTGTGACTCAGGGTATCCATGTGGTTTAAGCTGCTTTACACATCACATGGGGCAACTCTCTTCAAGATTGCTCAAGGAGACTCACCTTCCATGGTTCTGAAAGGTAGACAGATACACATGGAATAATAGAACTTTAAAAGTAGTGATTAGCTGATGTCAAGTGGGTACCAGATCTTTGGGGGCAATAGTTGGGAGGGTAGTTGGGAAGCAGGGTGGAAAAGTATAAATTGGTAGTTACAAAATAGTCATGGGGATGTAAAGTAAAGCATGGGAATTATTGTTAATAATATGGTAATAGCTATATAGAGTTCCAGGTGGCTACTAGACTAGTCAGGTCACATCTTAAATTATACAAATGTCTAATCACTATGCTGTACATCTGAAATTAATATGAAGTAATAATTAAATGTCAAAGAATGAATAAGTAATACAATATAAAATTTAGAAAATGAAATAAATAAAAGTAGTGACTAGCTACATATTTTTATAAATATTTGTGTTGTATTTATCTTTATAATTTTTTATCTACTTTGCTTCCAGTAGTTGCTTTTATTTTTCCAAATTTTCTTTGTTACTTAATTTCTTTGCCTTTAGATACTACAGCAAAAGTACAAGCAACAAATTAAAAAAATATATAGATAAATTGGAGTATATCAAAATCAGAAATTTTGTGCTATAAATGATATTATCAAGAAAGAAAAAATTCATCCCACAGAATAAGACATAATACTTACTAATCATATATATGATAAGGGACTTGTATCCATAATATATAAAGAACTCCTACAATTCAACACAAAAAGTACAACACAACTGAAAAATAGACATGGATTTGGACAGACATTTCTCCAAAGAAGATATAAAAATGGCCAATAAACACATGAGAAGATATTCAACATTTTTAGTTGTTAGGGAAATGCAAATAAAAACAATGAGATACCACTTCACACCCACTAGGATAGCTAAAATTAAAGACAGACAATAACAAGTGTTAATGAAGATATGGATGTATTGGAACCCTCGTACACTGCTAGTAAGATTGTAAAACTGTGCAGGTACTTTGGGAAACAATATGACAGTTCTTCAAAAGGTTAAATATAGAATTATTATATGACCCAGCAATTCCACTCTTAGGTATATGCCCAAGAGAAATAAAAACATGCCCACACAAAAACTTGTACAGAAATATGTGTAGCAATATTATTCATAATAGCAAATAAATAGAAATAATCTAAATGCTTACACATATACCCCAGGAAATGTGGTATATCCATACAATGGAACATTTTTTTATTTACCAATAAAAAGGAATAAAGTATTGATACATGGTACAACATGAGTGAAACTTAAAACATTACACTAAGTGAAAAAAACAAGTCACTATAGATTATATATTATATGATTCTATTTACATAAATATCCAGAACAGGAAAATCTAGGGGCAGAAAATAGATTAGTGGTTGCCTTGAGCTAAGGAGGTTTGTAGGAAGTGGGTAGTGAATACTAATGGGTACAGAGCTTCTTTTTGAAGGGATGGAAATGTTTAAAATTTGATTATGATGATGGTTGCATAACTCTGAATATACTAAAAACCACTGAATAGTGCACTTTAAATCGGTGAATTATTTGGTATATGAATTATGTCTTAATAAAGCTATTAAAATTTCTTTAATTACAAAGTAGATCCACTTGAAGAAAATTACTGAATAAATATTATTATAGAGAATCCGAAGACACTGTAAAAATTGTGAAGACATTACCCAAATGACTGAAGTGAGAATGAAACCCAAATCTTGATCTTGGTATTCAAAGTCCTATACATTTTAACCCCACCTTCTCAGTCTTATCTCTTCCCCATACTTTACCCAGACATGCAAATTCTAGGGGTATCCCAGAAATTAAATAGAGTCTAGGACTGGCAGTGGTGTGTTATACGTGGCTTGAACTGGTTGGTGAAGGTTGGGTATGCACATCTCTTCCCAAATCTACATTTAGTGATGTCAAATTACTAGCTTAGAATCAGCCATCATTTGAGTATATACACTATGGAAACTAGCAAATCTAGCAAATGCTACAAATTAAGGCTTTGGTTTGTTGGTTTTGTTTTGTATGTGTGTGTGTGTTTAGAGCCACTTGTTAAACAATTTATACTACTGAGAATAGAATTAAAACAAGTCTTTCCAACACAGTATTAAGTGCCTTCTTTGAGGCTGACCCAGAACTTTTAACAGGCTGAGACTACTTAACAGTTTTGTCATCCAACTAGTAATTTGCCATCATTCCAAGATGACCTATCTGGATACTTAGTAATTTTATATAATGGCACTGCTCCCAACGTTGGTCAGCTCTGCAATCCCTTCCCAGTTTATGCCAAGCCCACATACCACCTGTACTACTCGTTGTTTAATAGTTTTCTTTAAATTGCCTTGGTTTTTCACATACATAAAGATGTTTTTAAAAGGTAACTAATGGTTAAAGCAGAGGGAACAAAAGTGCAAAAAGCAGAAAGGCCATGACCCCAGAGAAAATACGTTCACTCTGAGTTCGAAGACAAAGCCAGGGATGGCCAGAATATAGAGAGTAAAGTGGGTCTGATATTTATCATCTCAAGGGTTTAGAAAAACAGCTAAGTGAAGAGAGTGGGACATGCTTAGGGACAACCAGCATACAAAGAGAAGAGGAAACTATCGGGCCAGTTTGGTGCACAATCTTGGGATAAGAAATCTGAGAACATTACTCAGATCAGTGAAGCTACTTTGAGGATGAAGCAGTGGGGACCGATGGAAGCATGGAGCTTGGGGGTGAGAGGGTTATTAAGCAATTGCAGAGACTATAGGAGAAACTGATCTAGTTGCTGAGATAATGTGGGGTGGTAGTTTAAGAGAGATGGAGCTGAAGGAGAGGACCTGGAGGGGTGAAGGCTTGGGTGGGGGTACTTGCAAAGTTAAGAGTAGGAAGGCTAGAGGCAGAGATGAGCTGATAGATGGGAGAGAGGCTGCAAAGAAGCCCCCCTGGGTGGTCTGTGGTATCAGAGGACCACAAAGTCAAATGGTGGAGAAGAGTGGACAGTGACCATGGCAACCATCATATAAAGATGAGAACATCGTCCTTCAGAGTCTAGATAGTGAACACATATCAGTGTCAGTCAGTATCCAGTGCCACCTAAATTCATCCCATATGTAATAAGTGATACACACACCATGCTCTAGTGAACGTGCATTCACATGTACCAATTGGTAATTATATCCAACAAGAAATCCAAGGTCATTTGCTTGACCTCTTCCTAGGGGAAGCTTGTTGTCTAGTCATCTTTGAATGCCTTAAATCTCTTAATGTTCAAATGTGTTTCATAGTTGAATACAGAATTTTGCCAAGAATCTGTATAAAGCTTAACTTTTTGCAAATTCCAGAACCTTTGCTCTTCTCCTACATTGATATCATCTGAACTTTGCTGGTTGCTATTCTAGTTCTACACACACACACATACACACACACACACAAACACACATGTGCGCACACACACACACACCACTGAGAAAGGAACATGAGAGGGAATTAGTCCAAAGATGTGACTTCAAAACAGTAAAGAAGAGAGAGGCAAAGTAAATAGAAAGGGGCAAAGAAAAAGAATCCAACATAAATCAGATGGTCTGTCTGCAATTGATTCAGTTATTATTACAAATGGTGACAGTCACATAACTGATTGAGCCCCAGTTCCTCTGCACCCATTTTTCCAGTCCTGACAACCCTGAAAACTATGTATTAACCTCATTTTAAAGATGAGACAACTGAAGCTCAAAGAGGTGAATTACAGATTCACTCCTAGTCATTTGCACATTTGAATTTCAAATTCAGGTATACCACATTGCCTCCTCTTTTCCCGCTGTCCTGTGAACTCTAGTAAATCTTACCCTGGAAAACCTCATGTCTTCATACAATTTTCCCCTCAGTGCCTTTCTAGTGTTCTGAAACCATCTACTCTCAGAATTGCTTAGAAAGCATAGTGGACATTGTGGATTGCTATCCAGTACCCATTCTTCCTTCTTCCTTCCCAAGAAACTATCAGTTCCATTTAGGGGTCTCAGGAGACCATGGTTTTCAGGAGAATCTGATGCCACCCTCAACTGTAGGGGGTGGTCTAACTGGGCTAAAAGCAAACCCATCCTCCTTGCTAGTGACGCGTTCAGGAGTGCACATTTGACCTAATTCTGGACAAGGAGATATAATGAGACCTGCCAGAGGCTTTTGGGAAACTTATTTTTGTTCTGAAGAGAGTCCCCGGAAGTCCCTTTTTCTCCCAAAGGACGTGAGCAAGCATCTTGTAAACTTGATTGTTGCTGAAGCCATCCTGAAGCCACAAAGGGAACCAGTCTTAGGATGAAGCTCTGGCTTGCAGAGCAGACAAACAGAATAGAAGCATGTAGGTCCTTGAAAATATCATCAGGTCACTGGCCAAGCTACACTGTAGGCCCCCCAACACCTGAACTTCACCTTTGTGGGCTAGTAAATTGCATTGATTACACACAAATCTATTTAATAACTTCTTTAGCCAATTTCAGTTTGCTTTTCTATTGTTACAGCCCAAACCACCCTAACTGGATATGGATAATAATATAGCCAATATAGTATACTATATATGATAGGAAAAAGAGGCAGAAGTTGGTCATAAAATGAAGTTGAAAATATAGTTGCCTGGGAATAGGAGACTCCATAGTAAGGATAAATCTCCTTAGGGTAAATTGGTATCAAGTTATCTTTGGCACCAGCTCTCTTCATTAACTTAAATCAGTGGTTCTGGAGGTGTTGTTCTGGGACCAGCAGCATCAGAAACACCTGGAAACTTGTTAGAAATGTAAATTCCTGGTCTTTTCCTCAGCCCTAGTGAATCAGAAACTCTGGTGATGATAGCCCAGCCATCTGTATTTTAATAAGCCCTCTAGGGGACTCGATGCTCAAGTGTGAGGACTACGTCTCTAGATGTAGCTAAAGGTAAATTTGCCTGCATAGTTCTCAGTGTTGATGATTAGCTCTTGATCTGAAGTGGAGTTTAGAGCCTCCCATCTTAATCTCAGGCTTTGAACGTGGGGACACAGGTCCTCATCTGTTCAGGGTCTTGAGTCACTGAGTACCACTTCTGGCAAACTGAATCCTGTGCATATTGACCTGAAGCCAATTTGGGGGTGATTAGGACTCTCTTTACTGCTGTTAAAAAACCAAACTTTAAACAGCACTGGTCCACCCTGCAGAGTAAATGTGAACAGTTTTATTTGGTACTAGAGGCACATAGAGAAGTGTGGTATTTTCTAACACTTTAAATTGCTACTTCTGGTGTGTTTTAAGTGTAGTTCTGTGCTCGCTAAGGATAGATTTTTAATTAATGTATTTTTTTTTTGCTAAGTAATTTTATAGTTTGAAATTTTTTTCTTTAGTATGCAGTGGGGCGGGGGGCTATTAAGGCTTTATGCGCCATGAATATTTCCGTACAGCAACCTGCTCAGAGACAATTATTTTAGCAGTGTTCTGGGAGTGATGAGTATCATTAACACCGTGTGATCATGTTAAAGGGAAAGTGTCTTTCACCCAGGGAATCTAACATGTGGTTAGTGTCTCGCTAATTAACCCATTGCCCTTGAAAAGAGAAGGTAATTAGAATCAAAAGCAATTAACTCCTTTCAGGTGATTTCCCTTGCATTCCACTTCCATCCTAGAAAAGGGATTCCAGAAGGATGTGAAGGACAGAAGCAGATAGATTGTATCAAGAGTTCTAATGAGGCCACTGTGCCACAGAGAGTTAGATGCTGCTATAGAATTTGGGAGACTCTCTCTCTCCATGACTGTGTTCTGTCCGTTTGACACCTCAGAAACATCAAGAGCCATGGTTTCCAGGTCAGAGTCTAACTAGACAGGTAACTCTATGGGGGGAGAGAGGGCACTTATCCCCAGTGACTCCACATTTCATCATCTGTAAAATGATGATAATTATGCCCTCCTCAGAGGCTGCTATCAGGATTAAATGCAATAACTGTAAGAGGAAAAGATGTATAAACTTATAGTGCTAGACGCACTTAAGGGATTATGATACTTTTGGTAATCACCACTTGGACGGCTACTTTCTGGCAGTTTCTGTTTCTTGCATCCAGAATACTAAAACATGTATGGTACGTCTCTGCACAGAAAAGATAAAGATAATCAAAGTGACAGAAAGCCTGATACATAGTTTCAGGTCTAAATGGAATCACATTAAGTTCCTAAAAATTGCAATTCCAATTGGTACAATTCCAAATGAAGACAGAAGTTAGGCTCAGAGGGCATCTAGATGAGGTGAGTGTTAAGGTGTCCAGAAATGATGTCCAGAGAGTATAAAAATAACCAAAGAATTGGGTGATGTGTACAGTTAACCAAGTGAAGGAGGAGAGAAGGAAATACATTCCCATAGAACAAACAGCAGGTGCAAATGAATGTATGCAGGAACTACAAAGCATAGGCCACTTGGAGAAATTCAGATCATTCAGTATGGTTGGAATACAGAATGTGTTGACTCAAGAGACCCATGAGTCTCTTAAGGAGTATCAAGAGGTAAGCTCAGAGATGGAGACAGAGCCAGCTTCAAATAGCCTTGTTTGCACCCAATTTTAAGAGCCTATAATATACTCACACAAACACACACACTCCCATGTACCTACACACATACACATAAAACCATAGGGACTTAATATAAACCAGACATGATGCCAAAAACAACCAGATTAAATTTTTGTTTCATTATCTGTTTTGACTTGGCTTTTCATTAAATTAAATCTCTCTTGGTTGGAAATCTTTGGCTCTTGGTTCATTGGGTCTGCTCTGCACCAGTCTCTGCCTGTTACGGCACTCACTTCACCAACTGCTATCCCACCCATCCCCGCTTTGAATTAATGTGTGGTTAGAATGAATTTGGGATTTTATCTTGATGAAAATAAGGAGACGCTAAAGAATTTTGCCTCAGATTGGCAAGTATATCCTTCTGGAAGCTTTGTGTAGAAAGAGTGAAGAAATTTTAGACAAAAAGCAGGTATGTAGATTAGCAGGTGATTTCAATCCTGAAAAGAATAACTCTTATGTTTCCCACTTAGGTATTGGGTAGATGGTGGTACCAGTTACTGAAATAGGTAATATTGCAGGGTAAGCAGGGAAGGGGGAGGCAACTATGTGATAAAAAAAGAATTGCTTTTAAATACTTTATCTGAGGGGCTCAAAGAATATCTAAGTAGAAATGTCAACTAGCAGATGGGGATACAGATAGAGATTTGATAGTCATCAGTATAACAGTGATAGTCAATGATATCAGTGCGAATAAAGTTTTTCAGAAGTGAACGTACCAAAGAGATTTAAGAATAAATACATAAAAGGAAAAGAATTAGCTGATGATAAAATCCTGGGGAATAGAAGGATTGGGTGGAGGAAAAGTGTTATTGGAAACACTAAAAAGAAATGGCCACAAAGTAGAAATATAACCAGGATTTTGTAGTATCTCATATGTCAAGGGAAAACAGAATTTCAGTGGTAAATATTTTAATGAAAACAGTGGTAAATATTTTTAAAAGATCAGGTGTTAAGATAAGGACTAGGAAATGTGTACGGGATTTGGTCAAAACTCATCACTAGTGGCCCTGACACAAAAAAATTTTAGTACAGTAGGGAGGGAATGTTACAGAGTTCAGTGGATTGAGGAATAAATAACTACACAAGTTTTTCAATATATATATTTATTTCACTGAAGAAATCATCTCTACATCTTCATCTCTGCAAGATCATTCTCAAGTTTGGAGGTCTTGTCTTTAATTAATTTTTCTCATCTTGCATGCTTGCCAAAATTTTCAGTATCTGCCACAACTTCTTTCCAGGTGATATGATAAAATAATGAAACAGAACCTGGCTTTCTGAATGGTTTTCTGTGAGTACCCAGTAAATGATTCGCCTTCATTTTCCTGTCTGTAAACTAAGGAAGAGGATGAATGCACTGGGTATCTGAAAAAGTGAAACTGGAAAACAGAAGAGAAAAACATAGGTACAACAATAACCAGAGTTACTCCTAAAAGGATTCAGTCTTAAATCAAATAAGACTGCAATACTCCCTAACTTCTCCCAATAAAGATATCAAATCCATAACAACTTTATGTAGGTAAACTATGGTTAAAATGAACATTAAAACTGTTCTAAATAATGCATCTTGACTACAAACATCAGAAGAGAAAGAGTTCATCCCTAAGAAGCTATTTTATATGTGGGGAATAGTGGCTGTCTTCCTACAACCTGTATGTGACAGCTCAGTATGAGAAGCTGGGGGAAACTCTTCTTTACCTCTTAAAGTTATCTTATTCTTCAACTTAGTTTTGGCGAGCCTATTGCATCTGATAATATATTACAGATAAAATGAGTTCCAAATTATACTGAGTTTAGAGTTGCAGCTAGTAAAAGGAAAAGATTTGCTAGTGATAAAAATCTAGGGGATGGTTCTAGTTTTTTGTAAGATGAAGTAAGCACCCTCTACATGGACTTTTTCACTGAGTGCAGCTATAAAATCTGGACAGAATGTGTGGGACTCAGGAAAGTAAATAATAGCAGGAAAATTAGGAAAGAAGACCTGCATGTAAAGTATCATTAAACTAGGGGTGGGTTTACCTTTTTATTCTTCTGGTATCTTCCAACATGGAAGCAAGGAAACCTGAAACCAGTGAGGATCAGTGTGGAGACAGAGCCAGAAGTGCAGTTTCCAGGCTCTCGGCCTGGTGTGGAAAGGTGCTGGCTCAGGTAGTAAATGGCCATCAACTGAGGGATGGCCATCAGCTGTGACTAGTTGGCCATCTGCTGTAACCAGTGAGCCATTGGTCACTAATATAACTGCCATGGCTATGCTAGCAGCAAACGAGGGCTAGCAAGAAGATGGTGGCTGAGCTAGCAAGAGCAGATTGCAGTTAGCACAGCAGATTGCAGCTAGCAAGTGAGGTTGGTTGACAGAGAGAAGTGGACGGCAGGTTGAGGATGGTATGACTCCTGCTTCCTGTGTATGACACCTGCTTCCTGTGTCTCCAGCCTGGCCACCAGTGAGAATGTAGTGGTAAGACCCCCCTATCTATGTCTCCGTGGGTGTTCCTTTTTGGCCTCACCATGTCCTGCGTTTTTATGTGGGGAGCAGGTCCGGAGACCCCACATGCCACCCTGCAATCAGGTTTGAGAGAGAGAACTTCAGAAGTCCTCTAGTTCTGTATTGGGAAACAGGAATGAAATATCCAAACAGAGAGAGTGGGGGCTATCTCTCATTTTTCTTGTATTTTTCACTTATATCTCATTTTCTTATTCTCTTACACCCTAGCCTCCAGGTAACACTGTGGTGCCTGCAGTGGTAGCAACAGTAGTGAAAGAGGAGATAGACCCAAAGTAACCTAAAATTTTGAAGCAGGAGAACGTTCCTCTCTAAATAAAGAAGTTGTGGTCCCAAGAGAATGGAGCTCCTTTCCCATTGCTTTTTTCCTCACTCTGTTCTTCCATCATTTGGCTTAGCAGGTACAGGTGCTGAAAGTACAGGGCAGAATAACGTATATCAGGTCCCAGCTTCCTGACCATAGAAAAGGTAAGCCTCAGGAAGAATGAAAGTACTAGGGTGATCATAGCGAGGAAGGAACTCAGGAACTCGGGAAAGACACCTAGACCTCATAATGTTATCTATGAATTCTCAAGCTCAATGCATGTATGAATCTTATCCTAAACATATTACACAGGCTATGTGAACTGAAATAAGGGATAGGTTACCATGCAGGTTCTCACTCGGTGGAGCACACCTCTGAGGATCCACATCGCACTGCTTTGAGCATGTAACCAACATTGAAACCACAATCTCAGCAGGCTGGTCAGCATCAGCCTGAATTCATCTGGTTGATTGATTGCCTGCTAAAATAAATATATTAACAACCTCCATAGGATTTGCATAAACCCAGAGTCTCTTAAGATAATATTCAAAATGATAAAAATGCAGTGAAAAAAATACTTGACATACAAAGAACTAGGAAAATATGGGTTCAGATGGAAAAAGACAATCAATAGCAGAGCATGCTGAGATAACACAAATGTTGGAATTATCTGACAAAGCCTTCAAAGCAGTCGTTATAAAAATGCTTCAAGAAGGAAGGATAAATACTCCTGAAGTAAATGAAAAGAAAGAAAGCATCAGCAAAACAATAGAAGATACACAAAAAACAAAGTGATAATTTTAAAACTGAAAAATAAAATATACAAAATTTTAAAAACCCATTGGTGGGACTGGTAGCAGAATGTAAATACCATTGGAAAGTCAGTGAACTTGAAGATAAATCAATATAAATTATCCAATCTGAACAACAGAGAGGGAAAAGAAGTTCAAAATGAACAGAGACTTGAGAAACTTGAGGACAATACTAACAGGTCTAACATTTGTGTCATCAGAGTCCAGAAATAGAGGAGAAATAATGAATTACAGAAAAAATATATATTAGAAGAATAATGGCTTACACTTCCCAAATTTATACCTCTACAGATATACCTCTACAGATTCCAGAAGTTCAGTAAATCCTAAACAGAATAAATCCAAAAATCCATGCCCAAACTCATTGTAAACAAATTGATAAAAACTAAAGACAAAATAAAAATTCTTGAAAGCAATTACAGAAATATAAAAACTAAGCAAACTTTTAGGTAAACAATGATTCAAATAAATTTCTCATCAAAAACAATGGAAAGTATTAAAAAGTAAAACAATATTTTTAAATTGCTGAAAGAAAAGAACTGTCAACCTTGAATTCTAAATCCAGTGAAAATATCCTTCAGGAATGAGGATAAATAAAGACCTTAGATATGAGGGGGGAGAGAGAGAGGGAGAGAGAGAGGGAGAGAGAGTCATTTCCAGCAGATCTACCCTTTAAAGAAAGGTAATTCTTCAAGAAGAAAGGAAATGATACCAGAAGAAAACATAGAATATCCAAAATGAAGGAAGAGATTTTTCTGGTCTGTATACAAGGAATTTGAAAGTTGCCACTTTGTCCTGGCAACAAGTAGAAAGCTAAATGAACTGAAAAATCAACAATTCTTCTTAGATCTTTCAGAGAAATAAGACCACAGGGCAAATGACTACCCCCAAAATTGGAGAGACAGAGAGGCAAATATAGAAAATTACTACTTAACAAAGCAAAAATCTCTTTGAGAACCAGTACCAAAGTAGGGAAACCTAACCTGTTATTGAAGAATTACTGGAGGCTCCGTGTGGACAAGTCTGAGGCATTAAAAACTCCAAGGAATCCAGTGATAGGGGAGCACCTACTCTACTGTGAGTTTTACCTCCAATAGCTCCACCAGGTTCCCACAGTGAATATTTGAGAAAAATCTCATGCTATCAGCAGAGAAAGGGGAAAGGGAACCATTCTGAAATACTCCAGAGCATTCTGTTCTTAACAACACCTGACCTCAAGAAAAAGAATTTTTACCATAGCCTAACCTGCTACAGTTTTATTAAAGCCTAACAGACCTGGGGGAAAGGAAATACCCAACTCCAGCCACCCTTTCTCTTCTAAAGATGGGGGTGGGGACAGGGTAAGGAGCAACAGTGAAGTCCACAGCGTAGGTTTGCAGGCTTACTGAAAGACTGAAACCTAATCATAAGACTATAGAACTCTTCCGCACTCCCCCACACCTTACCAATAAATTATCAAAGTCCTATTTTCCACAGTTCCTTTCACCCAGAACATCATGTCTGCTTCTCAGGAAAAAGTTACAAGGCACACTAAAAGGCAAAAAATGGAGGTTTGAAGATAATAAAAAAACATCAGTACCAAAGTCAGATATGGCAGGAATATTGGAATCATCGTACCAGGAATTTAAAAGCACTAATGACTAATATGCTAGTAGCTTTAATGGAAAAAGTAAACAACATGCAAATCAGATGGATAATTTATGCAGAAAGATGGTGTGGGGACAGAGCCAGGAGTGCAGTTTCCAAGCTCTTGGCCTCACATAGAAAGGTGCTGGCTCAGGCAGTAAATGACCATCAGCTGTGGCTAGTTGGCTGTCAGCTGTAACCAGTGAGCCATTGGTCACTAATATAACTGCTGTGACTACGCTAGTGCAAAAATGGGGTCAAGCAAGAAGATGTTGGCTGAGCTAGCAAGAGCGATTGCAGTTAGCACGGTGGATTGCAGTTAGCAAGTGAGGTGAGTTGGCAGAGAGAAGTGAATGGCAGATTGTAGATCGTGTGGCTCCTGTCTCCTGTGTCTCCAACCCAGCCGCCACTGAGAATATAGTGGTATGACTCCCCTATCTATGGCTCTGTGGGTGTTCCTTTTTGGCCTCACCATGTCCTGTGTTCTTATGTGGGGATTGGGACAAGAGACCCTGTGTGACTCCCTGCATGACAGATGGAAATTCTAAGAAAAAATAAAAAAGAAATTCTAGAGATCAAAAACACTGTAACAAAAATGAAGAATGCCTTTGCTGGTCTCATCTACTAGATGGAACACGGCTGAGGAAAGAATCTATAAGCTTGAGGATATAGAAACTTTCAAAATTAAAAAGCAAAGAGGAAAAAAGACTGGAAAGATAAAACAGAATGGAACATCCAAGAACCGAGGGATAACTTCAAACTGTGTAACATGCATAATGAGAATACCAGAAGAAGAAAGAGAATGGAATGAAGCAATATTTGAAGCAATAATGACTTGGAATTTCCCAAAAATAATGTCAGACACCAAGCCACAGAATCAGGAAGCTCAGAGAACAACAACCAGGGTAAATGCCAAAAAACTATACTGAGGCATATAATTTTCAAACTATAGAAAACCAAAGATAAAGAAAAAATCCTGAGGGAAACCAGAGGAAAAAAATGCCTTATCTATAGAGAAGCAAAGACAAGAATTATAACTGACTTCTCCTTAAAAGCCATGCATGCAAAAAGAGAGTGAAATGAAATATATAGTGTTGAGAAGAAAAAAAAACACAAACAAACTTAAAATTCTGTATTCTGTGAATTTATCCTTCAAATATGAAGGACAAATAAAGTTTTTTCTCAGACAAATAAACATTGAGAGAATTTGTTGCCTGTAGACTTGCCTTGCAAGAAATGTTGAAAGAAGTTCTTCAGAGAGAAGAAAAATAATATAGGTCCGAAATGAAGATCTACATAAATACAGAAAGAGCATGAGAGAATAAATAAATGAAGGTAAAATAAAATATTTTGTTTTTCTTATTCATAATTGACTAATTGTTTAAAATAATCATAGAAACAATGTATTGTATCTATCTGCTTGTGTATAAGTGAAATTAATGACAGCAATAATACAAGGGATGGAAAGGAAGAATCAGAAATATTTTGTTATTCTAAGGTATTTGCCCTACCCATGAAGTGGTATGGTGTTATTTGAATGACATAAAGAGCAACAGAAATGATAAAAATCTGAATAAACATAATAGACTATCCTTCCCTTAAATTCTTTAAAATATAGTTGATTACTGAAACTAAAAATTATAACATTGTCTGATGGGTTTTCAATGATTATGGACGTACTACATAATAAAACTACAAGATAAAGGGAAGAGAATGATGGAACCTAAATTATAATAAGGATACTGCATTCCATTTGAAATGATACCAAAAGATATAGTAAAAACAGTAAATGAATTACAATGGAATACAAAAATATTCAAATAACCTAACACAGAAGGAAAAGGGAAATAAGAAATAAAAAAAGGGGGGGGGAAACAGAAAACATCATTAAATGGCAGATTAAAATCCAAATGTACAACACTTTCTTTAAATATAAATGCATCAAACACACTGATTAAAGGCAGAGATGATTATAATAGGCTAAACACATGATCCAACTTTATGCTGCCTAAAGAAAGAAAATTACCAGAGTTAAAGAATGATATTACATAATGATAAAAGAGTCAGTTTATCAAAAGACATAACAATCCTAAATATATATATATATATATATATATATATATATATATATATATATATATACATGTAACAATAAAGATTTAAAATATATGAAGCAAAACTCACAGAACTGAAAGGAGAAATACACAAATCAGCAATGGAGTTGGAAACTTCAACACACCTTTCTTAAGTAACTGATAGAACCAGCAGATAAAAAATCAGCAAGGATATAGAAGAATTGAATATCAGCATCAAGTAACTGTGTCTAATTGACACTTATAAAACACTCCATCCAACAAGAGCTGAATATACATTCTTTTCAAGTGTGTGGAACATTCTCCAAGATAGACCATATCTGAATTCATAAGTAAGACACATCTGAACAAATTTAATAGAATTGAAATAATAGAAAGTGTATTCTCTCTTCATAATGGAAAAAAAACCTATGAATCAATAAGAGACATATAAAAGAAAAATCTCCAAATACTTGGAAATTGAACAATATACCTCTAACTAATCAATGTGTCAAAGAAGACGTTTCAAGGGGAATTAGAAAATATTTTGAAATAAACAATATGAAAATACAAAAATAAAAAATTACAGTTTACAGTCAAAGCAGTGTTTACAGGAAAGTTTATAGAATTAAACGTGCATGCTGAAAAGAAAGAAAAGTCTCAACTCTATCATCAAAACTTTCTCCTTAAGAAACTAGAAATATAAGAGCAAAGTAGGTACATAGTAAAATGAAGGAATGAATTGAAAACAGAAGAAACAGTAATGAAAATCAATAATATGAAATGCTTGTTTCTTTGAAAAAAATCAAAAACATCGTTATATGTCTAACAAGACTGATAAATAAAAAAGAGAACAGATACATTTCCAATATCAGGAATGAAAGAAGAGATCATCCAATGGCCACAGAGTCCACAAGTTGGACAACTCTGGACAAAGCACTTAAACTCCCATCTGCAGCACTGGGTCAAAATAATCAGAATTGACACCTTTTCGGAGTACATACTATATTAAGCAAAATTAGTTCAGGTGTAAGAAACATTAAAACCCAATGTTGTATTGGTTTGAGGAACGTGGAAATCAGGTATTAGTCTGTCTGAAGTAAATCATTAAATATCCATTCCAGGGAGAAGGAAGCTAGAATGAGAGGAAAGAATCATACCTTGAAGGAATCTCCCCAGGATTGTACACACTGCTTCCACCCTATCCTGTTGGCTAAATGTGGGGACAGAGCCAGGAGTGCAGTTTTCATTTTCTCGGCCTCACGTGGAAAGGTGCTGGCTCAGGTAGTAAATGGCCATCAGCTGTGATTGGATGGCCATCAGCTATGGCTAGTTGGCCGTCAGCTGTAACCAGTGAGCCATTGGCCACTAATATAACTGCCGTGACTATGCTAGCAACCAAATGGGGGCTAGCAAGAAAATGGTGGTTGAGCTAGCAAGAGCAGATTTCAACTAGCAAGTGAGTTTGGTTTGCAGAGAGAAGTGGACAGCATGTTGCAGATAGTGTGGCTCCTGCTTCCTGTATCTCCAACCCAGCCACCAGTGAGACTACGGTGGTATGACTCCTCTATTGTGGTGTTCTATTCTTTTTTGGCCTCACCATATCCTGCGTTCCTACCTGGGGAGCAGCACCAGTGACCCCGCATGACAGCCCGCATGATACTAAAGCTTAGTCACATATCCACATTTAACAGCAAAGGAGGCCAGGAAATGTCATCTTTATTCCAGATGCCATGTTTCCAGGCAAAATAATCAAGGAAAAAGCAAATAAGGGATAGGCATACAGTTGGTAGTATTTGCACATATACTATAAAAGCTCCTCAAGATGTTATCACAACAATTTGTAGCTGTTAAAAACTGCAGTTTTTTTCACACACACAAAAAAAGATAGTGTGCCCAGTGGTACCAAATGGAAACCTCTACTCTCGATTTGAAATCCCATCCTAAACTAAGTTGCTATGGATAGTGTTAAACTATTAGTGTAAAGGATTGCATTTTTCTCCCATAAAATGAGGCTTCCACACCCACTCAGAACCATCCACACTCACTGATCTTAATCTCTCCCACTGTAAGGGACATATCAGTTCAGATGTAATTCCCATTTAAAGCAAGACAATATCCATCTGGATGAAGCTCAAAATGGGCAAATCAGGGGTCCTGCCTGCTCCGTGACCCTTCCCTTATTTCTCCTGGCCCTTATTTCTCTCTTGCCTTCTACTTCCCTCAGAGTTCTCATCCAATCTACCAGCAATTCCTTTCGATTGAACTGTCAAATTAAATCCTGAGTTCTACCACTTCTTGCTGCCTCTACTTTATAACTTAGTTCAAGGTATCCCGACTCTGCGCACATCTTTATTCTTCATCTATAAACTAGGACTTAACCCTCTCAGAGGTCTAGACCAGGGTTTGGCAACTTTTTCTCTAACGGACCAAATAGTAAAGATTTTAGACTTTACAAGCCATATCATCTCTGTTGCAACCACTCAGCTCCTCCATTGTAGCACAAAAGAAAAGACAACATGTAAATAAATGCTTATGGTTATGTTCCAATAAAATTTTATTTATAAAAAACAGCAATGAACCAAATTGTCCTACAGGCAATCCCAACCCCTGGTCTAGACTCTTACTATTGGAAGTCTGTTGCAACCACTCAGCTCCTCCATTGTAGCACAAAAGAAAAGACAACATGTAAATAAATGCTTATGGTTATGTTCCAATAAAATTTTATTTATAAAAAACAGCAATGAACCAAATTGTCCTACAGGCAATCCCAACCCCTGGTCTAGACTCTTACTATTGGAAGTCCTTGCAACGTGTTTCACATTCCTTAAAACATAGTTTTCAATCTTTGTCTTTACTCACTACATACCAAAACAATTTTTAGTACATTATTCTAATTATGTTATATACGATTTTCAAAATATGGTCATATATGTTCTTCCATTTGGTCATAGATCTGGAAACACATTGCAGTGACTTTTTCTGCACAGTGCTGCAGTGTGCTCATTCTAAACACCTAAAATCAATATATCCTCATGTTTGACCTTTCTAGATAATGATCTATGTGAAAGAATTGCTCCACAGACACTCATTTTATTCCTATGGGAAAACTAAACACTCTAATTAATAAATTCACTAATTAAATCTTTTTATTCACCCTGAACTTTTGCTAAGAATTTAAGAACAGTCAAATGGAAGAATCAACATTGTTAAAATAGCCGTATCACCCAAAGCAATATACAGATATAATGCAATCCCCATCAAAATCCCAATGGCATTTTTTAAAGAAAGAACAAAAAATCATTAGATTTGTATGGAATCACAAAAGACCCGAATAGCCAAAGCAATCCTAAGAAAAAAGAAAAAGGCTGAAGGTATCACACTCTCTGACTTCAGTTTATCCTAAAAAGCAATAATAATCAAACCAGCATGGTACTGGCAAAAAAACAGACACACAGACCAATGGAATAAAATTGAGAACCCAGAAAGAAACCCACATATATATGGACAGATACTTTTCAACAAAGGAGTCAAAAACATGCAATGGAGGCAAGAAAGCCTCTTCAATAAATAGTGCTTAGAAAATTGGAAACCCACATGCAATAGAATGAAACTAGACTGCTGCCACCATATACCAAAACTATCTCAAAATGGATCAAATATCTAAACATAAGACCTGAAACAATAAATTGCATAGAAGAAAGCATAGGTTCTAAATTTATGGACCTTGGGTTCAGAGAGGATGTTATCAATTTGACTTCAAAGTCAAAGGAAGTAAAAGCTAAAATAAATGAATGGGACTGCAGCAAACTGAAAAGCAAAAGAAACCATCAACAAAACAGAGCAGCAACCAACCAAATGGGAGGAGATATCTACAAACAACACGTCTGATAAGGGGCTAATATTCAAAATATATAAATAACTCATATAACCCAACAAAAATAAACAAACAATCCAATTAAAAAATGGGCAGAGGACCTGAACAGACACTTCTCCCAAGACATACAAATGGCCAACAGATATGTGAAAAACTGCTCAAATTCACTAGCTATTAGGGAAATGCAAATCAAAACCACAATGAAATGCCACCTCACACTTGTCAGAATGGATATTATCAACAAGACAAGTAATAACAAGTGTTGGAGAGGTTGTAGGGCAAAAGAAACCCTCATACACTGCTAGTGGGAATGCAAATTTGTACAGCTGGTATGGAAAACAGTATGGGGGTTCCTCAGAAAATTAAGAATAGAACCCAGAAACCCTTCTTCTGGGTATCTACCCAAAAAATCTGAATGCATTTATTCATAAAGATATATGTCCATTGCAACATTATTCATGGTGGCCAAGACATGGAAACAACCAAAGTGTCCTTTGATAGATGATTGGATAAAGAAGATGTGGTATATATACACAATGGAATACTATTCAGCGGTAAGAAAAGATAAAATACAGCCATTTTTGACAACATGGATGGATCTTAAGACTATCGTGCTAAATGAAATAAGTCAGACAGAAAAAGTCGAGAACCATATGACTTTACTCATATGTGTGATAGAAAACTGATAGCAACAAACAAGATAAACAAAAAAAAATTGTACACAAACACAACAATTTAGTGGTTACCAGAGGGTAAGGGGGAGAGGGGAACTGACTCTTGGTGGGGAACACACAATGCAGTATATAGATGATGTATTATAGAATTGTACACTTGAAACCTATATAATTTTAAACACACACACACATACACACACACACACAGAAGAAGTGCCCTAAGACTCAGGAGACCTGGGCACAGGGCTGGATGTGTTATTCTCAGTGAGCATATGTGCAGGCAAGAGCAGAAACTGCACTGACTTTGTAAAAACTACCATCCAGACCCCATAGCCCCACTCATCTAAAACTGCAGTCCCAAGGTCACTCTGGGCACCAGGTGACCAGCTCTGCCTGTACAAAACGCAAAGGACTCTTTGTACATCGGAGGACAACCTGGTGATTACTTTGTGGGCTTAAGCCAAGACAGGCACCGATTTTTTGTTTTGTTTTGTTTTTATATCTTTGATATTTTTGCCTATGTGTAGTGTGGGTTATCGGTTGTTTTTACAGGTGAATGTATTTGTTTTTTTCTTTGTTGTTGTTGTTGTTGTTGTGCTTGGTGATTTGCTTTGTTCTGAAATTGCCCTACACCAGGGCCCAGCTCAAGAGGCACAAGATTCAACACACCCAGAGGCCAACTCCAGATCAAACCAGAGTACTACGGGGTTTGACCTACAAGTGACACACCCAGAGGGAATTCTCTACAGGCACAAGAGCCCATACAGGCCAAGCCCCATTTAAGCGGTTAACCCTCATGTAGCAGAACGTCCTACTGTGGGAAGAGCCAAGTCTCACAACTAGTCAGCCTAGGAGTCAATCCCACCTACTCACAAACTAAAAGCAATTAAACATCAACTTTAACAGGACAATATACACAACACAAGAGTCACCTTTGGAGCACACGCAGAGGAGAAGAAGGAAGTGGTGCAAGTCAAATATAAAAGACACATACTACATAAGATAACCCAGCAAGAACTAAGAACTCTAGGGGAGCTACCTAATCCATTGATGCAAACGCAGAGAGTCAGCCAGAATGGGGAAACAAAGAAACAAGTCCCAAATAAAAGAACAGAAGAAACCTCCAGAATTGGAACCAAGTGAAATAGAGGTAACCAACCTATCAGAGACAGAATTCAGAACACTAATGATAAGAATGTTTAAGGAGTTTAGTGATGGCATAAAGAAGGATAGAGAAATCATAATGAACAACTGGTTAGAACTAAAGAATACAATAACTGAAATAAGGAACACACTTGAAAGAATTACCAGCAGGTTAGATGAAGCAGAGGATCTAATCAGCGACTTAGAAGACAATTTAGCAGAGATCACCCAAACAGAACAACAAAAAGAAAAAAGAATAAAAAACAATGAAGATGGTTTAAGAGACATCTGGGATAACATCAAGCACAACAACATGTGCATCATAGGAATACCAGAAGGTGAAGAGAGAAAACAAGGGATTGAGAACATATTTAAAGTAATAACGTCCAAAAACTTTCCTAACCTGATGAAGGAAACCAACATACAAGCCCAGGAAGTGCAGAAAGTTCTAACCAGGATAAACCCAAACAGGTCCACACCAAGACACATTATAGTTTAAATGGCAAAGGTTAAAGACAAAGAGAGAATCCTGAAAGCAAGAGAAAGACAGCGGGTTATATACAAGGGAACTCCTATAAGACTATCAAATGACTTTTCTACAGAAACATTGCAGGCCAGGAGGGAGTGGCAGGAGATATTCAAAGTGATGGAAAACAAAGGCCTACAACCTAGTATGCTTTGTCCAGCAAGACTATCACTTAAAATTGAAGGAGAGATAAAGAGCTTCCCAGAAAAGAATAAGCTAAAGGAATTTATTACCACCAAGTCTGCATTGCAGGAAATATTAAAAGGGCTTCTGTAAACAGAAGAAAGATGAAAACAATCTAACTACAAATTTAAAAAATGGCAATAACTATGTACCTATCAATAATCACTTTAAATGTAAATGGATTAAATGCTCCACTCAAAAGACATAGGGTGGCTGAATGGATAAGAAAGCAAGACCCTTGTATATGTTGTATACAAGAGACTCACCTCAGATCAAAAGACACACACAGACTGAAAGTGAAGGGTTGGAGTAAGATATTTCATGCAAATAGACATGAGAGAAAATCTGGAGTTGCAATACTTATATCTGACAAAATAGACTTTAAAATGAAGAGTATATTAAAAGACAAAGATGGGCAATATATAATAATAAAGGGATCAATCCGACAAGACAACATAACTCTAGTAAACATCTATGCACCCAACATAGGAGCACCTACATATATAAAACAGATATTGACTGACATAAAGACAGAGATCAACAGTAACACTATCATAGTAGGGGACTTAAACACACCTCTGACAACAAGGGACAGGTCTTCCAGACAGAAAATCAAAATGGAAACAACAGCCTTAAGTGACACATTGCACCACTTGGATTTAATCAATTTTTCAGAGCATTTCACCCCAAAACTGCACAATGCACGTTCTTCTCAAGCGCACATGGAACATTTTCCAAGATAGACCACATGTTAGGCCACAAAACAAGTCTTGATAAATTTAAGAAAATTGAAATCATACCAATTGTCTTCTCTGACCACAGTGCCATGAAATTAGAAATGAACTACAGGAAAAAAACTGGAAGACACACTAATTCATGGAGGCTGAATAACATGTTACTAAATAATGAATGGGTCAACCATGAGATCATAGAAGAAATCAAAACATATCTCAAGACAAACGAAAATGGAAACATGATGACCCAAAATCTATGGGATGGGAAATCTATGGGAGAGCAGTCCTAAGAGGGAAATTCATAGCCTTGCAGGCCTACCTAAAGAAACAAGAAAAATTGCTAATCAACAGTTTATCTTCACACTTAAGGGATTTGGAAAAAAAACAGCAAAATAAGCCCAAAGGGAGTATAAGGAAGGAGATAATAAAGATCAGAGCAGAAGTAAATGAAATAGAAACTAGAAAGACAATAAAAAAGATCAATGAATCCAAGAGTTGGTTTTTAGAGAAGATAAACAAAATCGACAAACCTTTAGCCAAACTCATCAAAAATAAGAGAGAGAGGACCCAAATTAATAAAATCAGAAATGAAAGAAGAGAAGTGACAACAGACACCACGGAAATACAAAAAAAAATTTAAGAAATTACTATGAGCAGCTATATGCCAACAAATTTGACAATCTGGAAGAAATGGACAATTTTCTAGAAACATACAACCTTCCAAGGCTAACTCAAGAAGAAACAGAAAACCTGAATAGACTGATTACCACCAGGGAAATTGAATCAGTAATCAACAATCTCCCAACAAACAAAAGCCCTGGACCAGATAGTTTTACAGGTGAATTTTACAAAACATTCAAAAAAGAATTATCACCTATTCTCCTCAAGCTCTTCCAAAAAATCCAGAAGGATGGAATATTCCCAAACACTTTTTATGAGGCCACTGTCACCCTGATACCAAAATCAGACAAAGACACTACAAAAAAAGAAAACTACAGACTGATATCTCTAATGAACATAGATGCAAAAATCCTCAACAAAATATTAGCGAACAAAATTCAGCAATACATTAAAAAGATCATACACCATGATCAAGTGGGATTCATCCCTGGTATGCAAGGGTGGTTCAACATCTGCAAATCAATTAATGTGATACACCACATTAACAAAATGAAAAATAAAAATCATATAATCATATCAACAGGCGCAGAAAAAGCATTTGACAAAATCCAGCAGACATTTATGATACAAACCCTTAAGAAAGTGGGAATAGAGGGATCATATCTCAACATAATAAAGGCCATATATGATAAACCCACAGCTAACATCGTACTCAATGGGGAAAAGCTAAAACCATTCCCCTTAAGATCAGGAACAAGGCAAGGTTGCCCAATTTCTCCAGTTCTATTCAACATAGTGCTGGAAGTTCTAGCCACAGCAATCAAACAAGAACAAGAAATAAAAGGCATCCAAATTGGTAAGGAGGAAGTAAAATTTTCATTATATGTAGATGACATGATACTATACAGAGAGAATCCTAAAGACTCCACCGAAAAACTATTAAACTGATAAATGAATTTAGTAAAATAGCAGGTAACAAAATTAATATTCAGAAATCAGTTTCATTTGTATATTCCAATAATAAAATTTCAGAAGGAGAAATTAAGAAAACAGTCTCATTTACAATTACTTCAAAGACTATAAAATACCTGGGAATAAATTAAACCAAAGAAGTAAAAGTTCTGTACTCAAAAAATTGTAAGACACTGAAGAGAGAAATTAAAGAAGATACAAATAGATGAAAATTCATACCATGTTCATGGATAGGAAGAATTAATATAGTTAAAATGTCCATACTGCCTAAGGCAATATACATATTCAACGCAATTCCATCAAACTACCAAGGACGTTTTTCACAGAAATAGACCATATAATCCTAAAATTTATATGGAACCATAAAAGACCCCAGATAGCCTCGGCAATATTGAGAAATAAGAACAAAGTGGGAGGTATAACAATACCTGACATCAAATTATACTACAAGGCTACAGTAATCAAAACAGCATGGTACTGGCATAAAAACAGACACATAGATCAATGGAACAGAATAGAGAACTCAGAAATAAATCCATGTCTATATGGCCATTTAATCTACGACAATGGAAGCAAGAATGTACGATGGAGTAAAGACAGTCTATTCAATAAATGGTGCTGGGAAACCTGGACAGACACATGCAAGAAAATGAAGCTGGACCACCTCCTTACACCATACACAAGAATAAATTCAAAATGGCTTAACGACTTAAATGTGAAGTCTTTAAAAAAGAAGAAAATATAGGAAGAAACTTTACAGACATTACCCGGAGTAAGATTTTTACTGATATATCCCCTCGGGCAAGGGAAGTAAGAGAAAAAATAAACGTGGGATTACATCAAACTAAAAAGTTTTTTCACAGCAAAGGAAACTATCAATAAAACAAAAAGGGACCCCATTGAATGGGAAAATATTTGACAATGATATATCTGATAAGGGGTTAATGTCCCAAATTTATTTAAAAACTCACTCAACTCAACTCCAAAAAAACAAACAACCCAATTTAAAAATGGGCAGAGGACATGAAGAGACATTTTTTTAAAAAGGACATACAGATGGCAAACAGACATATGAAAAAATGCTCAGCCTCACTAACCATTAGAGAATTGCAAATAAAAACCACAATGTGGTACCACCTCACCCCAGTCAAAATGGCTATCATCAATAAATCAACAAACAACAAGTGCTGGCACGGATGTGGAGAAAAGGGAACCTTTGTGCACTGTTGGTGGGATTGCAGTTTGGTGCAGCCACTATGGAAAACAGTATGGAGGTATCTCAGAAATCTGAAAATGGAACTACCTTATAACCCAGCAATTCCACTCTTAGGTATCTACCCAGAGAAATCCAAAACTCTAATTCAAAAAAAATTTATCCACCCCTATGTTTATTGCAGCACTATACACAATAGCCAAGACATGGAAAAAACCGAAATGCCCATCAGTAGATGACTGGATTAAGAAACTGTGGTACATTTATACAATGGAGTATTACGCAGCCATAAAAAAGAAAGAAATCTTACCATTTGCAACAACATGGATGGACTTAGAGAACATTATGTTAAGTGAAATAAGTCAGACAGAGAAAGACAAACATCATATGATCTCACTTATATGTGAAATCTAAAGAAAAGAATAAATAAATGAACTAATTAGAAACAGTCTCAGAGACACAGAGGAAAAACTGAGAATTGCCAGATGGGAGGGAGGGTGGGGATACAGCGGAAGGTGAAGGAATTGGAAAGCACAGTCAGATTGCCACGGGGTTGCAAAAGTCAATTTGGGGAATGTAATCAATAATGTAAAGATTTTGTAGGGTATCTGATGGACACTTGTCTCATTAGGGAGACCACCTCATGGAAGATGTAGATACCTGATCACTGCACTGTACACCTGAAGCTGAAACTGAACAATAATGAATGTCAACTACAAGTTTATGTGTGTGTGTGTGTGTGTGTGTGTGTGTGTGTGTGTGTGTGTGTAGTTACAAGAAGCAGAGAACAGCATTAGGAATAGAGACAGTGGAATTGTAATGGCTGTGTGTGATGCCAGAGGGATAGTGGATGGGGGGACAGGGGTTGACACATATGAGGGATATAAATGATAAATGTCTAACTATTACATTGTTTTGTGCACCTGGAAATAATAATAATAATATAAAAAAACTAAAAAAATATAAATAATAACATGGGGGGAAAAAGAAAGACATGAGAATGTGAGAAAAAACATATCATATTTACCAAAGATTTGCTGTTTTGAAACACCAGTCACTTGGGGTAGCAAGCAGCTGGCAGCACATTATGAAACCATTACAATATTTTTAAAGATTTTTATCACAATATACCTAATATACAACATTATATTAGTTATTCAACATTTATATACCTAAAGAAGTGATCACCATGTTAAGTCCAGGAACCATCTGATATGGTACCATGTTGTCACAATATCATTGACTATATTTCCCATGCTGTACATTACATCCCCATGACTTATTTGTTTTATACCTGGAAATTTGGACCACTTATTGCTCTTCGTTTAACCCCCCCCTTTTTAAAAAATTTTCAAATACACTTGATATTTAATATTATTTTGTATTAATTTCAGCTGCACAGCATCTGGTTAGAAATTTATATAATTTAAGAAGTTATCCCCTTCACTAGTCTAGTAACCCCCATACGTAGTTATTACTATATTATTGACTATATGAGGCCTGACAATTAAGTTCACAAACTTGTTGCAATGATGTTGCTAACCTTTTTTTTATATCAGAGGGATTATTCATTCTGAAATTGTACCAACTAGACAAACAGTTAACCAAGTTTACTATTTGGAAGTTCTGAAAAGGCTGCATGGCAAAGTTAGACGACCTGAACTTTTCTCCAACAATTCATGGCTCTTGCATCACAACAATGCACCAGCTCACACGACACTGTCTCTGAGGGAGTTTTTAGCCAGTAAACAAATAACTGTATTGGAACACACTCCCTACTCACCTGATCTGGCCCCCAATGACTTCTTTCTTTGCCCAAAGATAAAGGAAATATTAAAAGGAAGACATTTTGATGACATTCAGGACATCAAAAGTAATATGACGACAGCTCTGATGGCCATTCCAGAAAAAAGAGTTCCAAAATTTCTTTGAAGGGTGGACTAGGCACTAGAGTCACTGCATAGCTTCCCAAGGGGAGGACTTCAAAGATGACCGTAGCGATATTCAGCAATGAGGATGTAGCACTATCTCAAGGATGAGTTCACGAACTTAATTGTCAGATTGTTCATATCCCTTATGCTTTACATCCCTATGACTGTTTTGTAACTATTAATTTGTATTTCTTAATCCTGTCACCTTTTTCACCTTGTTTCCAAAACCCCCTCCTCCCATCTGTCACCCTGATAAATCTAGTACACATCTGACACCATATATAGTTATTACAATATTATTGCCTATATTCCCTATGCTCTATCCCACATCCCCATGACTATTGTGTAACAACCAATTTGTACTTCTTAATCCCTTTCTCTTTTTCACCCACCCCTCCAAACCCACTCCCATTTGGCAACCATCAAAATGTTCTCTGTATCTATGGATTTGCTTATTTTGTTTGTTAGATTCCACATATAAGCTAATGGCACTGCATCTGTCTTTCTCTGTCTGACACTCCACTCAGCACAACACCCTGCAGCTCCATCCATGCTGCTCGCAGATGGCAAGATCCCATTCTCTTCCATGACTGAGCAATATTCCATTGTATATATGTACCACCTCCTCTGTATCCATTCATCCATTGATGGACACCCAGGCTGCCACCACATCCTGGCCATTGTAAACAATGCTGCAATGAACATACGATGCGCACGTTAAAACCATTACAGTATTGAAACAGTGCCATGCTAATAGCATATACAATAATGCAGAAAGCTCCAGTTGCAGAAATGATTAAGTGAAGATTTCGGATTTTTTTTTTTCCATTCTGGAAATACTCTGACCTCACGCCATTCTGTTTACTAAGCCTCTGGTGGCACTGGTGTTTCCATGGAAGGGCACAGGAAGCTCAGTTGGCAGATCAATGTTTTCTCCTTGCAAGAGGGTACTGCTTATTGCTGTATCATAATTTGTTCTTCGTACATGACTGTGTGCTGCACTCTTCCAGGTGAAGTATCAGTAAGAAGCTTCACCATCTCAGAGGGAGCTGAGCCATTAGAGGAGCTCAGATGTGATGTTGTAAGAAGTGGTGTCTTTTAACCAGACTTCAGATCTCCAGGGAAACGTACTCCTATCTTCTTAATCACGTCAGTAGTCAGGGACTCCTGATTTCACTGTCAGTAACTTCACTGCACACTTACTTTCAGTGGTCAGATCACTGCTATTGGTTCTTGGAGCCAGAGTAAGACACCAAACCTTCCTTCACATGATTTCTAGGCTGCCCTGCCTGGCAGGTGGTGTACTTCAAATGGAGCTGAACAGCCCATCAAGGAATAATGCCTTCAGATACCTGACCTTTGCCTTTAGGCACCATGTGCCATCCCTGTGGCCATAAGGATAATAAAATGCCATGCAGAGTAGTACAGGCATTGAAGACACATCAAGATCGGTGTACAAATCCCAGCTCTGCTGTGTGCAAGCTAGAGGATCTTGACAATGCCCAGTCACCCTGTTGTTCCCCTTGTAAAATGGAAATAAACACTTACTGAACATGTGAATAATTAAAGGAGATAATGTTTGTTGTAAAGGGCTTCTCCCAGTGCTTCACAGGTCATACATACTCAAAAGTGGTAACTTTCCTTATCTCCAAACTTACCCCACAGATTGCTGAACGTTAAAAATTAGCCTAACATTTCTCAAAGGTGAATGTGGGATAGAATCACATACAAAAAATAGTCTGTACTCTACCTCAAACCAACTGGTCAAATTACTGAGGATGGTACCAGGGAGTGTGTGTGTGTGTGTGTGTGTGTGTGTGTGTGTGTGTGTGTGTATTAAGCTTTCCAGGTGATTCTGATATAGACCATCGCTGGACAAAAATTTGGGATCCACTGTGTGTAATTGGAAAATACATATTATGTGACCGGGGTTTAGCTTTAATTACATATATATTCACATACTATCACATGACCTAAGATGTAGTGAGCAGAGGAACAGAAAGGGGGATACACAGAGTGAAAAGAGTGAACATCCTGAAACCTGTGTGTCCTCATGCCCACTGAAGATGTCTTTTACTAAGATCCATCTGAACACAATCTTCAGTAACTTGCAAATCTCCCACGATTGAAAGACTTAGCAGAAAGTGTTAAAACCATATAACCAACACTAAGACCCCTTTATTAAATTTAAGCTAAGTTACAGTTTTGCTATCTTCCCCACATTCTTTGTCCTTGTAGGAAGGATTCTCTGTTGGTACACATTTGTAAAAATGACACTCAGGCTGCATTTGCCACCTCATGTTGGAAAAATTATTCCAAATGTGACTTTTAATCAAATTTATCAGTGTGTTCTGCGAACCAGAAATTATCTTGTGGAAGTCAGAGTGGAGGATTGGCTACCGGTATGAGCTCAGAAAAATGGGGGAAGTCTTCCAGACTCTTTTTCTGTTTTCGAATGCAGAAATTACCATCAAAGAATTAACACTTTTCCTCCATGCTTTTCATTCCTGGCCATATATATTGAAATCTCCCAACGAGTCTCAAAAAAGTTTAAACCCCCACCTCACACACTTTGATTCAGTGCATTTAGGGTGGGACCTAAGATATTTTAAAGTACTATTTTTTAAACTCCTTGGAGAGTCCAGTGTGCAAGCAAAGTTGATCATCGCTGCTTCAATTAAAGTCTCAAACCCTGTTTAAAAACAAAACAAAAAACACATTAAGGGAATATTTTAAGCTACCGGTATTAACAACTTCTTATACTTTAGTGGTTTTGATAGTTTCTTCTGAGAAGTACTAATGTATGATCCCCAGATAAAATACAAGATTCCAAGTTAAACTTGAATTTTAGATACACAGCAAACACGGGACATACATATAACAAAAGTTATTCATTATTTATCAGAAATTCAAATTGATCTGGGTTACCTATACTTTCATTTGCTAAATCTGTCAAGCCTATCCTAAGGGCCTCAGGAAAAGAGGGAGCAAACTTCCAGCAGAATCAGGAGAGGAAAGGAGCTGTGGACATCTGTTGGTTTTGCCTGCCACCCATCCCTCATTCTTCCTGTCACTACACTCGAACTTTCCTTGTGGAATACTGCTTTTCCACTCTGTCTATGTAGCTTAGGTGGACACGTGAACCAGACCTGCCATCAGAGACATCCTTCTCCTTGGCCACAGTGACCAGCACAGTCATGGTAGGCATCTGAACCAAGCCAACCAAAGAAACACATACTTCTGTGTGACGGTGGGGAAGACGTACTCTTTGTACCAAGGTCTCTGAGAAGGCAGCCTGCAAACCTGGAGCTACTGGTGGGGTCCGTACGTGAAGGATCTTGAATATAGCTAACAAGAAGAGAACAGAGCTGAGAAATGAAAAGAGACAAGCTTCAGATCCAGTCTTGCCTGAAATCTGCATCTTGCACTTTTTATAATGCCAATCAATTGGTTTTTTTTTTTTTTCAGCTGACACCAATTTAAGTTAGTTTTCTGCCATTAGCCACCAAGAGTCCTGACTAATACATGAATTAGTACAAATTGAGAAGCTGGAACCCAAAGGTAAGCTTTCACCTTCCTTAGCACGTTCTTTAATCCCTAAGAGATGGTTCCTCCCAATGCACCAGTATGTAATTCCTCTGAGTAGCTATCACTGACCCCACTGTTCCTAATTCAATATTCCCTTCTCTGTACCCCCTCATAGCTTGTCCTTTCTATCATGGGACTTCTCAGACATTTTAGCTATTCATACACATAGCTCTCCTAGGTAACTTATTTGTCTTTGCATTCCCAGCCAGGGTCTGGCACAGAATGGGTACTGTATCAATGTTTGTCCAATTAAATTGATGGTGTAGATAGGCCGTGATGATGATGTATTCAAAAGCTACATTGAGCCACAGGTTTGGCCTGTGTCAGAAGGGAGGGAAGGCTATGGAGGAGAGAACTGGCACAGATCATGCAGACCATTCTTCCATTCTTCCATTCGCCATCCCTGCATGTGCAGAGTGGGGTCTAGGCTTCTGACTTTGTATTTAATCTAACCCCAATGTCATCAGATTTTTTTTTTATGAAATTAATATACCCCACATTCATTATTCAGTTTGCACTTACATTCTAAAGTTCAGTAACAATAGTCATTTCCAGGTTATTTCCTTTCTTTGGTGTGATTCTCAAAAACAGAAGGAGATAATTGACGCTTTTTTTTCCTCCATAAAAATCATCCGTAGTTATTGAGTTGCACTATATGAAGAAACACAAAGAGATTTTTTGTTTGCATTTGTGTTTTTTTGAGAGGAAATGTAATAATGGTATACTCCTTAGCTTAACAGTGAATAATGTGTTCCTCGTCAGGGTTTACTTCATTGACTGTTTTAAAAATTACAGTAACTCTGTGGGGAAAATGGAGAGAAAGGAAGCAGGAATTGTGGTCAGAGTTAAATCTTTGCTTATTGCCACAGGAAGCCAGCTGATAATGTCTATAATTGATAATATGCCTGTGTTGCTGTTTCTTGCTATTTAGCATCATGGAGGCGATGCCAGAGTAAAGAGCTAAGGGAGTTCAAAGTGGTTGCCTCTGGAAGCAGAATGGGACAGACAGTGGAGCAGAGGACAGACAGGGACGGGAGGAGGGTTGGGTGGAAGATGTCCTTTTCTTCACAAAGAGATTATACAGCTGATACATGATATGGTGTTTTCTGATATTGGATGGTTTGAAATGCATGACAATCCTAAAAGGATAAGATGTTGCTCAGAATATGGAATTCTGCTTGTGTGAAGAAGAATCAAGTAATCCTAAAACTCCCATCACCTACTTGAAGGGTCCTGAGTCAGTTTTATGCCTGTGTCTGCAATAGGAAGGATAATGGGCAAAAAACAGTTATGCTGAGTTTTGAATGTTCCAATTCTTGGCTTCCCATTCAGATCCAATGCCATGAGGACACAGTCTCCTGAAAGCATGACATCTGTCTCTATCTCAGTGTGTATCTTTTTAGACTGGCACAGAAATTTCTTTTGAACTCCGCCATGCTTCATTTAACTATGATGAAAATCAGCCCCCGTTCTCAAATTAAACTGACTCTGAGCAGCGCAGACACTCCAGGGGGCCTCAACCTCGGCTGCTAAGAATGCCACACGATTCGTTCTTATGAAAGTGACTTCCAATAACCAACCTGGCTGTTGATCTATCAAAACAGACTTGTTCTTAAAGTCATCAATTTGCACTAAATGAAGTCTTAGTATGGCAGGAATTCCTTTCCATCAGGCAAATCAACACTTTGAAGTGGTACCAGGGTGCCATGGAGCTCCTGTTCAGAGGGTTCCCTCTGAGCGGGCAGCCTCTCATCTTGGGAAGATATTACACGTAATGTCAACAGCTGTCTGAGGATCTTGACTAGAAGCTGCCATCATTGCCGATCCGTGATAAAGACTCTCCACGTTCCTCTTTAGAACTGCCCATCATTCATTTTCTCTGGGAGATTTGCTTGCTAGTTAGTAAGACAGTCTTGAGCAGAGTGACAGGAGGTAATTACAGAGGAAGAGATACTGACATAATTATTTTAAATAAAGAAGGGGAAAAACAGGGAAAGGAAAGAATGCTTCAAAGGTTTAACTTCGAATAGCATGAAAGGAGGACCATTTTAATTCCTTGCATGAGTTTATTTAGTGTCCATCTCCTGGCCTAAAGGAGTTATCAGGATAAGATAAATTCCTGGGAGAGAGCCACATCTGACTGTTGCAATGCCATAGATCCTGGACAAATTCCAGGAAGTCTGAAGTCCTAGCGGAGGGGGAGAGCATGTGTTCATGAGTTTCCCTTTTCTTCACAGAATCAGAGCATCTTAAGTACCGAGAGAGCATTCAAGGCCACCCAACACAACGCCCCTTATCATTTGGTCTTGCTTTAACTTTAATATTTCCAGTCTTGTAGGCTCTCTGCACCCTCAGAGAACAATATCTATTTTTGGAACAGCTCAATTTGCTGCAAAGTTCTTCCTGGAGGCCAAATAAAATCCGTTTCCTTGTAACATTCATAGTTGGTCTTAGTTTTACTGCCTGGAATAGCATAGTCATTTTTAACTCCTCCTCCTTCTATTAGTCGTCTTTCAACTAGAGAGTGCTGCCATGTCAACATTTCTCTAAGACAAACACCCTCTATATTTCCAATTGTTCCTTTCACTGGTTGCTTTTCAAACAGTTATTCATCGTGATAACTCTCCCTTTGAAGAGTCTCTAAGGCGTTACCATTGCATTTAGAAACTACGGCAAGCATCTGTGGCAAGCCAGCTTCTTCACCCTGAGAAAAGTGCTATTTGCAGTCATGCCTCACTGGAGGCTTTGTGAACATTGCACAAGTATCATTCATTGTGTGTAAGTGTTGCAGTTGTAAAGTGCAGTGACCAACTTGATTCCTTATCCAATAAACTTCACAAAATAAGGCTAGGGTGGAAGAGTTAAGAGAAAGAACAAGAAATATCCCACAGAACGTTTGACTATTGCTTCATTGTGGCAGCAGAAATTACCTATTCAGTTAGGAAATTAGCGTTTATTAGAGAATAACTATAGGAAGGCAGAACTATCAGGCAGCATACTGGGCTTTGTTAGCTATCCTTGGAAATTCTGCCACTTCCCTAGAATGATGCAAAAGTAATTTAGGACCTTCCAAGGCACAGCAACTTCCAAGCAGGAGAATCTGTAGTTTTCTCTTTTCATGTTGTACTGCAGCCCAAATGATGTTCTCACATAAGGCTCTGCGTGGTCCTCTAAGGCCTCTGTGTTTCACCACCCATGATGCTCAGTGCCTTAGAAGGTGTTCAGTGCTTGGATTTCCATGTCCAGTGGTTTCAACCCTATTTTACTGAATTGACTTGTCCGAGGGGTTAAAAATCAGTCAGACCAGTGTTGACATGGTCTTTGATTCTTTTCCTTCCAAAGACTAATTTGACCAACTAGACTTCCATTGATCTTGATCCCCTCCTCCCTCTACCAATATTGACAATGGAGGACAAATATTGTCTCAAGAATAGAGCTGTCCCTTTGCCTGAGGCCTGCAGCCCCAGGTCAGTAATGTTAAAGCCAGACACACCAGCAGAGGTTAAAAGATAAACCCCTGGTGTATTGAGCTGTGTTTGTGTTTTGACAAAGTAGAGAGCTTAAGGATGTGGAGGACAGTTCATTTCCCCTGTCAGTGTCACTGAGAAAGACAGATGTGTTTGGGAACAAGAGCCAGAGAGCCAAGAACCTTGGCAGAAGGCCAAACCATCTTGTCCACATCAGCAGTTAAGAGAAGCGACTCCTAGCACTCATGTTGCTGCAGCTGACTGATGAGAGGCTGTGATCAGAAATACAGGGCAACAAGACTGTTGGACTCTGGCCTGGTCTCCATAAAGCACCAAAGTCAGCCATCCTGTGATTCATTCAAACAGAAGGCTAGGCAATCAGTGAGTCTGTGACCCAGCAGAACCGATGGCTTGGGGGTTACAATGGTGGAATTAACCAAGACCTTCTCATTGAGTTCTGTCATTGCAAATGGCCTATTTGACAGCATCCTTGTGAGAAATGGCCTGGATATAGTACCACCCTACAGAGCCATACTAGGTGAGTTATGCCAACTGCTTCTTGAGGGCATCATTGATTTCCCTGAATTAGGTCTCTTTCTGTGCTGCACACCAGCTTGAAACAATTTCATGTTTCCAGGTTGGCAGGAGAATGAATGCAAGGCTGCCAGATAGTTATTTAATATATAACTTAAAATCTTGTATATGTATATATACTTATATAGTGTGTCTTATTTTCATAGTACATATATAAAACATATTTTATGTATTTACATTAGTGTGTACCAGAATTCATTTGTATCAAAATAATTCATGAATGTCATTCTCTTCTGTATTTATCATCAGCATCTCAGGGGCAGGTACTATGTCTTGCCCACCTTTGAATTCTCCCAGAGTATTCTAGGATGGTTTCTTGTACATGGTAGATGTTCCATCAGTGTTAGCTGAATTGTCATTTTAGTTCAATGGGTCCATACCTATCACTGCTCAGTGCAGTCTCCTTATACAACACCATTTACTATACCTAATTTCCTGCCTATTGTCTGGGGTAGCCTATTTGTCTTCCTTATCCCATCTCTTTCATCCCTTTTTCCAAGGAGAGGAGGTCAATTTTTTCTTTCCCATATCATCTTCCCACAAAAAGGAATTTTTGTAACTACTTCTTATTTATTCCATAACTCTCCAGGAAATTACTTAAAACATCATCTGCCAAATACTCCCATGTGGGGGCTGAAAGTGATCATTCAGTTTTATGAACAAGGAAAACAATTTGCTTGCTTCCCTCCCTAAAACTTGAAACAGTGGAGATTAACTGATAGCAAGTTGTGGGTTTCATATGGTCTTGGCAGACTTGAAATTTTGCATCCAAATAGATAGATATCTCCTTCACTAAAATATTCAGCATTGGATGTGCCCCTACTCTGCCAATTTGGTTTACTTCTTTCATTTGTCATGACTAATAAAGAAGAAATGCCTTTCTCCACTATTTCTGCCTACTCCCTCTCTAGTTACTGCTGATGCCCAGCAAGAAGAATGCAATGATATATATTCAGTAAATATTTTCTTTTACACCACAGAAGCATTCCTCCATGAAATTAATGCTCTTAAAAATACTGATGATTTGTACTTTGAGTTTCTACATCATTTTGCCTATTAGCATTTTAAAATGTTTAATTAATATGCAGTGTCCTGCACTAGTAAATATTAAATATTTGTCCATTAAATAAATGAAAAACCTATTTTAAAAGATCCATCATTGTGCAATTCAGCCCCATCTGACACCCACCAGTATGTCAACTTTTCTTCTTTCCACCAGAGCAAGAATAAAGATAGAGATGAAGGAAAGTAAGATGTCCACACCAGCAGAACTTCTTATATATGGAAGCAGGAAAGGAGAGAGAACACTGCATCATGCACTTGACCTAATTTAACGTTCTGTGTTTACCCACTAGGAAATGTGAGGCAACATATGAACCTATGACCTCTGGTCAGGGTCTGATCAAATCTGTATACTTTCCCTTAGAAGAAATAAGATGGTGAAAGAAATTAATATATATTAGTTTGGTACAAATGTAATTGCAGTTTAAAAGGTTAAAATAATTGCAAAAACTGCAATTACGTTTGCACCAACCTAACACCGCCCCCTCCTTAAAACTTAGTTCAAAAGTTAATTCTTGAAGACAATCTTCAGATTTACACCCATCCTCACTTACAAAAGTGGAAGTGAAGTTATTCATTCTTTAAACTCCCACATAAATTGCCAATTATTTACCTGTGGAATTTAGCACTCTTTTACAATTATCACTTTTTTGTTGTTTCAGCATTTTATTGAATAAATGTAATAAATTGGGAACTAGAGAACAGATGTATATCCCTGGTGGAATTAGTAATGGGGGGGGGGGAGGACAAATGAACAAACAAAGAACAATTTTATGAAGGTAAGTAAAAAACAAGCAATTGATTAATAGGCTGTGCTAGTGACTTTTCCATATGATATTATTTACAATTACCATTTCTTGAGCCTGACAACAGCAGTTTACAGATAATGTGACATGGAATCTTAAAAACAATCATATGAGTTAGTATTCTCAACACCATTTTAATAGATAGGAAAGTAATTTATTTCAACAAACATGTGTGGAGATCCAAATATCCTCTGTAGCTATATCAACAATGCAAAGGGAGTTCTGGTCGAGATGGTGGAGTAGGAAATTTCTGTTCTTGCATCCTCTCATAACTATTTCAAAATGACAACTAAACTACATCATTAAGAATCACCTGAATTCTAGCCAACGAAGGATATACAGAAGAAGCCACATCGAAACTGCTAGGAGGGGGGGAGATGCAGAACAGGCTGGTCTCCATACCCACTTGTGGTGGTTAAAAATTGGGAGGGATAGCTTGGCTACAGAGGTCCATCCTAACGAGTGAGGGTCTCAGCCTTACACCAGGCTCCACAGCCCAGGGTTCCAGTGCTGGAAAGAAAATTCCCCACAAATTCTGGCTGTGAAAACCAGTGGAGATCGTGGCTAAGTGAGAGGGAGGGCTGCTAGAGTCCCAAACATTCTTCTTAAAGGGTCTGTGCAGGGACTTACTTGCTGAGAAACTTACTGGGACAAAAAGGGAGGAACTGAATTATCTGGCTTCAGGGGAATGGCTGGAGGGGTAGATTTCTCCCAGAGAGAATTGCTGGTGAAAGCTATTGTTTCTTTGTTGATCCCTGCCACCTCCCAGCGTGCAGATGCAGGTGGCGGCCATATCTGAGTCTCTATCAATCTGGCTAATACCATTCTCCCTGCCCTGGTGATACCCTGAACCCCAGCCCTACCCAACTTGCAGGTCCACCCAAGCTGCTTTCAGTGGCTTTTCCATACAAATGGCCTGTATTGGCTAAAGCTACAAACTTTCTTAAAATCTTTCTAAGGTTCATAAACGACATAAAAGCATTTTCTGGCCTTGGCATGCTGTGTACACCTTGATAAGCAGCCCCAATCCTGGCACTAGCAACAGCCAGCCTCGGTTCACTGCTTAGCTTCTCCCAGGCACCTCCAAGTCCAGTGCAAGTGGAAGACATCTGTGGATCACTTTATGACTCATGGCAGATGCCCATGGGCAGGACACAAACAGAGGCTGAAATTGGCTGTGGCAGCCCCTCCCAGCAGTCTTCTGGGCTGGCACACCCAGTGGCTAGCTTCACACCATTCCTGAGAACCACCAGGCCACCTCCATAGATGACACACCCAAAGGGCAGACTGGGCAGACACCAGAGTTCTGCTACAGTGAATCCTGTTCTGTAGGGTCAGCTCCTGCACAGCAGTTCCTCCACTGTAGTCAGAGCCAGTCCTCACAACCAATCAGCCTGAAAGTCAACCACTCTCATTGATGTGCAAACAGAAACCAAGGCTCAACTACAACAGGAGGGCACATACAACACACACAAGGGACATAACTGTAGCACATGACTCAGAAAACTAGGGTGATGGCATCACAGAACACCCTAGGACACCTACTAGATAAGGCCACTCTACTAAGACCAGGAAATGTAGTAGCTCTACCTAATACACAGAAACAAACACAGAGAGGCAGTCAAAATGGGGAGACAAAGAAATATGTCCCAAATAAAAGAACAAAACAATGCTCAAAAAAATAACTAAGCAAAATGGAGACCAAACAATTTATAAGATTCAGAGTTTAAAACACTGGTTATAAGGATACTCAGTGATCTCAGGTAGAACTTCAACAAAGAGATAGGAAACATAAAAATGAAGATAGAAAATATAAAAAAGAACCTGTCTGAAGTGAAGAATACAATAACTGAACTGAAGAATATATTAGAGGGAATCAAGAGTAGATTAGAGAAAGAAGAGGATTGAATCAGTGATTTAGAAGATAAGATTGCAGAAAACATTCAATCAGAACAGCAAAAAGAAAAAAAATGGGGACAGTTTAAGGGACCTCTGGAACAACATAATGTATACCAACATTTGCATCATAGGAGTACCAGAAGGAGCAGAGAGAGAGAGAGAGCAAAGAACTGAGAACCTGTTTGAAGAAATGATGACAGAAAACTTCCTTAAGCTGGTAAAGAAAATAGATATACAAACTCAGGAAGCACAGAGAGTCCCAAACAAGATGAACCCAAATAGGCCCATACCAAGACACATCACGATTAAAATGTCAAAGTTCAAAGACAAAGAGAGAATCTTAAGAGAAGCAAGAGAAAAGCAGTTAGCTATCTACAAGAGAGCTCCCATAAGACTGTCAGCTGATTTCTCAACAGAAACTTTGCAAGCCAGAAGGAGTTGGCACAAAGTAATGAAAAGTAGGGACCTACAACCAAGATTATTCTACCCAGCAAAGCTTTCATTTAGAATCATAGGACACATAAAGAGTTTCCCAGAAAAGAAAAAAACTAAAGGAGTTCATCACACCAAACCAGTATAACAAGAAACGTTAATAATTTCTTCTTGAAGAAGAAAAAAATTAAAAATATTAATAATAAAATTGCAATAACTACATATTTATCAAAAATTACTTTAAATGTAAATGGATTAAATGTTCCAATCAAAAGACATAGGGTGGCTAAATGGGTAAGAAAACAAGACCCTTACATGTGTTGTCTACAAGAGACTCACTTCAGATTGGAAGACACACAGGGACGGAAAATAAAGGGATGGAGAAAGACATTTCATAAAAAGGGAAAAAAACTGGGGTAGCAATACTTACACCAGTCAAAATAGACTTTTAAAAAAGTCTATAACGAGAGACAAAACAAAGACCCTATAATCCCACTTCTGGGTATTTACGTGAAGAAACACAAAACACTACTTCAAAGGGACATGTACATCCGTATGTTCATTGCAGCATTATTTACAATGGCCAATATATGGAGGCAACCTGGATGTTCCTCAATAGATGAATGAATAAAGAAGAGGTGGTACATATATACAATGGAATATTGTTCAGCCATAAAAAAGAATGAAATTTTGCCTTCTGAAACAACATGGATGGACCTAGAGGGTACTGGTCTGAATGGAGAAAACCAGAGAAAGACAAATGTCATATGATTTCCCTTATATGTAGAATCTAGAGAACAGGATAAACGAACGGACAAAACAGAAACAAGCTCAGATAAAGACAGCATTTTGATGACTGCTGTATTGAAGGGTGGGTTTGGAAGGATGAGGAGGGGGAAATGATTAAAAAGTGCAAATTGGTAGTTACAAAATAGTTATGGAGATAAAGAGTATAGCATAAGGAATATAGTTAGTAGTATTGTAGTACTGTATTACTGCAATACTGTAACATTGTAGTATTGTACTAGCTATGTATGGTGTCAGATTTATTGGAGTGATCATTTCATAAGTTATATAAATGCCTAATCACTGTGTAGTACACCTGAAACTAATATAATATTGTATGTCAACTGTAATTGAAAAATAAAAATATATTTAAAAAAGAACACAAAGGTAAGGTAAAGTTGTTGTCTTCAAAAAGGTATTAGTTTAATGAGGGAAACATATACAAACAAGTAATTAGATTCTGATGTAGTAAATCAATTTATTGATTTAACAAACATTTATTGATTTTTCTGCTCTATGCTAGATACTGTTTTAGGCACTTGAAATATATCAGAGATCAAAACAAACAATAATATAATTGGAAAGTGTTAATGCAAGAAGAAAAATGCACTGTGGAAGGACTATGGAGGTGCTGGAGGATATGGGAGTTGGGTTGCAATTTTAAAGTGGATGGTCAGAATGGGCCTCATTAAGAGAGTGATGTTTAACAAAAGACTTTAAGTAAGTTCACCATGCAGATAACGAAGGCCGTAGAATTCCAGGGGAAGGAAAGAGATGATAAAAATGAGTAAGGCAAGAGGAAGTTCGTGTGGTTGAGAAACGGCAACAAAACCCATGTTGTTAGAACAAAACAAACAAAGCATAGAGTCATAGGAGTTGAGATCAGTGAGACAGCCAGAGTCAAATCAATGGACATTGAACTTCATTCTGAGTGTGGAAGGAAGCTATTAGAAAGTTTTGAGAAGAGGAGTTGTTAAGTTTGGATCCTCTGAGAAGCAGAGGTCAGGATGGAACTAGACACTCAAGAGGATTTATTGTGGAAAGTACCTGTGAAGTATAAAGGGATAAGGGCTTGTTAAGGCGTTAAGAGTAAGTTGGGATAGACTTAAGACCACGATGTAAGTCTGACACCTGTGAAAAGAGAGCAGAAAAGAAGGAAAATGGGTTAGAAGGAGCTGGAATACAGCTCTGAGAAATTAAAAAGAAATTAAAAAGCACAGGTAAGGCAGTCCTTGCTGTACTCAGTGTTTAGCTGGGAGCAGCCTGAGAAGAGCATGAACACTGGGCAAATCCAAGGACATGGCAGCTGAATGCTATTCATCAACCACCCTTCACTTAGCAGGTTCTCTTGAAAGAAAATCTGAACACCTCACCATGGCTGCCAACAGGAGTGAAATAATCTGAGTTGCATGTATAAAAGATCACTCTGGCTGCTGACAATAAACTGTATAAGACCAGGAGAGAAAGAAAGGAAGCCATCTGTGAGGCCACTGAGATTATCCAGGTGAAAAATGAAGGTAGCCTGGGATAGAGCCATGGTTCTCAAATGAGAATGATTTTGCCCCCTTAGGAGACATTTAGCAGTATCTGGATACACTTTTGGTTGTCAAAACTAGGAGTGGACCGTGCTTCTGTCATCTAGTGGGTAGAGGCCAGAGATGCTGCCAAACATCTTACAATGTACATTATAGCCCCCACAACAACGAATAGTCCATCCCAAAATGTCGATGTAGAATCCCTGGAATATTCTATTAAATTGGTGCAAAATTACGGTTTATAAGGTTATAAAGGATTGCAAAAATCACAATTACTTTTGCACCAACCTAATAAAAGTAATGCAAGTTAATGGTTATTTGCTCAATATTTTTTGACAGTAGAACTGACAACATTTAATGACGGATTAAATATGACTTGTGTTAGAAAAGGAGCATGAAAAAAATAAAATAAAATAATGTATTAAAAAAATAAAAAAGCAGTGTTTGTCAAGATTCCCTGAATTTTGGCCAGCTCCTAAAATGACGGTTTCAGGTTTGTTTGTTTGTTTGTTTGTTTGTTTGTTTGTTTTACTTAGTGTTTGTCTTCTTTTTTAATGGAAATAGTAAATGCTCAAAGAAAATACTTTTAGGGATATGCACGAATTAAAAATTTTGCTTTAGTTATGCTTAATTTATATGCCTATGAGACATTCAATTGATATCAGATAGACAATATGGAGATTCTTGTGTTTAAGAGACACTGGAAATATATTAAATAAATTTGGGAGTCATCATCATATAGTTGGTATTTAAAGGCATGGGACAAAATGAGTTCATCTAGGATAGAAGTGTTGTTCGAGACGAGAAGAGATCCAGGTTTGATTTCTTATGCACTTGTGTATGTGAGGTCAAAAGAAGATGGGGAACTGGACAATTGAGAAGGGAGCATCCCATGAGTTAGGTGGAAAACAAAAAGAGGGTGACGTTTGTTGTGAAAGCAAGAGGAAACTGCTAATAGTTTAAGCAAGATAAGGAGTGACCATTGAACTTAGAAATGTGGAGGACATTGTTGGCCTTGACAAAGATAGCGGCAAGCGATGATGGGCCTGTGCCTTATTGCTGTAGCTAGGCTCACAGAAGTGGGACATGGGAAAGCAGCCAGCGGGAGTCTGGGAGGACTTGCTGAGAAGACAATGCTGAAGAGGCTGGTACAACAGGCCTAAGTCTCTACATTTACTATGTATCTATTTCTTACTAAGTTCTTTCACATACCTTGTAAGGAAGAGTATTCACATAATTAGAGCTTGACATGATAAGAATGCCCTCAAGAAGAGTCAAGGACCATTTACAGAGGATCCTGTAGAAACCATTTTTACAATGAAAGTGATTAGATTTTTAACTTTTAAAAAAATTATAAGCTGGATTCTGTGATCAGGGCCCAGAGGATAACGCTCCTTCTACACATTTTCTATTTCCATAAGAGACAGACCAGAGACTGTTCTCTTGAGTGGTAAGTTCTGCTGAGTTGTTGAAGGCTTTTGGGTAGCTGCACTTGGAAACTCATTAGTTTATTCAATTAAAAAACAATAAAAGCTTTTAAATTGATGAACCTAGCTGGCCTGACTGAAGACTTAGGTAAATTAGCAACGAGGGCCATCCCCATCTGCCCCACCAACCCTCCAACACACCAACATACCCTAATGAGCCATCATGTTTTCCCATTTGAAACTATTTTTTTTAATTTATTGGAAGTTTTACTTGGGAGTCCAAAATATAAATCTATACTTCCACCTTTAGAAGAGTTCTCTTGTGCTGTCAAAATTGTATTTCCCAAGTTAAACTTCCTTCAGCTGCAACACCACAAAGCATTCAATTAACTCAAAAACGCTCAGAAAATAGTGAAGGAAGTAACACTGAGAACGCTTTCTTTCTTTGTTCTGGCCACTTAAAGAATAGTAATACAGACAATGATTTTAAAAGCACCGATTGACTGGATTTGAGATGCTATTAATTTAATTCAGGTACTAAATTAACTAAAAATCCTTTCTTTAAAATAGAATATGCCTGATGATCAACGATGGCCAAATTTTTCAGCTAGTTGGTGTTTTACTTTTTAAAAGTTCCTCAGCCTTTACAATTAAAATATTTTAAATCTCCCAGCAAGAAACTCAGTTTTAAGATATGTATCAGTCATGGAAGTAAAACTAAATGGGTTTCCCATCTCCTCTCTGGGCTAGATGCCAGAATTATTCATTCTATTAAAGAAGTCTTTTCACGGTGCTTCCGGGCGACTTTCTGTTTCTTTCTTCAGGATCGGAATCTCACGTTGTCATAGAGGAGTTAAGACCAAGGCTCTGGATTCAGACTGCCAAGTTCAAATCCTGACTTTGCATCGGCTAGCTGTGTGACTTTAAACAAGTTGCTTAACTTCTCCATGCCTCAGCATTTCTTCTATTTGAGAAGAACTAATTATAGCAACAATCTCATAGAAGTGTTTAAAAATTACCAAGATAATACTATGTACAAAAAAACTCTCTCTCTCTCTTTCTTTCTCTCTCTCTCTCTCTCTCTCTCTCTCTCTCTCTCTCTCTCTCTCTCTCTTTTCAGTGTATGCACATGGGTGTTTGTCACTCCTCCACGCAAAAGCTATTTCTAGGCTAATAACCCTAGAGCCCAAAGAGAAATTAAAAAAACTAGGAAACAGATAATAAGTTCTTATAGTAGCTCTTTTCTTCAGTAATCATGACCTGTGCCCCTTTCTGTGCCTCAGTTTGCCCATTTGAAAAATAGAGAATGGTTGCTAAGTTAGGTGGACTCTTCTTATGATTTCTTCTCTTTCAAAAATATCATACCAAGTTGTTACTAAAGTTCATATCTGTAAGTAGAGTTAACATAAAATTTTAAGTATTGTGGCTTGAGCCTGAATATTAAATAATACTATAAAAAAATCTTAGAGCCAGAAAAAAAATTTTGACTCCATCTTTGAAAGACTTTTTTTAAACCCAAATTTTTAATAATTTAGTTAAAAAAATAAAATTTCCCAAGGTACATATTTATGAAAACCATTCTAATTACCCATTTATCACAATTTAGCAACTGAAAATTATGTATTCTATTAAAAGCAAAAGAGGCAATTAAAATAAGGCTTTGTCAGCCTATATAGCATTATAAGGGTAAATGCATAATTTTCTGACACTTTTTATGTATATAAAGTAGTTCAGAGAGCTTACCATCATTTTGGACCTTTTGAGGTTAGGGAACCCCAAGTGGACAGCCATTTGTCTATAAAACCCTGAGTCAGTGCTGATAAAGCAATAATAGGCTGGCCCGCAATTGTGTAAGTAATAACGGTATTACTAATCATTTACAACAGCCCACCAGGGACTTCGGAAATAACCTCAAAGCAATTAACTAATGACCTACCTTTGATTATATCTACAGCTTTGAAAGCAAAAGGTTAGAGTTCATATGCCAGAGTGATGTTGAGAGAGTGACATAGCCTGGTGACCACCTCCCTTCCTGAACAGAGCACATAACTCCTACCTGCTTAATCTCCCTTCCAAATGCACTTCCAGAAGATGGAAATCTTTATAGTCTTTTAACATTTTTATAACGTCCTTTTTCATTTTAATTAAAACTATTGCTCAACACAGAAAACTTGGAAACCACAAAAAGGCACAAAGACAAAAAAAATATGTTATCCATAATCCCATCATCCTCTCCAAAATTACTTTAAAAGTTTTGTGTTTGTCTTTCCAATTTTTCTACGTATCAATGTATACTATTTTACTCAAAAAGCAACAAAATTTCAATACTGTTATTTCAACTGAATTTTTCAATCACAACATGTTATGAGCATGTTTCCATAACAGTAGATATTTTATGACTGTATACATTTTATTTAACTAATTCCTTTTTGTTGAACATTTAGGAGGTTCCAAATGTTTCATTACTGTAAATGAAACTGGGATTCTGTTATTTCATTCATTTATTAAACCCTATTGATAGGCACCCTTTCACACCAAAAAAGTCTCTTCCTACTTACGTACTTGACAGGACAAAATTTTAAAACATGAATCAACATCAATGACATATACATGTTTTGAAGCATACTGCAAATATCTTCCCCAAAACTATTGTTTTAATTTTTATTCTCACTGGGAGAATATTTGAGAGTGCCTCCACCAACCCAAGGTTTACCAATATTAATATTTCAAAAACTGACATGTGACATCATCTGATAGAATTTTCACTTGGATTTCTTTGATTATTAATGAAGTTTCACATTTTTCATATGGCAATTGGTGATTTGTATTTATCTTCTATTGAGTTGCTGTATATGTCCTTTGAACATTTTTCTACCAAAATATTAACCTTTTCTTTATGGATTTCCTGATTGACTTATTTTATTTTATTGCCATTTTATTATAACCATTTCTACAAGTTGGTACATACAAAGCTAACTCATTCTTTGTAAATGTTGTGTTAAAAATGTTTTATGCATATACACATAATGGATACTTTTACACATATTGAATCCTCCATGATGGGATTTATAATATATCTTCTGTGCTTTTTCTTGCCTCCATTCAAACTGCTCCCCATATCCATTCACATCCTCACCAGCACCACCCACAAAAACCTATGTTAACAACGTATATGTCTTTTTTATTTTTCTCCATTTTTTCATAATTATATTTCAACATATATAGATGCCAAAAAACATACAGCATTTTTTCATTTATTGTTTCATAAAAATGAGATTATATTGAACATTTTCTGCATCTTGTTTTACTCACTCAAGGATACCTCATAAAAATCCTGCCAAGGTAATTGGTATAATTCTAATTCATTCTTTTAATAGCTACATAAGTTTCCTTGGGGTGGATGGACTACAATTTATTCAGCCATTCCCCTATTACTGACAAGCACTTTGCTTCTAGTTTTTTGCAACTGTGAATGAGGCTGCAGTAAACATCTTTGAGCACATATGCTTACTTATTGTGGGTGGGGGGGTATTTTGATGGGATAGGTTCCCAGAAAGAATATTGCTGAGTCAAGAAATATGTTCAATTTATTTTATTTTCATGGATGATCTGATTGCTTCCTAAAAAGACGGTAATCCACAGTTCCACTAGCAATGTATGAGAATTTCCTCATATCTGCATTAGCAATAGGTATACACAGCTCTTTTCACTTTTTATAAGTCTGAAGAGTAGAAACATAACCCAGACCACACATAAATTTAAATGACATATGATCTTATTGAACATTTGGATTTTACTTCTCTGAATTACAGCTTATTCCTTGGTCCATTTGTTTTCATTTTCTCATGTTAATTTGTATAATTCTTATATACTATCAATTTTAATACTTTGTCAGCTGCATCACAAATAACTTTTTTCCAGAGCTCATACATGTATATGTACTTTGCTTATGGCAGTGCTTCTCGATTTCTCTGCAGCAAAGGACCAGTATTTTCTATTCCATAGTTTCTATTCCATAGCAGATCAATTTTTTCGTATAATACAAAAATCACACACTCAGCTATCATGACAATGTTAAATTGCTGAACAAGTTCATACGTGCTTACTCTCACTTTATGTATTTACCAAGATGTGGGTTGGTAGCAAGCTGTAGATTGGCACTGGTCCACTGCCCTGTGCCATCTTTTTATTTACAGCCAAAACATTTTACTTTAATGTTGTCATATATTTCCTTCTATAGTTTTTGGACTTTCTTGCTGAAGAAGTTAGTTTAAGATTTATTTGTAAGAATTCTATTGCTAAGCTTAATCCATTGAAGTCTCTAGTTTATGTGGATTTTTTTCAAATTTTATTATATCCTCCCTTTTTCTGTCTGGATTTTTTAATGGTGTGGGATAGGGTTCCAGTGCTATTTTCTTTCAGATGTTCTGCCACATTATGTTTGTCATTGTGGAAGATACGGTCTGGCTCACTCAGCAGTCACTTCCTCTCCCTTCTTGTTTGCCTTCTTATAAGTATCGACTGCAAGGCTAAAATCCTACATTCTCAGACCAGCTGTACTATGGCTCCATATGTTCATGCCACCAAGCAGACACTGTCAAGCCAGTCTTGGAGCTGAGAGAGCAGCATGATAAGTGGCTGCATGGAGGGATCTTCATTTTTCTGGTAGGCACAGAAGAGTAGAAATTTTGTTCTATTGGGGTAGCTGTGAAAATTTTCTCAAGTTCTTATATCATAAATGCCAAGCAGTAAGATACCTCTGCTTGAAAAGTCTCGAGGATGACTGGACCTTCTTCCTGGCTGCATAACATGCAACCATTGTTCTGTCATCTTCCGGGATAGTTTCTAGAAATTATCTAACCGACCTTTAAAAATGCTGTCACTTAAACTACCTAGAGTGATTCTGTTGTCGGCAAAAAAAAGCCTTGACAAAAAAGTCATATATTAAATTAACTCATATGCTGAGATACTTTACTATTTAACTCTTTTGTTTTATTGATCCCTTTTGGATGGATCGATATCAATACATTCATGCCAATATCACATTGATCTTATCACTGTAGATGTAGAGTGAGTTCTGAGATCTGTTTTTTATTTGTTTGCTTATTTGTTTTTTTGATTCCTCTTAAATATTTATACTTCTATTTGAACTTTAAGATAATTATATCACCTTTAATCAACAGATAGAATAAGAAACAGATGGACATTTGAGTAAAGCTAAGACTTCCTTGAACCCTAAACTAATGGATATGAAGACAAAGACTGAATAAAGAAATGGAAAATGACTTGGAAAACCTGAGAACAGTCAAAGCCAGATGCTGACAGAATAGCATACTAATCATTGTCCTGAAGAACTTTTGACAAAGTAATAAACTGGCAGCACCAGATCCTGTTAAAGATTGTGAGGGAGTGCTGAAACCATGAAGCTTGCATAAAAATGTGTACTTGAAGAAATTAGACACCTAAGTATCCATTCCCTCTCCTTTCTCACAGTTAGGCAACTATCCTTTTTATTCCCCTTTAGGATATGGAAGGTGTATTCCTCTCATAATGAACTACAGAAGCTTTGAACTCGGGGCACCAGACATAGAGAAGGTGGAGTTGAGGGTCCAGGGCAGGAGTCAACACATTTTTTTCCTGTAAAGATCCAGATACTAAGTAGGTTAGTCTTCATAAGCCATATGGTCTTTGTCACAACTACTCAACTCTGACATAGGAGCACAAAAGCAGCCATAGATAAGACATACAAATGGGTGTGACTGTGTGCCAATAGAACTTCATTTGTAAAAACAGGTAGATTTGACCAATCGGCTATAATTTATAACCCCTCTGGACTAGGGTGGTACCAAAGGGTTTAAGTAAAAAAATCCACATGCTGAACAGAGACCCCTAGTCCTCTTCTACTGAACAATAAATTGTTTTACTTACCACACTGTATTTTCTTCAAGCCCTCACCTCCCCAAAAATGTAAATTAGGAAGTTAGTAAGAGAGGATATTATTCTTTAAAAAAAACTAAAATCCCCAATAACAAACATATACAGATATTAATATTTAGTGTCACTGATAAAAAAGGAACTGGTCCATACCACTTGTCAAGCGCTGTGTGCCTGACCCAGTGAGGCTGGTGGGGAGCAAAGCCAAGCAGGTTCAACTCTAGGGCCAAGGAACCAGACGCATTTTCAAATATGAATAGACAGCAAAAGATGCTCTGATATTTGAAGAAAATTTCTAGCATAAAAGACAGAGACTAAAACAATCAAACCGAAACTAGACAATGCAAGGAGCAAAAGACAACTTTAGAAAAACTTTAATTAATATCTCTGGATAGACCCATTCATTTTTAAATAGATGTTTATTGTTTAATTTTTTAAAGATTTTTATTAAAAGATAGCTAACATACAACATTAGATTAGTTTCAGGTGTACACCATAGTTATTCAACATTTATATACCTAAAGAAGTGACCCATGAAAAGTCCAGCAACAACCTGACACCATACCATGCTATCACAATATTATTGACGATATTCCCCATGCTGTACATTACATCCCCGTGACTTATTTGTTTTATACCTGGAAATTTGGACCTTATTCCCTTTCATTTTTCTTCCCTTTTGAAATACGTCAATAACTGTTCACATTCAGTATTATTTTATATTACTTTCAGCTGTACATCATAGTGGTTAGACATTTATATAAGGTAAGAAGTGATCCCCCTGACTAGTCTAGTACCCACCTGACTCCATGCATAGTTATTACCATATTATTGACTATATTCCTTAGGCTTTATTTTACATACCCATGACTTATTTTGTAAGTACCAATTTGTACTCCCTAATCCCTTCACCCTTTTTATTCTGCCCCTAACCCCCCTCCATCTATCACCCAATAAATCTGGTACACATCTGACACCATACATAGTTATTACAATATTATCCACTACATTCCTAATGCTATACCCTACATCCCTATGACCACTTTGTAACAACCAGTTTGTACTTCTTAATCCCTTACCCCCTTTCACCCCCCCAATTCCCCTCCCTTCTGGCAACCATCAAAATGTTCTTTGTATCTATGAGTTTGCTTCAGTTTTTTGTTTGTTTGGGGTTTTTTTTACTTATTTTGTTCTTTAGATTCCACATATAAGCATTCACATTGCACCTGGCTTTCTCTGTCTGACATAGTTCACTCTGCACAATACCTTCAAGGTCCATCTATGCCACTGCAGATAACAAGAACTCATTCCCTTACGTGGCTGAGCAATATTCCACTGCATATATGTACCACCTAGTCCATCCATCAACAGACACCCAGGCTGCCTCCACGTTGGCCATTGTAAACACTGCTGCAATGAACATATGGAGGCACACGTCAAAACCGTTGCAATATTGAAACAGAACTATGCTAATAGCATACACAATAGTGCAGAAAGCTCCATAAGTGTCCCTTGTGTGGGTTGTGTGTGCCCTCCTGTTATAGTTGAGCCTTGATTGCAATTGGCACATTAGTGGGTAGGATTGACCCTCAGGCTGACTGGCTGTGGAGTTTGGCCAAATCTACAGCTTATGGGATGTGCAGGGGGCTTAACCCATGCAGCAGGATTTGCCCCAGTGGGGTCTGGTGCCTGATGAGACCACCCTTTGGAGGTGCCACCTGTGGGGTTAGTTGGATGGTGCTTTGCTGTGGTCTGAAACAAACTTCCAAGTATGTTGAGTCTTGGGCCCCTTGGGAGGGGTTCCAGTGCAGGCCCAGGTCAGCCACTGCCTGTGACTGGCCAGGGACTACCTGGTAGTAGCTATAAAGCAATCAGTGGTTGGTCTCTCCCTGTACTAGATCTGGAGGTGCATGGAAGAGGCCACACACCTGTACTGGGTCTGGGGTAGCTCCACAAAAAGCCAGGACGCTCTGAGGCCTGCTGCCACCTGCCAGCTCCCGTAGGTTCAACCACTGATAAAGCCTTGTACATGAGTTGGGTGAGGCAGGGTCACCAGGGTGGAACAAGTTGTGGTCACCAGGTTAATGTAGATTCTGGTTTCGTGCCAGTGCTGAGCCTGGAGATATTCAGCCAATGTCTTAGAATACACTAAGGGCAGCCCCACCCATCTGGGGCCAGCAGACCCCAATAATTGTCCAAGAAACAGGGCAACTTGGGCAGGGCTGGCTGCTTGCCGAGAAAGTGCCTCCAGCAGTGGGTGAGTTAGGTGGGCCAGGGGCAGGGAGTCACCAGGGTAGAGTGAGTGGAGTTCACCAGGCCAATACAGATTCAGACTCGGTTGTGTGAGAGGGAGGGCTCAACACAGGAAAGGTGGTGACCGCCCACTGGCTGCACAGGAAAAGGACCCCACACAGGGAAAATGGAAACTGTCCCTCCAGTCCTCATCTTGGAGCCACACAACTCAGTTTCTCCCTATATGTCTCCAAAACCCCCCGAGTCTCCGTCTCTCTGCTAAAGCCCAAGGTTAGTAGCCTGTGAATGAATGAGTCTGTGCACAAGTTCTTAAAGAGGATGTCTGGGTTTCCCACAGCCTTCCATCTCACCCAGATGGGTGGAATCCCCACTGTTTTTAACAGCCAGATGTTGTGGGGGCTTTTCTTTCCAGCATCAGTTCTTGGGGCAAGGGAGCTTGGTGTGGAGCTGGGGTCCCTCATTATTCCAGAGGGAACATGCAAGGCCAAGATATCCCTCCCAATTCTCAACCACCACACAGAGGTCTGGGGTCAGCCTGTTTCATGCCTCCACCCCTCCTACCAGTTTTGACATAACCAGTTACAAAACTTCTGTTTAGCTAGACTTCAGATAGTTCTCCAAGTTGTTGTTCTAAAATTTAGTTTTTATTTTAATGTAGAGGAGGCAAGCATCTTATATCTTTTTCCTAAACACATGTTTATTGACTATGAATAGTATGCCAAATGTTTTTCTACATACAAGCAATACAGTAGTAACTAAAACAGATAAAGTATTTAATTTCATAAAACTTTCTTCTAGAGAGAAGACAACACAGAATAAAGCAAAATATAAATACTATTTTTAAAGAATAATTATAAAACAAAGATTCATTGCTGATTAAAACTTTGGCAGGTAATTTTTTTTTAATTTAGTAAAAATGTTGGAAGATAAAATTGGAAATCTGTCTGAAAAAATAGAAGAAAGAAAGTGCAAGGAAAATATGATAGAACAGAAAATTAGAAAGTTGACCAAGTGGTCAAACAACCAACATAAAGGAATTCAAAGAAGAGTAAACAGAGAACATGAAAAGGAAGAAATTATCAAATGAATAATATACAAAATTCCCCAGAGTAGAAAGACATCATCACCAAATGAAGAAGCCCTCAAAGTACCAACACAATAAGCATAAACAGTCTATATCAAGGCACATGTCTGTGGAATTTCACAATTCCAGAGAAGATCCTAAATGTTGCCAAAGAGGGAGAAGGTCACAATTGAAGATTTGGAGATAAAAAACTGCATCAGGTATCTCAAAAGCAATAATAAAACAATATCTTCAATTTTATATTAAAAATTATTTTCAACTTAGAATTCCATACACAGCCAAAATATTAATTAAGCATAAAGGTAAAACACAGACATTTTTAGACACCAAAATCTAAAAAAAAGAACATGTGTTCTCTTGTATCATATCTTATCTAAAGATATGTCGCTATAGATTAGCTTGCATTATCTTCCATTAGCTTGCATATCTAAAGCAACTACTGGAAGATATGCTACACCAAAAGTGAGGGAGGTAGGACAGAGAATATCCAATATTTCAAAGAGAAATGATATTGATGAAAGAAAGTTACAGAATAACACGTGGAGATAGGACTAAAACATCTCCAGTCTATGCTGGGGCATGATGATTGATGGCTGCAGGAGAAATGTCCTCAAGAAAAAAAAGAAAATGGTATGTTATTTGACAGGTGGTTTTTTTCATGTTGAAATTTATGTTGAGAAACATTGGATAAAACTTTAGAAAAATGTTGGAAGATAATCATAGTCTCAGGAAAACCTTACAAATAAAAAATGGTAATTATTAATAATATGCAAAACAAAAAATGTATTACAGGATAAGAAATATAATAATGGCAAAATATTCAGCTTAAAAGTGAACAATATTAACATAGTTATATAAAAACTAATCAATAACTAATTTAGTCTATAATAACTAAAACGCTGAATATGGACTTTATCATCTTTATTGAGGTATAATATATGTGCAATAAATTTTGTTCATTTAAATTGTATGTTTTGGTTAGTTTATAACAGGGAATTACACCCATGAAAACTACTTTTACAATAAAAATATAGAATTTTAACATTACCACCAAAAGACTCCTTATAAAACTTTGCAGTTCTTCCATCTGTTCCCAAAACTAAGCAATGGCTTACCTGCTTTTGTCACTATAGATTAGCTTGCATTTTCTAGAATTTTACACAAGTGGAATCTTCTAGAATTTTACACAAGAATTTTACTACAGTATCCATGCTTTCACTTTCCATGGTTTTAGTTACCCACAGTCAACCGCAGTCCAAGAATAGTAAATGAAAAATTCCAGAAATAAACAATTCATAAGTTTTAAATTGTGCACCATTCTGAGTAGTGTCATGAATTCTCATGCTGTCATGCTCTGTCCCACCCAAGATGTAAATCATCCCTTTGTTCAGTGTATTCATGCCACATATGCTACTTCCCATTAGTCACTTACCTACCATGTTTCCCCAAAAATAAGACCTAGCCTGACAATCAGCTCTAATGCATCTTTTGGAGCAAAAATTAATATAAGACCCAGAATTATTTTATATTACATTATATGATATGATATTATATTATACTATATTATATTATATTAAAGACTGGGTCTTATATTATAGTAAAATAAGACTGGGTCTTATGTTAATTTTTGCTCCAAAAGATGCATTAGAGCTGATTGTCCGTCTAGGTCTTATTTTCGGGGAAACACGGTAGTAACCGTCTTTGCTAGCAGATTAACTGTTGTAGTATCTCAGTGCTTGTGTTCAACTAACCCTTATTTTACTTAATAATGGCCCAAAAGTGCAAGAGTAGTGATGCTGTCCATTCAGATATGCCAAAGAGAAGACATAGACTGCTTCTTTTAAGTGAAAAGATAGTACGTATAGGAAAAAGCAGTGCATATAGGCTTCAGTACTATTTATGGTTTCAGGCATCCATTGGACCTAAGAGAAATGAAAATGTATATCCAAACAAAGACTTGTATAACATGTTCTTAATAGCTTCATTGAAAACAAAACAAAACAAAAACCTGAAAACAATCTAAGCATCCACCAACAGGAGAATGGATAAATAAACTATGTGATGTCCATATAATAAAATACTATTCAGCAGTAATAATAATAACAACAGAATATGATCAACCAATTTACCAGGTAGTCTTATCTTTTTCTTGCAAAAGCTTCTGTGTTTTCTAGGTGTGTAATCATTTTATCAGCAAAAGTATGTATTTGTTGCTTCTTTTTTCTAATTTTTATACCACCTATTTCATTCCTTGTCTTGTTAACTTCACCGGAACATTGTGAACGGTGTTGAATAGTAATGCTGACAGCAACCATCCCTGTCTAGTTCCTAATTTTAATTGAAATGATTTAGTATTTTTCTGTCTGCCTAGTTTCTGATTTTAATCGAAATGGTTATTATTTCTCTATTTAATTGAAATCGTTTGTAATATTTGCTGTTGTTTTGGGGAACATGGTATGTATTATATTTACTATATTCAGGTCGCTTTTTTCTATCTATGTTTTACTTAGAGTTTTATCATAAATAGATCTTAAATGTTCTTTCGGAATCTATTGATATGTTCAATATTATTTTTCTCTTTAATTTATTAATTTAGCATAGTATATTGATGAATTTCCTAAAATGGACTCTAGAATAAACCTTACTTGATCATTCTTTTGATACATTGCAAAGTCCTATTTCCTAGTACATATTTAACATTTTTTTCATCGATATTCACTAGTAAGGTTAAGTTAAAGTTTCTTTCTTGTGATACCTTTTCAGGTTTTCATATTTTATGTATTCTGATACATGCAGTGAGTTGAGGTTCCATGACCTGGAATTGTTTAACTATTGATGCAATTACTCATTCTTTAAATGTTAGGTAGAACTCCACTGTGATCTCAATGCCTTTTCCAGTGGTATCTCTTTAATCACTTTTCCAATTTCATTTATTGGAAATTGGCCCACTCAAATTTTCTATCTCTTGAGTCAAATTTGGTGAATTATATTTTATTAGAAAAATCATCCCTTTTTCTATGGTTTTAAATGTATCACCATAGGAATTGGATGTAGCAATTTTTATGAACCTTTTCATTTCTTCTGTATCTGAGATATCTCCTTTCTTATTTCTAATTTTATGTGTTTAACTCTCACTCTTTCAGTCTCAAAAGGAGTTGACTCATTTTGTTGGTCTTTTCAAAGATCCAGCTTTTGAATGTGTTTATCATTCCTGCTATTTGTTCCAATTTCAATGCATATTCGTTGAACAAACGAATGGTACTCATCAGCAAATAACTTAATGTTGAAGATCATCTGGGAGAAAATGTGTTGAGTGAGAAAGGTGAAGACCTCTTAAGAACACCAATATCTAAGGACTGGGTAGAAAAGAAAACACACAGAGATTTCAAAGAAGCAATCTGATAAGTAGGAAGAAAACCAGAAAAGCACAATGTCACAGAAGCCAAGATAAAAGTGTTTCAAGATGGAGAACCTTGTCAACAGTTCCAAATGCTGTCCAGTGGGGATTTCTTGCCTAAGGACTTAGAAAAGTTCATTAACATTAGCTACAAGTAGGTTGTGGCTAGTCCTTGCAAGAGTACTTTCATGGAGTGATAAGAGGGGAGAAAAAGGTTTCAGTGGGTAGTAGAGTAAGAGAAAAGTAAGAAAAAGATAACAGTTACAGACAACTTTTAAAAGACTTTTGGCTGAGTGGTCAAAAAGAGAGAGGGGACAATAACTGGAAAAAGGTATGGAATACAGAGGCATTTTTATAAAGATGTGAAAGCTTCAAACAAATTAAACGTTGACAGGAAGCCCCAGTAAAGGGTTGGGTGGGAGATGCAGGAGAGGAAATGCAGCACAGAGCACAGATGCAGTATTAGACTCCTATGTCAGAAGGTCACCTCTTCCCATGTTACAACAAGGTAGGAGGATATGATGTCTGTGGTGAATGGAGGTGAACCTGCTTTTGCAGAAAGCAAGCCATGGAAACTTGTTGAAACTTCATGGACTCTATTTTCTTGATGAAGTACCTGGCAGGGCCTTTTGCTGAGGATAAAATGGGAAGTGGTAGGGTCGGAGGCATCAGAAAGTAGAGAAACATTGTAATAGAGGCAGTAAGTTTTGGGAGAAAGACCTATCCTAGGAACTGTAGAAGAATTTTCTGTCAGTGTCAAGAGCCAAGTTCAGTTGGAAACCACACAGTTATGGATAGGAATGAAGGTAAACAGACAAATCCAGGGTTCCTGTTGGTGGGACAGTCCTGGGTGGTACTAGTGTTTGCCAGGAAGTCCTCACAGCTTCACCCCACCCTTCACTCAGTCAGCCCCAACTCCAAAACCTCCTCTTCTACCTTTGCTACTATGGGAGAAAAAGAAATAAGCTTGGGCTTGTTGGGCTTATAAGGACAAACACTCTTTCCACATCTCAGAGCTGACCTCCTCCCTGGAGACGAGAAGAGTGAAGAAGCCTGGGGCCTGTTCCCTTTTCCTTAGGAACGAGTCCTCCCAGATAGCTCTGGGATTAAGCAGCCTCTGTCAGAACGACCCTAGACCAGGGGAAACTAGAGATAAGAAAGACAATGAACTGATGTGGGTCTTTTGTCACATGAACCATGTTTTATTTTTCAATTATTTAGGAATTAATCCATCTAGACTTTTTTATGCTGGTTATTATTAAATTTTATAAAAGAAATCAACACATATGTGTGTGGTACACTAAAATATATATATACATATATAGATATAGATATATGATTCTGTAATCAGTCAATCTAGTTATATGCATAGGAAAAAGACTAAATGGATATATAAAAGAACAGAAGTAGAAAGTGAAACTTTTCTCCTCCATATTTTTATCAGTGAACATGTTCTTACTTAAAACAAGAAGAAAATCAATAAAATTCGTTTCTAAAGTCATCACATTTGAACCAATATTTTCTTAACAACCAATTGCAAAAATAAAAACAATATTCTGGTGTCTTCCCTTTGTATTCAGGGAGAGCTTTTTAATTATTCCACATTCCCAATTTGATTTTCTACAGAATAAGCTCTTCTTTGAATATTTTTAAAATTCCATTTAAGCATATTTACTAACCTGAAATTCTTTTCTTATCGAATTTACTTTTTATTTATGCTTGGTCTCACTCTGTTCCCTTCTCAGCTCAAATTTCTTACTATTTATCTTTCATCTCCTTCGTCCATGTTTCTTTGAGTTTTGAGAGTACAAAGCATGTGCTAGTGAGTAGTTTCTTCTGTTTATTGCAGTAATATTTTAGAAACAATGTTTTCTTCTTCCTCTTTTTCTCCCTTTATGTCATAGAATATCTTCATAGAAACCATATGGTTTGGATTTAATTTCCTCTTCCTTAAATGATGGAACATACATCAAGAACCATTTATTCCAAAAGAGGGTTTTCTCCACATTGTCCACTTGCATGCTGTTAATGTCAGGATGTAGGACCCGAGGCTCCAAACTTGAGCCAAGTCAATGATTCAACACCCTGGGAAGAGTGGGGAAGGGCCCGGACCAGGAGTAGTTCCTTGGCTTTTGGGGATTTGGTACAGTGCTCAGCCTAGACCGAGTATAGCTCAGCTTCTTTTTAATTGCTTTGGGAAGAAGTCCTGACACCCTGGAGGGAAGACCCACACACACAGACACACACAGACACACACACACACACACACACACAGTCACCATGTTCAAGGATGGGTTGCAGTAGCCCTTGACTCCTAGCCTCGAGATAAAATTGCTTCAAATTTCCTCTGATTACTTTCCAATGCTGTCTCCCAGAGTCTCATAGAAGAAACCCCCTTCAAGTAAAGGATCATCCCCACTACTACTGGGCCCTGAGGCTGCTGGCCCTGGAGCTCCTGCCTGGCTGCCCTTTTTTTTGTTCTGGGTGCCATCCCCCTGTCCCTTCTGCACAGTGGTTGGTACAGTCCCTAGCATGGTGTCCATGAGCTTGATTTGCAGAGACAGAAGAGATTCCAAAAGAGGTTTTCACCTGTCTTGTGCCCTGCTTCCACCTGCACCCCTCATCCCTCCAGAAGAGAGGGTGTTCGCGGGGCTTAGGATCCCTATTTCTGTCACTTAGCAGGCCCTCTTGACCTTCTTCAATCTAAATCCATCATTACTGTATCAAGAATAAACCACTTATATTTCCAATATGTACATCACATCACACTTTCCTAGCTTGTAGTAAGGTTGTGGGTGTCATGCTTAATTTTACTATTTTAAATGGTTAGTGCTTTTAAGCTATCTTCTCAAGCTGGATTGCCATACATCAGTAAATAAAACTTAAATCTGCTCTTTGATAAATAATAAATTGGTTCCTCTTTCATTTCTTCCTTTGGAAAACCTTGCAGCTTCCAATGGCAGTGGTCTTATTATGATCACTTTAACTCTGGGACATGATAAGTCCAGGATCTCAACCTCTTGAACTGACTTTTTTTCCATACCTTTCATTAGATAGCGATCAATAAATTTTAGTATTAGGTTGGTGCAAAAGTAATGGCAGTTTTTGCAATTATTTTTAACCTTTTAAACCGTAATTACTTTTGCACCAACCTATACTATTTAAAGCCTTCAGTAGAAATAGGACATACAAGTATTTAAGCATGTAGTGATACTTTATCTCACCCCCTGTTTCAGGAAAAGATGAGATTTCATGAATCCTGATGGGAGGTGGAATCTTCACCCAGCACCATATCAACTTGTGTTTTACTTAGGGAAAATTGGAAAGTAAAATGCAAGAGACAGAGAAAAAAAGATAGAGAAAGAGAGAGAGAGAAGAGATAGACAGATGATAGATAGATAGATAGATAGATAGATAGATAGATAGATAGATAGATAGATAGATAGTCTTCATCCCTGATCTTTCCTGCACTATTCATTTTTTGAGGTAATATAATGTCATTGTATGTTTATAAATTTGGCCCGTAATTTGGTTAATATTATTATTGTAATAGCAATACTTCATTGTAGAAACCACTTACATTTCTTTGATTCATTAAACAAAAAACAACAAAAACGTTCTCTTTCAATATGAAATATTTCTTCAAATGGTGTCAATTTAGAGTTCCAACTGTACAGCCAGACTTAGGTATATCAATGAATTATAGGGTTTTAAAAAGCAAGACATTTAGACATCATCTAATCATCCATGTACACACTTACCTTTTCCCTTTAGCAACAGCCACCTCTCTCACTTCAAACTCCCACCACTGCAAGACATGCCCTCTGCTCAACTCCTGATCTGACATTACTTATTCAGAGGTATAAAAGAAATAAGGGTGGGGAGGATAGCTTAGTGCTCCTTACATTTTTACGTTTTACAGTTTCCATTCTCTCTTAGGAAGAGCATTCCTATGTATGGTTCTGATAAGATTTTCAGAAAACCACCCCCAAATACTTTCTTGAATAAATTCTGTCCATCAGAGCCCTTGGTAGAATATTACACCCATTTTGGTAAGTTTTCCTGGCTCTGAATTTATTTCTCGTTTATAAATATCATCTAGACTTCCCTGGAACAATACTGATGTGGGTATATTCATCGTGCCCTATTAATAGTAAGAACCTTTACTCCACTGGCTCTTAGTATCACCTTAAATTACAATTTCTTTAGATCCTTGCTACTCAAAGTACATCAGCAGCATTATCATGACCTGAGAGCTTCTTAAAAATGCAGAAGCTCAGTCCCCACCCCTGACGTACAGAATCAAAGTCTGCATTTTAGCAAGATCCCCAGGTGTACACTAAAGTTGAAGAAGTACTGGTTGAGTTTTCTGCCAAGACCTCTCCACTTATTACAGGGAATGTCCAGAAATAGCTCACATATAGGTCACGTCACCTACCACATGGTACTGGACATTTCTTTCCTTCTGCCCTGAAAGCTCTCTTTGGTGATACACAAAGTTGAGACAATTAAGTTCGCAAACTCATCCTAGCAAAAGTGCTGCATACCTCATTGCTGAATATCACTATGGTCACCTTCTAATTACTCCCTTTGGGAAGCTATGCACCCATGCCAGCACCCAGTCCACCCTTCAAAGCAATTTTGGAACTCTTTTTCTGGAATGGCCATCAGAGGTGTCATCGTATTACCCTTGATGTCCTGAATGTCATCAAAATGTCTTCCTTTCAATATTTCCTTCGTCTTCAGGCAAAGAAAGAAATCATTTTGGGTCAGATCAGGTGAGTAGAGAGGGTGTTCCAACACAGTTATTTGTTTACTGGCTAAAAACTCCCTCACAGACAGTGCCGTGTGAGTTGGTGGATTGTGATGCAAGAGCTGTGAATTGTTGGTGAAAAGTTCAGGTCATCTAACTTTTCCACACAACTTTTTCAGCACTTACAAGTAGTAAATTTGGTTAACTATTTGTCCAATTGGTACAAATTCATAATCAATAATCCCTCTGATATGATAAGGATTAGCAATATCGTTGCAACAAGTTCGCGAATTAATTGTCAGACCTCAAGTCTTCCACTGCCTGTAATGGGCCGTGAAGTCACCTTGCCTTTTGTCCACTGGCATGCCACCTGCTGGCGGAAGTAATGATGTCATCTCACCACACCAACATTGCATCTGCTTATGCAGATAAATTAGGTCTTTAAGACTAAAAGAATTGTTAGCCGTTAGGGAGACCACCTCCGGGATAATGTAAATGCCTGATCACTGCACTGTACACCTGAAGCTGAAGCTGAACAATAATGCATGTCAACTACAATTTTATATGCATATATAGTTACAAGAAGCGGAGTACAGCATTAGGAACAGAGACAGTGGAAATGTAATGGCTGTGTGCGATGCCAGAGGGATAGTGGATGGGGGGAGAGGGGTTGTCACTGTGTGAGGGATATAAACGATAAATGTCTAACTATTACATTGTTTTGTGCACCTGAAACTAATAAAAAAAAAGTTACAGTAATTTAAAAAAATAAAGTAAAATAAGAGAATCGTTAGCCCTCTGAACACAACAGTAGCTCTCTATTCCCAACCCAAGAAGGGAGAATACTTCTCACCCCATTTATTACATAAATTGGCTAAGCAATGCTGTTATACCCCCAATGTCTTAAATTTTTTAATGGAAACATCTTTCAGAATTTATTTGCATCCCACCTTCTCCCTAAGATTGGGATGTGAATCCAAGTTAGGGCAAGAAGTTGTAGTAGTGGGGAGCCATGATCCAAGTGAAAAGCATTAGCATTCATTCACTATTTCATTAACTTATTTATTCATTTATCCATAAAAAGAAAAATGTATTAAATGCCTATTGTATGTCAGGCATCATGGTAGACCCAGGGGTTACAGCATCTTCCTTCCTAGTGAGTTAGGTCAAATCCTGGTCCCCCATTGAATTCTCTCCTAGGAAACTTCTTGGTCCTTTGTACAAAAAGACTCAAGTAATAGAATCAGAGCGGAATAAACTCAGACATTCTAGTTGTTTGAAGAGTATCTCCATAAGAGAGTGAATCTTTCCATGTATCTACCCACCCATCTATCTCACAATGTCTTTTATTAGATTATAAGTTCTCTCAGAACAGGGATCATATATTCCTCAATGAGCCATGCTCTAAAGCAGTACTTTTTTTCACCTGTAACTTTTTAAGACCATATGAGAGTATCTCTCAAAATGTGGTCATGGACCAACTGAATTAGATCACTGAATTTTTATTTTTATTTTTATTTTTTTAGTTCATGAAACATTTAAAATCCTACATCAGAATCACCAGGGGTGCTTAAAATGAAAATTCCTGGACTGTGCCCCAAAACTTCTAATTCTGAATCTGGGAAGTACACAGGATATTCTAAGGAGTATTCTGGGGGCATTTTTAACACATGATTAAAAATGGTGATTCACTGGTGATTCTGAAGCATGGGGGCCAAGCAAGCTTCTATATCTGCATCAGTTTACACGTTGGGCATCTGCAAACATCTTATTTTGGATAAGGATTATGTCATTGCTTAAAGAAAAAGTTGGATGATAGTGGCTCCAAAGACCCCAACACATGAATGCAATGTGGGATAATGTAAGAAATGAGGGGAAGTCACCAAATCTTTAAGGGAGTGAAGCTGATCGGACATGGAAACATGCAGAATTTGGGTACAAGGGAATCACAGAAGTGCAGCCAAATCTAAGTGAGGGAACCAAGAGTCACTTTGTGTGGTCCTGCAGGGTCAGGGTTCAGAGCCTTTAGCCAAAGAAGCAAGTTCAGAGAATTTTGGAAGGCGTTAGTAAGTGGCCCAGACAGAGCTGCAAAGCTAGTGTTAGGGTCCCACTGAATTCCCCTGAGGGTCTGTAACTTTGGCTCTACAGCATGCCTATGCTGCCCTTAATAATTTTTGTCTGCTCCTTGTCAAAACCCTGTCAGAGCTGAGAACAAAAGCATGAAGGAAAACCTGTAAGCTGGTCTCTTCCCTGCGCTGAGTTTTATATCTTCATCTGTAAAGCAGGGGAGATGGGCCAAGTGTCCCCTCACGACCCTGCCAGGGCAGCTTCCTGAACCTGTGGAAAAGTGGCCAGCCCATTCTAGAACTGGAGCATTCATGGATCCAGAGTAGGGTTAGGTGTGAAGACACTTCTGAATTCATGTAAATTAGAAGAATAAATAATGACTGGTAAGCCTCTTTTGTAGAAATAGAGCACCAAGGCTGAAGCAGTATTTGTAATCCTGCCCATGTATGCTTCTATTAGGAAACAAGTGACTGCCTTCAAAGTAATGGGGGGATTCTTTGCATGTCATGGAGAGGCTTCCTACCTGTAGGGGAGTGATGGAGAAAATGACTGTAATCATTGCCAATGCAAGAGTCTCTGAGAGGTAGACACTGCCGTGGAGAAGTGGGCTCCCTTCCAGACAAAACCAGCTGGAGGAAGAGCCAGGGGTCTGTTGAGTAGCCTCAGCTTATTTGCAGAAACCATTTTTACTGATTCTTCTCAGGGGCCAGATCTGGATTCCAGGACAACTTTATGAGGTGCTACTATAAGGTAATGAATAGATTTTTACCAAATGTTCCAGAACTTACAGAAGCAAGTGTTGAAAATACCCCTTTTGTAAATTCCCCCAGAGCCCACAGCAGAACTTAATCCTCTGAGTGGTATTTGAGGTTTGGAAATATATATAGGCAATAGACAGTTGGAGCCAAGTAAGGCGAATCAGGTCAGCGCTCAAGCCCAGTGTTTGGGGTCATTAAAAGGTGACGTTTCTCTGTAATGAGAATGCATCACTTTCATGATATATCAAAGTAAACGGAAAACATCAGACTGACTGCCTTTTGTGGCTCAAATTAGTCTTCAAAACAATATATCAAGCAGAATATAAAGATGGCTGGTACCAATGGCAGCAGCATTTGAATTCATACACAGCTGCCCATGACGATACTACTGTGGGAAATAACCCTCACTGCAAATGCTGGCATTTGATTTTAAAAGGTCTTTGTAGAGTCCTGAAATGAACGCACTGTTCAGAGATTTGCACCACCACCCAGAAAACTCACAGTTCCAAATCCTCAGTGGTGTTTTGCTGCCTCAACCAGCTCAAAGCACAACCTGGCCTCCCACCAGAGGCCCTGGTATGGTTTTGATACTGGGGACACCTCTAGGGACTAAAAGGAACCAGGGCCTCAGACTGGCTTCCTGAGGTACAGGGGCTTCTTCCAGTTGAGACCTGGAGCAGGAAAATGGATATTCATGAGCAGAAAAAGGACTAGACCATGCCAACAACCTTCTTCCTGGTCTTTCTGGACCTGTCTTGCCTCCCTCCATACACTATCACGTTGCTGTCAGAGCAAGCTCGCTAATCATCAAGACATACCCTTGTCTCACAGGTGCAAAGTTTGTAATGGCCTCCTCACCGCTCCAGGACAGAATGTGAACCCACTGGCATGATACACAAGATCTTTGCCTGACTGCTGCCCTGTCTAATCTAGTCACCGGCCACCTCTGTACACTTTACACTGCAGCCATCTCTAACCACCTACAGTATCTCTGTGAACGCACTGCTCTTTCCCTATCAATAACTTTGCATGTGGTACTCTTGCCCTTTACCCAAGGAATATTCTGAGGCAAATTATCATCTTGTTACTGGTCCTGTGGATGTTGGGGGAGTGGGAGGGTGTGAGATGACTTTTATGTCAGGATCAGTTTGGAGGCAGCACCAGTATCTAAATGCCATTGGATAGATTTTTGTCCTGGTCTTATTTCTGCCTGAAAGAAATACTAAAACCCTTCATAGAATGGCTGTTGTCCTACCAACTGTCTCCACATGGAGCCTGGGAGCTCACAAGCCAATTTTTGGCTAAAGGACAAATTCACCAAGTGGACAATTCACCAAGACAGGAATTCGGTCAATCTATGCTCATGGATCTTAAGAGTGGCTATATATTAAAAATCAGCTGGGGGAATTTTTTTTTAATTGAAAGCCAGTGACATTAGAATCTTTGAAGCTTCGCCTGAATATCTATTACATTTTCAAAGCTCCAAGGGGAATTCTAACCTGCAGCCATATTGAGAACCACTGTATCATTTTCTTTTTCTTTCTTTCTTTTTTTCTTTCTTTCTTTCTTTTTTTTTCTTTCTTTCTTTCTTTCTTTCTTTTTAATATTTATTTTTAAATTGATATGCCATATAATTTACTTTTTCTTTTTTTATTAAAATATGTTGGGGTGACAATGGTCAACAAAACTACATAGGTTTCAAGTGTACAATTGTATAATACATCATCTATATGTTGCATTATGTGTTCCCACTGTATCATTTTCTTAATTCCTCCTGCCCTGGATTCTTTGCTACTCTTGCATTTCCCTAACATGTCCCATCTGCCTCTCTCATCTATGACATAGACGAGCTCACCCATCATAATTATCCAGTGGAAATGGAACAAGGGATTGAACCAGGGTAACAATATAGTTAGGATTCTAGGCTCTAGAAACACCACTTTGTAACACTCTTTAGTTTCTCTCTACCTGGTTTGTTTATCCCTCTTGGAAGGAATTGGATCTGACTCAGTAGAGATTATGATTAGACTGGCAAATACCAGACAGGACTCCAGGAAGCTAGGACACTGAGTTAGTGAAGTGGTTACTTAGAGTGGTTAAAAGAAGCACAAATCCAATATGGAGATGAAAAGACTTGTGTCAGAGAGAATTCTGAAGGGATAGGATAACTATTAGATCCAAATGATGGGAGGAAAGGAGAGAGACAGAGACAGGGAGAAAAGAGGTCAAAAGAACAGGATGAGAAAGCAGATTGATGGTTGAATCAGCTGGGTGTTGAGAGGTAAGGACTGACTGGGAAACTGACTCAAGGGAACATTTTATGATGATGGAAATATTCTGTCTTGATCATGGTGATGGTTACACGTATACAAGTGTAGTCATTTGTCAAAACTCATTGAACTAGGTACATTGGATACTGTCAATTATTAATTCATAAATTTAATACTTTTTTTTAATTAAGAAGAAAAAATAGGTGAGGTAGTTTGAATAGGTGAGAAGGCAAAAACTCTGGCGAAGAATTGTGCTGAGGTGCCTAAAGCACCATCTCAACAGAAGCTAATCATGGGGACCACTGACCAAAATCAAAGGCAAAGGGAAAATCCAGGATTTCCCCTTTATTATTAGTATTATGATGATAATATGAGAGATAGAGGTGCTCCTCCATCTCTCACAATATCATAAAATCATGTGTTAGAGCTGAATCATTTTCCTGAAGTATATTCCATGGAACACTAATTTTATGAGTTGTTCCCTGAATAAAAAAAAGAATCTGAAGTCAAATAAATTTTGAAAATGTTCATTCTCTATCCACCTCTTTGATTATATCACCAGGTACATTAGATGAGCATTGCATACCAGAATTATAATGCAAGTTACATTTGTAATTTAAAAATTTCAGTGAAGCATATTGTAAAAGTAAATTTATTTAAGTTTAATAATATATTTTATTTAACTCAATATATCAAAATATGAATATTCCAGCATACAATAAATATAAAAATTATTAACAAGATATTTTACATTTTTTAATACTAAACCTTAGAAATCTAGTGTGTATTTTATACTTGCAGCACATCTCAATACAGATGAGCCACATTTCAAGGGCTCAAAGCTACATGTGTCTAGTGACTGCCATATCTAACAGTGCAGCCTTAGACTATTAAAGGCTCTGAGAAGCCTACAGTAAAGAAACTTCTTCAAGTTTGTTTAACCCAATGTTTCCAAAATGTACACATGTGTACGCACCCTGGGCACCCATCCATGTAAATTACCTACTTGTCCCGTAGACATTTGAGTATCTAATCCCTAGTCAAGCTCAGTCATCTCACTTTTTAGATAAACAAACTTAGACCCCAAAAAGTTGAAGGTCATGTGCCGAAAGTCATTTCACTAGTCTGACAGAGCAAGAACTATTCCCCATTTCTCCTGACCAGTCCCATATGCTCTCTGATGTTTCTACTACTATTCTTTCATCTGTTTCTGCTTCTTATCCTGCTACACCTTGAGAGAATCACAGAATCTGTGAGTCACAGACCTGCTAACTCTTCACTGTTAAATTATGCTCTTTAAGCTAAAGTGATTCTCTCTGCCTGACACAACTTGGATCAGCTCTCATCACTAATGAGACGCTGACGAAACAAATCAAGGGATGATAGAACCTTTGTGGAGGTCAAAATATCTCCCTGCAGTACCGGAGATAGTCCCAAATTCCTTAGATAATCATTCCACTTTCTTGTTTGGACTTAATCAAAACATCATGTCCACTGTTGAGAATAGACATCAAAAATCTCTGAACAGAATCCCAACACAAGGCATCAGGAGACAGTGCCTCTGGGCAAGAAGCCAGAGCTGCCAGGGTTTTACTACTCCCAGAGGGAAGTGCGTTCCTCTGAGCATGATTCAAATCTCCTATGGCTGATGCTTATCTCCAGGCCAAGGCCAATAGTATTTTTTTTTCTTTATAACAACAGTTGATTTCCCCAAAGAGGTTCAACTACTTTTAATAAGAGAAAATTTATCCAAGAATGTGGATAGATGTGTGTCTGTGTGTTTGAGAATGTGTGGGTGCTCATACACCTGTTTTAGTGTAAAATTAAGTAACTTTGAAGATGGCAGAAATCTTTCTTATGTCCTTTGTGACTTCAGCTTAGTGGAAAGTTAGGAAGTAATCTGCAGAGTAGACTAGAGAAAAGAGCCAGGAGTTTAAACAGAGATATATTTATAGCTACCCTCATTGGCCTAGAAAGACAAAAAGCAAAGAGCAGAGAAAAATTAATCTGCAATGCCTTTCTCTATATCTAATGTACTTATTAGCTCACTGTGTGCTGGAGTAAGAGAGATTAAAAAAAGGAGACGCCCTTCCTGTGACCACAATATGTTTCAATACACATTTTTATAATTACTCATCCCAAGAAGGGCCCTATTCCCTCATCTGTTTGTTATATATATCGCAAACCAAAATGCAAAAAGTGGATTAGTGACTCTGTAGAGGTGTGGGGACAGAGTTCCAGAGAGCAGTTTCCAGGCTCTCAGCCTTACATGGAAAGGTGCTGGCTCAGTTATTAAATGGCCATCCGCTGTAATCAAATGCCATCTGCTGAGGCTGGGTGGCCATCAGCTGTTCCTGGTTAGCCACTAGCCACTAATATAACTGCCGTGGCTATGCTGGGGGTCGGTTGTTTGGTTGGTTGGTTGGTTGGTTGGTTGGTTGGTTGGTTGGTTGGTTGGTTAATTGGTTGGCAGGCAGGCAGGCAGGCAGAGAAGTGGATCCTGCTTCCTGTATCTCCAACCCAGCCGCAAGTGTGGATGGCGGATTGCGGATCGTGTGGATCCTACTTCCTGTGTCTCGGCCAGCCGCCAACAAGACTGGGGTGCAGGAAGACCCCTGCCGGTTGGGGTACTAGCAGATATTTGCTTTTGTGTCTCAACCAGCCGTCATTGAGAATATAGTGGTATGCCTCCCCTATCAATGGCTCCATTGTTATTCCTGTTTGACCTCACCATATCCTGGGTTCTTGTGTGGGGAATGGGAGCTAAGTCCCTGCATGACAAGAGGAAACACAATGGAAGGAAGTACACTGGATGCCTAAGACTGGCTTTGGGAGATACTTTCCACCCATTATGCCTCCCCTCAGCTATAGTTAACCTCAAGGATTTCCAAAGGCCAAACAGGTTTCCTTTTCCCCTTTATGTTCTCCACAGCATCTGGCAGAGTTTCCTATTTACTACTATATTTGTCTGGCTTCCCCAGAAAGCAGAGCCCAGAGCAGAGGCTTGGGTCCTCTATTTGAGAGACACCAGGGAACTCCAGTGAGAATAAGAGGGGTAAGGCAGGGGTGACGGAGAGCCAGTGTGAGGGTGTGTCATTAGGTTGGCCATCACTTGGTATCAAGTGAGATTTAGAATCAAGTGCCTTTCTTGTAGGACAAGAGGCAACTGCTTCCTTAGGACAGTCTAAAAGGGAGACAGATTTCTCCTGTTATCTCAATTTTAGCAGAGACCTCCAAAGCAAGAGAAAATAGGTGCCAAGCTCCACCCCTCTCCCCTTTGTTTAGTGAGATGCTAGACTATCTACACAAGACTTGTAATTATCATGCCTGTATTATCACATCACCCACCCAAGGCTATAAATGGGACACTCAGAGATTGGTTACTGAGAAAGATTAGAGTATAAAGATTTTCTCTTTAAAGAGGACAATGTTTCTTTTCTCTCACCTAAAGAAGAGAGAAATAAAATGTTTTTCCCTCCCCTGAAGCTGTGATTAGAACTTCGGGAGAATAACTCAGAGACTTGACTTTTTCCCACAGAATTTGGGGACATAAAAACTGGTACCTACCTCACACTTGAGGAAGAATTCATGAAAAGGGCCCTGGTGAGGCCAGGAGAGCAAACAGAGCTGCATTAGGAATGATCGCAATTTCAGTTTGGGGTAAGGATGTGTACATGTTGATTTGGGTTACATGAACTCCTTCTGGAAGGGAGCCGGCTATGAGTAGTTTTCGAATAGACCCCACTCAAGAAACCTCTAGGATCAAGGTGACCCTAATAAAGAGGTGGACCAACAAAAGCCAGGAGTCAGAGTAGCCAGGTAAATGAAGTATCACCTAGTTAAGAGAACTGCAGGTAGTAGACTTCAGCAGGAGAGGGCAGTCTAAAGAAACCCGCCCAAAAAATACACAAGAGAAAGATGCCCAAATGCTCATTATAACACATAATGAGTGTACCAACGCTCATTTACCAGAGCGTACCAACACCAGGTAAAATGGCACGACCCACATACAACTGCACTCTTCTCCTCTAAACTCACCACTACCACCCCAGCTACTGAATTCAAGAGGAGGTAGTGAGAGGAAGTGAGGTAGAAGCTGGATGTGTTTCCTCTCCCACTACAGACTTTCTAGCCACGATGGCACAAGCAGAGGGAGGAAAAAATCTTTTAAATTGAATAAAAGCCCACAGTTTTGATGTTAGGTTGTTCTAGGTTGTATTATCATTATTACTACCCAAAGAGAAGTAGCTAAAAAAGTTCTGGGAACTTTCTGAGATTTCATTCAGAGGCAGAGAGAAGTACATGAACAAAACAGGTTGGAAGACATAGTGATAAGAAAGATGGAAATGGATCTCTGGATGTGCCCTACAGAACAACTGAACAGCTGCAACACTCAACCAAAGACTGCATTCAGGAGAGCCCTTCAGAAATATTATGCATCCTAAATTGTTCAGTCAGTGTCAAGACAGAAACTAGATATCATGTAATCTCATCAATTTATTCTTTTCTAGCGAAGTTAGTTTATTAAAATATCACAGAAATTCCCTGGACATGTGAGATGTTCATTGAATGAACCCTGACCTACTTCCCAAACCTCTCTGTTGGCCTTCCCCAGACCCCCATCTGGCAAATAAACTTTGCCAAAAACAAAGATGTCAAAAGTGAATTTCTAGATAAAACACAAAAAACAAAAAACAAACAACCCTGTTCTTGACTATAAGACAAAAATCATTAGAGAATAGATGAGAACAAATAATGCCAAAAAAACTTTCAGTTTGAGAGGATGGAAAAAGTAATATATATATATATATATATATATATATATATATATATATATATATATATATATCAACTATATATATATCAATATCAACTATATATATATATATCAATATCAACTATATATATATATATCAACTATATATATATCAACTATATATATATCAACTATATATATGTATACATAATATATACATAAACAAGCAAGATGGAGATTGAGTAAAATTAGGAGGAGGGAAGAGATGAAGAGAGACATCCACAAAATTTTGGGGTGTATGAAGAAGGAGAAGGCTCCCAGCTCTTCTTTGAAAGTGACAGCCTGGGGACAAGAAAATGAAAGAGAGGGTGAATGGTATATTTAAATAAGAGACTCTACATTGATCCAAGAGTTTTCTGTGGTCCTGAGAATGGCATGAGAGGGAACTCAAGATTTTCCATGTGCCCAAAGTGAGGGACAGAAGGTAGCTGAAAGATTGCCCGGACCAGCCCCAAGAAGTCACTTGGTGAGATGAAATGAAACACATGGAGGCAAAGCCCTGGGTTATTTGCCAGGTGTGATGCTGCATCTGTGTGGAAACATCCATGCTAAATCTGTACACTGCAATGGAGTATGCCACATCCCAGCACCAATGGTCCCTCCTGTTCCAAATGGAAGAAGAAGTCTCACAGGGAAAACAGCAGCTGTTGATACAGGGAGACTTAAAACAGGAACCACCCCCACACACACTACCAGCACCACCACCGCCACCACCACCCATCCCCTCCACCTCCCATCCCCCCCACTCCCCACACACCCCTCCACCCCACCACCTGACTCAGCACCTGGCTGAGCTTGTTGCTTTATAAGCAGCAGCAGGGAGGAGGGGAAGAAACTCAGATAAAGAGCTTTGAACAGTCCCAGTTAGGAACCACTAGACTGGAGGCTCAGAATGGATGAAATAAAGTCATTTGTAGACAGCAAGTAGTGGACCACAGCAGAGATCAGTCCAAGTTATGGAAAGAAAGTTTTATTTCTAAGATGCAAAAACGACAAAAGAACAAGACAAACAAATGAGAAACAAAACCTCATAGACACAGATAATAGTTTAGTGGTTACCAGAGGATAATGAGGGTGGGGAGAGGGAGATGAGGGTAAGGGGGATCAAATATATGGTGATGGAAGGAGAACTGACTCTGGGTGGTGAACACACAATGGGATTTATAGATGATGTAATACACAATTGTACACCTGAAATCTATGTAACTTTACTAACAATTGTCACCCCAATAAACTTTAATTAAAAAACAATTAATTAATTTAAAAAAGATGCAGGCTGCATCTTATGATCTTTCATAACTGTGATGACACAGCCTCTGGGAACGAGGCTTCTTTATCCTCTTCCCTGGTGGCAGAAGGAAGGAGGGAAACACGGTGGTATGGAATGGTCAGGTTCTAGCTTCTTCCCTGTGATTTTCTTCTTTCTTGTCCTTCCCTGATTTCAACAGTAGAGACAAAATTGACTAAGCTGCTTACAATGTGTTTCTTTGTGGTTTCTCTATGATGGTTTTTTCCCCCCTTACAATAAATTGTGTCTACCCCCACGCCCTGCTTTTACACAACGTCCTAAATTCTAAAAGTTTGCATCAATTTGTTGCTCTTACAAGTTAAAGAGGTCTCTGGCAGAATCCACATTCTACAGGCGTTGTGCTTTCCTTTTTCGGAATATTTAAGCAGAATAAAGCCATTTACAAATAAAAATATACAGTGGCCTTAAAGTTCCTCCCTTATGACACTGAGGCTGTCAGTTCCAGTTCCCTCTTATTTAAAGGAATATTCAGACTACACTAATATTAAAATGAAACATCTTGACAGTTCCTTGGGATGAATGGTGCAGAACCACCTGTATTTAACATGCAGGCTTCTACTCCATTAGCATGCCTCACTTAGTTTTCTTGATCTGCTGGGGAGAAATGGAACAAAAATCAATAACCTACCCCCAAAGCATTGATGAGATTTTATTCTCTCTCAAATCGCAAAGGAATGTCAGATCTCTTTACAGTGAGACTTTCCCTAACAAATTGCAGGTTGTTGCCATATAAAGCATCGTTACATGAAATCAAGAGTTGAAACGGGTGCCACCTCATTATTTTTTTCCTTCCTGCAATATATATTTCATGTTTGCATTAATGCATGCAGATGCCAAGAAGATAAGTACTTTAACAATTGCAAGACAGAAGTCTGTGGAGGCGCTTGCTAATAGCTTCAATACATTTCCTTGTGTTGTAAATTCCAGCTTTCATAACTTTCCAAGAAGTTCCTCCCTCTATCTTGGCAGTGAACGAACTTGCCAGGAGGCCTGCTCCCTCCACCCTTGACTCTGGCCCAGCTTTACTGAAGCAGAGGTTGCGCATTGGAATGCCCTCTCTAGCTGCAAAGCCTTGCCTACTCACACTGACTGGGACTGAGAAAATGACATTTCTGCTGTAGGAATGAGGCCATGGTTCCTTGGCTACTTTGGTTAGGCTGATCCTCTGCCTCTCATAGTGGAAAACTTGTTTGACTAAATCCTTCCAGGACCCCATGGTCATTCTTGCTTCAGCTGCCTTCTTGAACTTGATCTTGTAATTGCCTGAGCTGCATCATCTGCCTTACTCTCCTACTCCTGCCCCGTTGCTTTTCTGACTCATAGTATTTGCAGATTGCCTATGCACCTCCTTTGCCTGGAGATGCTCCTTGCCCTGGCTGGTCATTTCCTGCCATTATTTCCTCACCATTACGCCCTCAAAAGTACACACTCAAAACGCAGAGGCACATGCCCTGTGTTTTGACTGTGCACTTTTTGTGTTAGAGCAGGGATCAACAAATATTTCCTATAAAGGACCAGAGAGTAAATAACTTAGGCTTTATAGGCTATGCAGTCTCTGTCACAACCCCTGAATTCTGCCATTGTCCTATGTATTAGTCACGGGTCTCGGGAGAAACAGAACCTATAGGGGATATATGAGGTTTGATCAAACAATATGGTAAATGTTTACAGTTTAAAAAAATTACTACAGTAAAAGACACATTGCCATTAATACCCCTCAAAATGCTCCCCCTTGCTTTGTACCCACTTATTCCACCATTCTTGCCACTTTCTGAAGAAGTTCTAGAAGTTCTGTTTCGTGAGTGCCTTTAGTTGCGCTGTTATGGCTGCCTCTATATTCTGAATCATTTTGACAGGGAAGAGCCAGAAGTCACACAGTGCCAGATCTAGTGAATAAGGTGGATGAGGACACACTGTAATGTTTTTATTTGACAGAAATGGCCATACCAGAAGTGATGTGTGACATGGAACGTTGCCATGATGGAGGATGATTTATGGCATACTTTAAAACACACCTTCTCTCAACCATGGTTCACACCCAACTGACTGCACCAAACAAGTTGAAACTTGTCACACACTGTTACTAAGGTTCAACACAACTTCCCATGTTGAAGATCGCTGCCTTTCCATTGATGGCACTCGGCAGCAGCATTTACTATATTTTGTGATCACACCAGAAAGGCTCCATGTCACACATCACTTCTAGTACAGCAATTTCTGTCAAATAAAAACATTATAGTGTGTCCTCATCCATCTTATTCACTGGATCTGGCACCGTGCAACTTCTGGCTCTTTCCCAAAGTCAAAATGACCATGAAAGGTAAACATTTTGAATCGATTCAGGACATCAAGATAGCCATGACAATGCAACTAAAGACACGAAAGAGGACTTCCAGAACTGCTTCAGAAAGTGACAACAATGGAATAAGAGTGTTCAAAGAAAAAGGAGTATTTTGAGGGGGATTAATGGTAATGTGTCTTTTACTGTAATAATTTTTTTATTTAAACATTCACCTTATTGTTTGATCATACCATATATACCATGTTTCCCAAAAATAAGACCTAGCCGGACCATCAGCTCTAATGCACTTTTTGGAGCAAAAATTAATATAAGACCCAGTATTATATTATATTATATTATATTATATTATATTATATTATATTATATTATATTATATTATATTATATCCGGTCTTACAGTATGTTATATTACATAAGACCTGGTCTTGTATTATGTTAAAATAAGACCGAGTCTTACATTAATTTTTGCTCCAAAAGACGCATTATAGTTGATGGCCCAGCTAGGCCTTAGTTTCGGGGAAACATGGTAGATATATATAAAAGGAGATTAATTATGTCAATTGGTTTACATGATTATGGCAATTGAAAAGTCCTACAACCTGCCATCTGTGAACTAGAGAACCAGGAAAACTAGTGGTGTAATTCAGTCTGAGTCCAAAGGCCCAAGAAACAGGTGCTCCAATGTCCAAAGGCAGGAAAAGAAGGATGTCCCAGCTCAGGAAGAGAGAGAGAATTTGTCCTTCCTTAACGTTTTTGTCTCTTTCAGGCCCCAGTGGATTAGATGATACCCACCCACAGTGGTGAGGGCCATCTTATCTACTCAGTCTCTTGAACCAAATACTAATCTCTTCCAGGATAGCCTCACAGTCACATCCACAAATAATGTTTTACTGGCTGTCTTGGCATCAATTGGCCCATTCCAGTACACACATAAAATTAACCATTATGTCTTGTGAAAGTAGCCCTAGACAATACATGTAATCAAATGTGCCAGACCGTGTTCCAATGGAACTTTACTTATGGACAACTGAAATTTGAATTTTATCTAAATACCATGAGTCACAGTGTTATTCTTCTTTTGATTTGTTTTCAACCATTTAAAACTGTAAAAGCTATTTTTAGTTCAGGGGCCACATGAAAACAAGCAGTGGGCCGGATTTGGCCTATAAGACTATCTGCTGACCCCTGTGTTAGAGATTTCAAATGAGCGTCTCCTGTAGTAGTTGGCATAGAAAAGGTACTCAAAAAACTAAAAAAGAAAGAAAGCTACTTCATGAGTGAATTTAAAAAGAATGACAAAATGAAGGACTAAAGGATCCAATAAATGGGGTGAATGAAGAACTGAAGAAATGAAACGATTATGACAAATATTTGAGTGATCCCAAGGAACTACAAAAATGTCTTTGATCATTTCTTTTTTAATTCCAATCTAAAGTTTTATCTCTAGACTCCCCTGCATCCAGACTTCAAACCTCAAGCCTCACATGACAAATGCTTATGGAACACATGCTATGGTACAATCAGACCTAGTGCCAGCAGCTAAGGAGACACTAACGGATAAGAGAAGTCCCACCCTCAAGGATCTCAAACCCTAGAAGGAGCTTTAATATGTGGACAAGGAATTATATTACCATAAGGATGTCTATGAGACAGGACAGGGTTCTGGGATCACACAGATGTTCCAGTCAACGTAGAATCAGACTTCAAATAGAAGTGAGGGAGCTTGAATGAAATGAGGCAGGTGAACATTTTGACCTCCACCAAGACAAGATCCTTTGCCTTCTGATCAGACCCAGCCCATGTAAGTCAGAAGCTAATTCTGGGATCTTCAATAGGATTGAGCCCAAATGACTTGTAATGCACCAAATGTTTGTGTCTGCTTAAAATTCATATAGTGAGATACTCACCTCTAATATGACGGCGTTTGGAGGGAGGGGTCTTGGAGAGGTGATTAGTTCATGAGAACAGAGCCTTCATAAATGCCCTCTACTGGAAGAGACAGGAGAGAGATCATCTTCCTCTCACACAGGGGAGGATACAATGAGAATATAGTTATCTATCAACTGGGAAGAGGAATCTCACTGGACACCACCTCTGCCAGCACGTTGATTTTGGACATCCCAGCCTCCAGAATGGTGAGAATTAGATGTTTGTTGTTTAAGCCATCCAGTCTGTGTTATTCTGTTATAGCAGCTCACACTGACTAGGAGATGGTTCATCAAACATTCTAAACATCTCTCTGAAGTTCCCTTAGAAGCCCTCTAATCATTAATTTGCATGTTTGTTGGTTATAAATTCCAAGAAGTTGAGATAAATTTTAATCTTAAAACACATGTAAAATATTTTCTTCAAACAAAGAAAAACCAAACTCCAGCTGCCATGTGTTTTTATGAAAGATACAGAAAGGTTCTTAAAATGGATGTTTCATGCATGGCCCTTAGATAAAAGCTAGGGAAATAGCATTAAATCTTAACGGAGTGGAAGCATTTCTGAAGGGGACTAAGATAATATGGACCAGACACATGGCTTTCTCAAAAGCTAACTCAATACCGGGCTTGAGCTCAAAGAATGTAGATGAATGGATGTTTAACATGAGCCCTCAATGGTCTCTTACACACATCAAATGTCTCCAACCAGCTTCTGGCAAGTGCTGAATTGTAGCAAATTCATGATGGGTTTCTCTGATGCCTTCCTGAACACGTGTCAGTGGATCCTGCTTTAATCATTGAAAGGCAAAGCCAGCCTTCTGGGAAGGTGGAGAAAGCCATACACAGTGTGATGGGAGAGGCAGGAAGGCTCACTACCCAAAAACATCTGCAAGCATCCAGGTGCCACAGGGCTTGCGAGCCCTTGGTTACAGTGAATCTGATCACATCGCTGCCCCCTTCGGCTTTCTTCAGGGACTCCCCATTAACTTCCAAATAAAACCCACATCCATTGAAGTGATATAAAGAGATCTTCCCAGAAAGAAATTAAGTTAGATCTCTACCTCATGCTTTAAACCAAAATAATTTCCAGATGGGTTGAAGAGTTAAATGTAAGAAATAAAACCTAAAAAGAACCTGGAAAAAAACAGAGAGAGAAGCAAGCATTCTCTGATCTAGGGCTTGTAAAGATTTACTAAACATGTAAGCAAAAACGAAAAAAGATGGATAGGTTGGACCATCTAAAAATCAGAAAGGTCTGTATATGACACAGAAATGACACTAACAAAATCAAAAGGCAAATGGCAAATAGGAGAAAATAGTTCACTTTAATGATGAAGAGTCACTGTTTTAAAGTGCAAGCAGCAGTTTGCAAAGAAATGAGAATAAAAAGATAAATATGGCAACAGAAAAAAATGGGTAAATAGGGTGAACAAAAGAAACAAGAGAAATTCAGTGATTTATTCAACAAATATTATGCCTATTCTATGCCAGACTCCACATCTATCAATACGGAAAGGAGAATGGAGGATGCGGTGGTCTCTTCAGCCAACATAGCCCAGCCCCTGGGAGTGGCAGCTGTCTGGGACTCTGGCCGAGCCCCTCTCTAGACTTTCCTCCCGCAATGGTAGTTTCCTCTCTCAAGATGGTGTCCCTCCCCTGAGACAGCCACACCCGATGAGTGGTCAAAGGAGAGCTTACAAAGGATAGGCTCCCCCACCCCTTGAGTCAAGACAACTCTGAAGGTGAGCCAGCTCATAGTTCAGCCTCTCTTCTGCCTGGCCCTGTTCTGCTCACTCTCCTCCAGGTGGAGTCCCCAAGGTCACTCCCCAACAGACACACTACATACAGCCAACTTATCTCAGGTCTCTTTCCAGGGGACCTGATGGGAGACAGGTGTTAAGCTTAGCCAGTAATCAAAGAAAAGCATATAGAAGCAATGACATGCTTTTTTGCCTATCAAGTTTGTATATATACATATATATATATATATATATATATATATATATATATATACACATATATATATATATGTATATGAATATATATGAGAATATATATATATATATGAGAATACCCAACATTTCTAAATAAGACAATGGACACTCTCACATTAGCCTGATGTAGCTGCAAATTGAAATAGCTTTTCTAGAGGATAATTTAATGTATGTGTCACACTCATATGAATACACATAACCTCTGATCCTTCTAAGTCTAAAGATTTGGTCTCATGGAAATATTTACAAACAACGTGACTTTCATTTGAGATATGTTGAGTGTGTAAGAAAAATATCCAGTAAGAATAAATGTGCATGTGAAGAGAAATTATTTAACAAATTATGTCACATACCTACTATTTGGCCATTCCAAGACATTTTATAGAATATTAATGACATGGGAAAATACTCATAAAACTTTCATCCTAACAGTTGACAAACTAGCATGTATATTATAAGCTCAGTGTTTATAATTTACTTCTTGCATGGCGGGGGCACCTTAAGCTTTAGTTTTAAATGGGGTCATAAGCTAGGGACTGGAAGATAAATTCAGCTTTCAGGCACATTGCCTTTGGCCAAAACAGAATTTAAAATTTAAGTAATTTACATAGTTGGGAAGGGGAGGAGGAAAAGGGATATACACTCTCAATTGTACCACAGTCACCACTACTCTCCATTACTATGGGGTTTTTTCATTTTCTTTTTTTAATTTTTGTCAGAGTGTCTTTGAGCAAAAACGGATCTGACGGATATGCTAAGGAACAAGATCTAAAAGGCATTGAGTTTGTGACTTGTTTAAAGCTGAGAGGAAAAGAAAGTGGCTCCTGTTCAGCAAAACACTTTAATGGGTCATTGTAGTTATGGAAAGAGAACCTGTAAAGGCAGGTTCATTTTTTAACTTGGGTAACTGGATAGATGGTGCCACTCACGACAGAGGGAACAGTGAAGGAGAAAGTGATTTCCTGAGGGGAGATAGTGACTTAAAGGAGACATGTTGAGTCTGAGGTGCTTAAGAGATAGTTAACTGAAGATATCCAATGAGAAGTAAAATTTCTGGGTCTGAAATCATGGATAGAGATGCTGTTGAAGCCTTCAGCCTGAGTGAAATCATCGACACAAATTAGCAGAGGGCATAGAATCAAATCCTGGGAAAACAAGATTTTTCAGTTCTCGTGTTAGTTGACCCAGGGCAGCTCACAAAATTATTGACTACTCGCTCCTCTCAAAGGACTCTCTTCCAAGCCTTCATAGACACAACTGTCTTCTGATTTCTTTTCTCGGCAGTGAAAGAAGGGTCCATAAAGGAGAAGAAAACCAAAAAAGAGTACGAAAGTGTCAGAGAGGCTAATAAAAGAGAGAGTTTCCAAATGGAGGTAATGATCAATTATAACAAACAATTCAGAAAAGGAGAAAAAGTTACGGATTTTCAGAAGTTTTTCTTGAATTTAGCAATAATGTTTTTCACAACCTGGGAAAGAATAGCTTTGGAAGAGTGGAAAAATGTTAGAGTATTGAGGAGAGAGTGGGAGGTAAAAAAAGAGGTGATAGCAGGTTAAGGCAACCCCTTCAAGACATATAATGATAATGAATAACATTCTATAAATTTTGCAGGGGAACACTCATAATCATGGACACTCTAACGTGAATATGTGTACGAAGTCCGACAATTAAATGTGCGATCTTGTTGTAACAATGTTGCTAACCATTTTTTATATCAGAGGGATTATTCATTATGAATTTGCACCAGCTGGACAGTTAGCCAAGTTTACTATTTGGAAGTCTGAAAAGGCTGCGTGAAAAAGTTAGATGACTTGAACTTTTTGCCAACAATTATGGCTCTTGCATCACAACAATGTACCAGCTCACATGGCACCGTCTGTGAGGGAGTTTTTAGCCAGTAAACAAATAACTGCATTGTAACACCCTCCTACTCACCTGATCTGGCCCCCAATGACTTCTTTCTTTACCCAAAGATAAAGGAAATATTGAAAGGAAGAAATTTTGAGGACATTCGGGACATCAAGGGTAATACAACAACAGCTCTGATGGCCATTTCAGGAAAAGGGTTCCAAAATTGTTCTGAAGGGTAGATTAGGTACTGGCATTGGTGCATAGCCTCCCAAGGGGAGTACTTCAAAGGTGACCATACTGATATTCAGCAATGAGGTATGTTGCACTTTTTCTAGGATGAGTTCACGAACTCAATTATCTGACCTTCGTATGTTTGTGCCATGCTCTATGTAATGACACAGGTTGGAGGTCAGCAAACTTTTTCTGTAAAGGGCCAGATAGCAAATATTTTAGGTTTTGTGGGCCATGTGATCTGTGACACAACTGTTCAACTCTGCTATTGCAGAATTTTTACAATACATCGTTGTATGGTCTCTTGCCAACCTCTTTAAAGGAGTGGTTCTTAAAACTTTAGCTTGCTTCAGAATCACTTGGAGCACTTGTTAAAACAAACTGCTGAGCCCCAACCCCAGAGTTTCTAACTCAGAAGTTCTGAGCTGGGACCTCAGAATTTGCATTTCTAACAAATTCCGATGTGATCCTAATGCTGCCCGTCCCAGGACCACACTTGGACAAACACTGGTCTAGGTGGCAGCGATGCATATTGGATCTCCCCATTAAACTGAATTGGTCCATGGAAAAGGCCATGCTTTCTATTTCTTTTAAGGTTAACCCCACCCTCTCAGGCAACTTCACACAGCTCAATATGCACAAAACATAATGCTTCTGCCTTCCTAATGTATGACAAACTGCCAGCAGAGGTAAAGCTAATATGTAAATATTTACTCTGGGCTCTTTTCTTCCCAGTAGTATATGAGAAGGTCCCAGCTGCCACAGCAGAAGAGGATCATCTAAATACTTCAATTCAGTGCTGTGCAGATAAGTGTTTAACAATTGGCTCTGTGATGATCTGTAACATTTGCCAAATTCTGTTGTGTAAATACACCCGATGTGACTGAGTTCTGGCTACTAATGTGATTCACCAAATTCAGTTTTTGGTAAAGATGTACACCATCGACTCCGGTGAGCCAGTGTAAGTGAGCTCCAGTGCATCCACGTGTCACCTCTCTCAGGATGGCCAGGAAGACGATTGGCCAGGAAAGACAATCACTGCTGCTGAGTGCTCAGTGGCTTGGCCCAGCTCAGCACTTGGCCTGTCTGGTGTTCACTATGGGTCTCAAGTTTGAGATGTTGAATGCTGAGACTACTCTTCCAAAGGACCTAGTGAAAATCAGCCACCCAAAGCCCATCATAGCAGTCCTTCTGCTTATCTTGTGAAGTGTCCAAGTGGAAAGAAGACCAAGAATGGGTCCTGGGCCTTGTTTCCACTGCGATGGCAGAAGGTGATTCGGTTCTCAGGAACTCTGAGGAAGGACATGGCAGTATGAGCTTGTGGCATAGTTTCTCCTCATTCTAGCCATTTGGCTTTCAGAAATTTCAAAGAGATAAAACAGAGCTCTCAACCACAGCTGCTCATTAGAATCACCTAAGTAGTGTTATTTATTCTTTAATATATAAACAAACACTCTCCAGATCTTCTACTTTAATTAATCAAGAGTGGGGCTTGGACTTCAGTATTTGTAATAGGTATTTCTGATATGCGGCCAGGATTGAAAACCCCTGAGTTGGAGCAGAATCATTGATCATTTGTCCAAGTGGACCGAGACCCAGATAGTTCAACCCTCATTTGGAAGATGAGATTATTAACACCCGGAAAGACTTAGGGATTGGCCCAAACCACAGAATTAGTTAATTGCACTGTGCTTAGAATCTGTGCCCTGTGACTTCTTGTCCAGGGCTATTTCTGATACACCACGCTGATTCTTGTGATCTAAAAGCAATGACGCTAAAGATAGTTGGCCTTCTTGAACTTTCCTATGACAAAGGCTTGGGGATTCAGGTACTCAGCCTGGTGCCTTTTATTTCCATAAAAAAGTTCTGAGTGTTTACATTAGGAGAAGACAAACAAGGCATGGTATTGTTACACACCCCCCATCAATACTATCAATAATAAGTTGTCTTTGAAACATCTTTCTCCTCAATCTAAGAGAAAATGTTTTCTGGACTTGGCATGCTTATAAATACAAAAAAAAAAAAAAAAAAAGATTAAATTTGCTTTTAAGTTACCAAATGCACCATGCAGGTCTGTAATTGACCATGAGAGTGTCGGGAAAATATGATCTATCCTCTATAAATCAGGAAACCTTAAACAGGCTCTCTAATCGTAAATGCCGATCCTGGCAGTGTCCAAAAAGGCTCATGTTTATAAATTGTTCCCTGATGTTTTAAGTAAGTGCACAAACACAAATCATACTAAGGACTTCAGAAAAGACTTAGCTGTGTGGCAATTTATTATAAGCAGTGTAATTTTCATCAGTCAGCCGGCCCTAGACTGTAATTACCTCTCCACCGAAAGAGTTACAATTGCTTTCATTACATTTTCCTAGTCATATGCTCGTCTGGATTGCCACAGAGACACTGAATGGAAAATGCATTTATTTATTGTTAGTCCTCCTAATGGCTCGTTACTTGGTTTCTAAAGATGTTATCGAGTCACTTGCTTTCCCTACTCCTCCCACCCCTACTAGTGGCATTCGTAGAAGACAAAAGAGGCCCGACTTGAAAACTCTCTGCTTGCGTTGAGCATTCAAAAACTACCCAGCATTTGCAGATAAGCAACTTGGATTGAGGAGTCACCATAGGCTAAAGTTCAAATGCCGGAGATTAATTAAAACCACACACGACTGAACATAACTACCAGCTTCCCGGTCACAACTGAAAAGAAACCACGTTTTGTTCCCTCTAGTTACAGCTTTACAGGAACAATTAAAAGACTCAGAAAGTGAGCCATCGTGCTGTCTCCCATATGAGTGGATGTATTAATTAGAGTGCATGGTCACACCTTGGACCTTGAAACACGCAAGAGGCAAGGGATGTTTTCATCCCTTTCATAAAATAAAACTGGGAACAGAGACCCCGAATTTGGAGAATAGGAGTGGATGGGTGATGAGTAGACTGTCTACACATTGAAGGGTGTTTTATCAAGCGAAAGCATTTTGTCAGTTGATGAAGGATTTGCTTATTGGTTAGAGTAAGAGACAACTCTGGGTTGCGTTCCACAGAAATCGTCCCATGGATATGCCATGTGCTAGCAGCTCAGCTACTTAGTAGCTGTGACTTGGAGCAAGACACTTGACCTTCAAAAACTTCTGCTGTCTGAAGGTCCACTAAAAAGCCGATGACGGGAGTTCAAAACCACAACTCTTTTACCTGTCATATCAAACTTGGGACACGTAAGAAAGGGAAAAGGCCATGTGTCAACACCAGGAGTATTCTTTTCCATGTTTTGTTTTGTTTTCTTGTCTTTCCTTGTTTAAATATATGTCACTACACACAGAAGTAGTAGCCCTGCTAGGAGCTTTTTGCTAGCAGCTTTGAGAAAAAAACATTTTAAATCTTGGAAAGATGTTGAGCAGTACACCTCTATGTTCTTGCTTTATAGATAAGAAAATTGAGGCCCAGAGTGCTTAAATTGTATCAGTCCCAGAAATACTTAATAAGCAGTCCCCCAATTTTGCCCTACCAAAGTCCATCCTTCCCTGACACACTCGATGAGTGACTTGCTGGCCATCACTAAGGAATGCGATTCACTCAACTTTGCCCTGTACCTCACAGAGGACACATTTTTTGAGCATGTATGTGAACGGGCTTAGAACAGGGGACCTATTAAAAGTTAGCTACCTCTAAATGTTCTGTCTTCCTTCCATAGGCTTCCCACAGAATTACTCTTAGGTCTAGGTGTAGGAATAAAATCACACGGTTTTCACTGCGGACAAAGCCTAGGGATACCAGCCACATAGCATGTCCACTTCATGGCCAGCTGCCAAGGAGCTCAGAAGCAGCCTTACCCCATCTTGAACTGCTTCCCATGAGAGTGGGGGACAGGCACAATTTTATCCCACCCCAAACGAGCCCAGGTTGGTTGTGCCACAACCGGTTAAAATGAATCCAAAATACTTCCCAATGACAGCTGAGCAGAAACTCGTATTTTACAAGGCTGGTTCATTCAGGGTAAAATTTCTGCTTTGCATGATTTGTCAAATGGAAGAGCTCTTGTTTTTGGATGAGTCTGTCACTTCTGCAGAAATCCTATACCCTCCATTTCCTCCCATTTGCTTGCATTTCACAAATGGCCACATCATTTTGTCAAATTGTGGAGCCACTTGGAAATTGGGCATAGACTTTTGCATAATCATTCATGTCAAGCTTGTGACACTCTGTGATTATATATAATGGTCTCTGAGGAGTCCTGATGCAGGGGAATGCTACCTGGTTGGCTTCAGAGCCAAGTCTCTTGACAACCATTTCATAGAGAGACACTGAGGGGAAATATATATAGCTACGTCTACCCTGGGCCCCTGGGTAGACAACTAGGAAAAGCAAGGAGCTCAACTTTAGTCAGTGAGTTAATGTTTGGAAAATGAATTAATAGACCTGTCTAAAATTAACCTTCTTGAAAATCATTTCATTAAATTGATTTCTGTTTCTAGACACAAAGTCCAAATTTCACTAAAATTTCACCAGGAGGAAAAACAAAAAAGCTTTTGCTTCAGAACATTTTGCCTTTATCTTTGAAGATATCTATGAAGAAAAACCCGTTTCTCAAGAATGGAAAGATGTTAATAACAGTAGATATTGGGTGACACTGCTATTCTCTCTAGGTCTCAGTATATTTGAAATTTTTCGTATTAAACTTTTTTTTATAAACCCTATAATATTTCCGTTTTGATGTGAGTATTGTCGAAATGTTTAGCTATACTGTTGAATTCCAGATTGTGTGGGGGAGGGGGGAACGCACTCCAAACAATCCCAGAGACAAGCTAACATCTCTAGAAAAATGGTGAGATGAAAGGACAGAGGCATCTTGTACCTCCTTGTCCGGGAAGAGACCAGGGAAGGCAGCAAATTCCCAGGGAAGAGAGGGTGTGGCAAGGTGGATGGGTTTTATATAGTCTTGTAGAGTTTCCTGAATCCTGCCTCAGTAACAGGAATGCAAAATGGATCACAGACACCCCAGAGTGGCATAGACATTGTGGAAATGTCTGTTGGGCCAGAAGGGGCTGTACAAGAGGGACAAGGCACATCTCAGCAAATGACATGCGCCAGATGACGTAAACAGCATGATCCCCCAAAACTTCAATGCAACTCCCAAGTCCTGAAATGGCAGGCATTGCAAGTATATTTCCAATAAATGGAAATAAATTGAGCTTTAGAAAAATAAAGTTGCATTCGTTGCACACTTAAGTCTGTAAACTAAGATTCGTACCTGCCACATGTACCTGCTCGGACAGCTACCACCTTGCCCCATCTTAATGCCACTCAGTTCTCAAGTCTCTCTAAAACTCACCTCCTCCATGGACATTTCCCTTAAGATCCTAATCCCAACTTAATCTTTAATTCTATCCCCTCTCAATTTCTATAACACTTCATCTATGCCCTCTGGTGTTAGGGCTTATTTATGAGTTGCCTTGCTTGCTCTTGTCTCCTGTGTGTTAGACTTACCGCACCATGGACTGTAAATGCTGTCAGAGCTGGGATTACATCGTACACTTTTACAGGCTTCCCTGGCTCAGCTCGAGACCCACATTTACTGTGCAATCTTCTCTAATCATTACAGTCTATACCACCCCACGTCTAATATTTTTAATGTCTGTATTACAGCTAATATATTGGGATGTTCTTGGCCCTCATTTTCTGTACCTATTTGATATTTTATTATGATAGCATATTTCTATGTTAATAAAATGACAGAGCAATGTGAGATTATGTGGAAAGGAAAAGTGGTGGATACTATCATTGCTCTAATGCTACTCTTGGTCTGCCCCCTTCCTCCTTGCCCACCGTCATTCTAAAGGTGAGAGAAGCTCTGTACTTACTTTTTCATCACCGGCCCCCCTTAATGCTAGGAGTGGACAGGAGATACCAGCTTAATCAATGAAATGGAAGAAGAAGCCTGCTGGGCACTTCTGGAAAGGCTTTTACTTTTCCAGTAATGAGGACAAACGTGGCTGGCAAAACCTTTTTCTCCCCTTCTTCCTGCCCGTCTTGTAGATTCTGGATATGATCCCTGATACTTATTGAGGTAAATTTCCTAAACTTACTCAAGGCTTTTTTCAACCCAGCTCTAAGTTACTTTTCCAACGTTATCTCTTACGACCCCCTTTCATTTCAATTTTCTAAGCTTGTTTTCTTTTGTCAGCCTGTTACTTTGCTAATGTTGTCTCCTCTCTATAGAAAGACCCGCTCTCAATTTTAATCCAAACTTTCAGATGCAGCAATTATCTCTGCATCATTGAAAAAAGCTGCCATTAAATAAAATCAGCTTGCTGTCTGACCACCGCACTGTACACCTGAAGCTGAAGCTGAATAATATGGAATGTCAACTATAATTATATATATAAATATATATATATTGATATATATAAAAAACATATATATATAATATATATAAATATATATATATATATTTATATATGCGATGTGGAGTACAGCACAGGGAATAGAGTCAGTGGAATTGTAACAGTTATATTTGATGTCAGATGGGTAGTAGATTGGGGGACAAGGGTTATAACTGTCAGCGGTGTAAATGTCTAACTATTACATTGTTTTATACACCTGAAGCTAATAAAAAAATAAATAAGAAATAAAAGTGAAATCAGCTTCTCCATCTTGAATCTCATAGCCCCTTTTAAAAGATATTTATTAAAATATAGCTAACATATAATATTACATTAGTTTCAGGTGTACACCACAGTTATTCAACATTTATATACCTAAAGAAGTGATTACCGTAAGTCCAGCAACCATCTGACATTATACCATGCTATCACAATATTATTAACTATATTCCCTATGCTGTATATTACATCCCCATGACTTATTTGTTTTATACCTGGAAATTTGAACCTCTTGTTTCCTTTCACTTTTTCCCCCATTTTAAAAATTTTCAATTGCCATTGACATTCAATATTATTTTATATTAATTTCAGGTGTACAGTATAGTGGTTAGACATATATATAATTTGATAAGTGATACCTCTGACAAGTCCAGTACCCACCTGGCACTATATATGGTTATTACAGTAACATTGACTATATTCTGTACGCTTTACTTTACATCAACATGACTACTTTGTAACTACCAACTTGTACTTCTTAATCCCTTCCCATTTGTCACCCACCCTCAACACCCTCCTATCTGGCAACCATCAAAATGTGCTCTGTATCTATGAGTTTGGTTCTGTTTTGTTTGTTTATTTTGTTCTTTAGGTTCCACATATAAGCAAAATCACATTGCACCTGTCTTTCTCTGTCAGACACTCCTCTCTGACACAACACCCCTCAGGTTCATCTATGCCACCACAGATGGTAAGATCCCATTCCCTTCCATAGCTAAGTAATATTTCATTGTATATATGTACCTCTTCCTCTTTATCCATTCATTGGTTGATGGACACCCAGGCTGCCTCCATATTTGGCCATTGTAAACACTGCTGCATTGAACATATGGATGCACACATCCCCTCGAAGTAGTGTTTTGGGTTTATTGAAATAAATACCCAACAGTGGGCCGTTCACTGTCTCTTATTATAGCCTTTGTTTTAAAGTTTATTCTGTCTGGTATAAGTATTGCTACCTCAGCTTTTTTTTTCTTCATTTCCATTTTTGTGAAATATCTTTTTCCTTCCCTTTACTTTCTGTCTCTGTGTGTCTTTCAATCTGAAGTGAGTCTCTTGTAGGCAGCATATGTAAGGGTCTTGTTTTCTTATGCATTCAGCCACCTTGTCTTTTGATACATTTACATTTAAAGTAATTGTAGATAGATATGTAGTTATTGCCATTTTATTATTCATATTGTTGACAAACTCCTTTAGCTTTTTCTTATCTGGGAAGCTCTTTATCTGTCCTTCAATTCTAAATGACACTTTTGCTGTAGAGTAATCATGGTTGTAGGTCTTTGCTTTTCATCACTTTGAATATTTCCTGCCAATGCCTTCTGGCCTGCAAAGTTTCTGTTGAGAAATTAGCTGACCATGTTATGGGAGTTCCCTTGTGGGTAACTAACTCCTTTTCTCTTGCTGCTTTTAAGATTTTTTCATTGTCTTTAACTTCTGGCATTTTAATTAAAATGTGTCTTGGTGTGGGCCTGTTTGGGTTTATCTTGTTTGGGATTGTGCACTTCCTGGGCTTGTATGTCTATTTCCTTTACCAGAGTAAGTATGTTTTCTGTGATTATTTCTTCAAATAATCTTTCAATTCCTTGTTTTCTCTCATCTTCTTCCAGTACCCCTATGATGCAAATGTTAGTGTGCTTGAGGTTGTCTCAGAGGCCCCTTAAATTATCTTCATTTTTATGGATTGTTTCTTCTTTTTGCTGTTCTGATTGGGCATTTCCTACTACCTTATCTTCTATCCTTATCTTCAATCCTCTGCTTAATTGAATCTTCTGTTGATTCCTTCTAATGTATTCATCATTTTAGTTATTGTAGTCTTCACTTCTGTTTCTTTTTTATGTTTTCTTTTTTTTTTTTTTTTTTTTTTTTTTTTTTAATTTATTTATTGGGGTGACAATTGTTAATGAAATTACATAATTTCAGGTGTACAATTCCGTATTACATCATCAATAAATCCCATTGTGTGTTCACCACCCAGAGTCAGTTCTCCTTCCATCACCATATATTTGATCCCCCTTACCCTCATCTCCCTCCCCCCACCCCCCTTACCCTCTGGTAACCACTAAAATATGTCTGTGTCTATGAGTTCTTGTTTCTCATTTGTTTGTCTTGTTTTTGGTTTATATACCACATATCAGTGAAATCATAGGGTTCTCTGCTTTTTCTGTCTGACTTATTTCGCTTAGCATTATATTCTCAAGATCCATCCATGTTGTCAGAAATGTTCCTATATCATCTTTCCTTAACGCTGAATAGTATTCCATTGTGTATATATACCACAACTTCTTTATCCATTCATCTATCGAAGGACATTTTGGTTGTTTCCATGTCTTGGCCACCGTAAACAAAGCTGCAATGAACATTGGAGTACACGTGTCTCTATAGAGAAATGCTTTTATATTTTTGGGGTAGATACCCAGGAGAGCGATTGCTGGGTCATATGGTAATTCTATTCGTAATTTCTTGAGGAACCTCCACACTGCCTTCCATAGCGGCTGCACCAGTCTGCATTCCCACCAACAGTGTATGAGGGTTCCTTTTTCTCCACAGCCTCTCCAACACTCGTTGCTATTTGTCTTGTTGATGATAGCCATTCTGACTGGGGTGAGGTGATATCTCATTGTGGTTTTTATTTGCATTTCTCTGATGATTAGTGATGTTGAGCATTTTTTCATATGTCTATTTGCCATTTGTAAGTTCTCTTTAGAGAAATGCCTCTTTAGGTCCTCTGCCCATTTTTCAATTGGGTTGTTCGTTTTTTTGTTGTTGAGTTTCATGAGTTCCTTGTATATTTTGGATATTAGACCCTTATCGGAGGAACTATTTGCAAAAATCTTCTCCCATTCAGTCGGTAGCCTCTTTATTTTGTCGATGGTTTCTTTTGCTGTGCAGAAACTTTTAAGTTTCATATAGTCCCATTTGTTTATTTTATCTTTTACTTCCATTGCCTTTGGAGTCAAATTCATAAAATGCTCTTTGAACCCAAGGTCCATAAGTTTAGTACCTATGTTTTCTTCTATGCAGCTTATTGTGTCAGGTCTTATGCTTAAGTCTTTGATCCATTTTGAATTAATTTTGGTACATGGTGACATATAACAGTCCAGTTTCATTTTTTTGCACGTGGCTATCCAATTCTCCCAGCACCATTTATTGAAGAGGCTGTCTTTTCTCCATTGTATGTTTTTAGCTTCTTTGTCAAAAATTATCTGTCCATATTTATGTGGTTTTATTTCTGGGTTCTCAATTCTATTCCATTGGTCTATGTGTCTGTTTTTCCGCCAATACCATGCTGTTTTGATTATTGTAGCCCTATAGTACAAGCTAAAGTCAGGCAGTGTGATACCTCCAGCACTGTTCTTTTTTCTTAAGATTGCTTTGGCTATTCGGGGTCTTTTGTGGTTCCAAACAAATCTGATGATTTTTTGTTCTATTTCTTTAAAAAATGCCGTTGGGATTTTGATGGGGATTGCATTAAATCTGTATATTGCTTTGGGTAATATGGCCATTTTAACTATGTTGATTCTTCCAAGCCATGAGCACGGAATGTCCTTCCATTTCTTTGTGTCATCTTCAATTTCTTTCAAAAATGTCTTATAGTTTTCAGCATATAAATCCTTTACGTCCTTGGTTAAATTTATTCCTAGGTATTTTATTCTTTTTGCTGCAATTGCAAAGGGAATTGTTTTTTGTATTTCTTTTTCTGAGATTTCATTGTTAGTATATAGGAATGCAATGGACTTTTGTACGTTGATTTTGTAGCCAGCAACTTTACTGTATTCATTAATTGTTTCTAACAGCTTTTTGGTGGAGTCTTTAGGGTTTTCTATATATAGCATCATATCGTCTGCAAAGAGTGATATTTTAACTTCTTCATTCCCAATTTGGATGCCTTTTATTTCTTTCTCTTGCCTGATGGCTCTGGCAAGGACTTCCAACACTATGTTGAAAAGCAGAGGTGATAGGGGACAGCCCTGTCGTGTTCCTGAACGTAGAGCAAAGGGCTTCAGTTTTTCACCATTAATTATGAGATTAGCTGAGGGCTTGTCATAGATGGCCTTTATTATGTTGAGGTATTTTCCTTCTATACCTATTTTATTAAGTGTTTTAATCATAAATGGATGTTGTATCTTGTCAAATGCTTTTTCTGCATCAATTGATATAATCATATGATTTTTGTCCTTTATTTTGTTTATGTGATGTATCACATTGATGGATTTGCGGATGTTGAACCATCCTTGTGCCCCAGGGATGAACCCCACTTGGTCATGATGAATGATCTTTTTAATGCATTGTTGTATTCGATTTGCTAGAATTTTGTTTAGGATTTTTGCATCAGTATTCATCAGAGATATAGGTCTGTAGTTTTCTTTTTTTGTGTTGTCCTTACCAGGTTTTGGTATCAGGGTAATGTTGGCCTCATAAAATGAGTTAGGGAGTACTGACTCTTCTTCAATTTTTTGGAAGAGTTTGAGCAGGATTGGTATTAGATCCTGTTTGAAGGTTTGGTAGAATTCACTAGTGAAGCCATCTGGTCCCGGACTTTTGCTTTTGGGAAGGTTTTGGATGACTGATTCAATGTCTTTACTGGTGATCGGTCTGTTTAGGTTTTCCAGTTCTTCATGGTTCAGCCTTGGAAGGCTATATGTTTCTAAGAACTTGTCCATTTCTTCTAGGTTATTAAATTTGGTGACATATAGTCCTTCATAGTATTCTTGGATGATCCTTTGTATTTCTGTGGTGTCCGTGATAACTTCCCCTTTCTCATTTCTGATTTTGTTAATTAGTGTCTTCTCTCTTTTTATCTTAGTGAGTCTAGCCAAGGGTTTGTCGATTTTATTAATTTTTTCAAAGAACCAGCTCTTTGTCACATTAATTTTTTCTATTGTCTTTTTGTTCTCTATTTCATTTAGTTCTGCTCTGATTTTTGTTATTTCCTTTCTTCTGCTGACTTTGGGTTTCACTTGTTCTTCTTTTTCTAGTTCTTTGAGGTGTAACATGAGGTTGTTTATTTGGGATTTTTCTTGTTTCTTGAGATAGGCCTGTAATGATATAAATTTCCCTCTTATAACTGCTTTCGCCGCATCCCAAAAATTTTGGTAGGATGTATTTTCATTGTCATTGGTTTCTATATATCTTTTGATCTCTCCTCTAATTTCTTCTTTGACCCAGTCGTTCTTTAAAAGTATGTTGTTTAATCTCCATGTATTTGTGTTTCTTTTTGCTTTCTTTTTGCAGTTGATATCCAATTTCAAAGCCTTGTGATCAGAGAATATGCTTGGTATGATTTCAATCTTCTTAAATTTGCTGAGGCTGCTTTTATGTCCCAATATATGGTCTATCCTTGAGAATGTTCCATGTACACTAGAAAAGAATGTATAGTCTGATGTTTTAGGATGAAGTGCTCTATATATGTCAACGATGTCCATTTCATTTAATGTGTCATTTAGGGCTGCAATTTCGTTATTTATTTTCTGTTTGGATGATCTATCCATAGCTGTCAATGATGTATTTAAGTCCCCTAGTATAATTGTGTTTTGGTCAATTTCTCCCTTTAGTTCTGTTAGTAGTTGCTTGGTGTATTTTGGTGCTCCCTGATTGGGGGCATAAATATTGATGACTGTTATGTCTTCTTGTTGTATAGTCCCCTTTACCATTATGAAATGTCCATCTTTGTCTCTTGTTATCTTTTTCACCCTGAAGTCTGTTTCATCTGATATCATTATGGCTACACCTGATTTTCTCTGGGTACCATTTGCTTGGAGTGCCAATTTCCACCCTTTCACTTTGAGTCTATGCTTGTCCTTGTAGCTGAGATGTGTCTCTTGGAGACAGCATATGGTTGGGTTTAGTTTTTTGATCCAATCTGCTACTCTGTGCCTTTTTATTGGTGAGTTCAGTCCATTTACATTTAGGGTGATTATTGATACGTGAGGATTTCCTGTCATTCTATCTTTAGTTTTCTGGTCAGGCTGTGTCTCCATTGTTTCTTTGCCTTTTTGTTGTTGTCTATTATTTCTGTGTGGTGGTATTCTATGATGTTTCCCTCTGTTTCTTCTTTTATTAGAGTATATATTTCAGATCTGGATTTTTTTTGAGTGGTTACCCTTAAGATTATGTAAAAGAAAGTTTGATATTTAGAGTATTCCATTTTCTTCAGCACGCTTACTTTCTCCATTCCCATATTCCGGTTCAGGCCTTTACGCTCCCCCTTTTTATGTTTCGGTTGCCACAAATTGTCCCTGTTGATGGTGGTCTAATAGCCTCCTTTAGTATTTCTTGTAGTGCAGGTCTTGTATTAGAAAATTCCCTCAGCTTCTGTATGTCTGGAAAGGTCTTTATTCCTCCTTCATATCTAAAGGATATCTTTGCTGGATATATTATTCTTGGCTCGTGATTTCTCTCTTTCAATAGTTTGAATATTTGGTTCCACTCCCTCCTGGCTTGTAGAGTTTCTGCTGAAAAATCGGATGATAATCTAATGGGCTTTCCTTTGTAGGTTACCGTCTTCTTTTCCCTGGCTGCCTTAAGGATTCTTTCTTTGGAGTTAATTTTAGACAGCTTGAATACAATGTGTCTTGGAGAAGGCCTGTTGGGATTGAGGTAATTAGGTGTTCTATTTGCTTCTTGGATTCGAGGATCCAGTTCTGTCCACAAATTTGGGAAGTTCTCATTGACAATTTCTTTGAGTATATTCTCTGTTCCCTTCTCTCTTTCTTCTCCTTCTGGTATGCCCATTATTCTTATATTGCTCTTTCTGATGGAGTCAGAAAGTTCTTGTAGAGTTCTTTCGTTTCTTTTAAGTCTCAAGTCTCTTTCTTCTTCCATCTGTGTAATTTCCAGGTTTCTATCTTCGATGTCACTGATTCTTTCTTCCATCTGGTCAACTCTACTACCTAAGCTGGTTATTTCATTCTTAATTTCTTCTATTGAGTTCTTAATCTCCAGAAATTCCATTTGGTTCTTTTTTAAAATTTCAATCTCTTTTGTAAAATGCTCATGTTGTTCTTTGATTGCGTTTCTGAGTTCATTAAATTGCCTTTCTGTGTTTTCTTGCATCTCTTTGAGGTTTTTCAGAACTGCAATCTTGAATTCTCTGTCATTTAAGTCACATATTTCCATATCTCTAAGTTCCTTTTCTGGGGACTTTTCACTTTCTTTTTGAGCTGTCTTGTTACTTTGGTTATTCATGGCAATTACTGATTTATTATTTCTCTTCCTAGACATCTACAGGAGTGGCTTCTTCAACAGGTTGATAGGAAGAGGTCTCTCTGACACAGTAGTGCTATACTTTCTCTGCACTTTTCCAGCTTCTCACACAATGGGGGGATTCCCTGGGAGACGGGCCTCTCCTCTGTTAACAGTTCACCTGGGTCATAGGGCGTCACGTCCCTGTGGGGGTGCGGAGAGCTTTTGAAGTTCCAAAGCTCTTTCTGCACCAGATTCAGAGCCCGTATGTTTCAGCAGTTCTGTTTACTCCTGCAGGGATCCGCCCAGATAGGTGGGGCCAGGGGCGGGGTGAGTTGTGAGAGGTGGCCCAGAGCAATGGCGGCGACCACCACCACAGCCGGTCCTGCTTCCACAGCTCCCTCCCCTTTGCCGTGACTAGTTGGGCTGCGAATCTGTTTCTGCGGTCCACAGTTCTCAGAACAGCAAAGATCCTGTCCTTGTGATCTGACACTGCTAGTTTATCGCTTCTAGCACCGGGCAGGTGGGGGTGGGGCGAGCTCTGGGAGGGTAGGGAGGGGCGGCTAGTCTCAGTGCCTAAGGCTTCCGTTCTCCGCTCGGCAGTGAGGGCTTAACCACAGTTTTCAGCCCTCTTCCCTCAGTCTTTTCTCCGAGGTCTGCCGTGAACGTTGGGTTCAGCTGTGCTATATGCTGCCCCCTCAGCCCTGTGGGCTGTAAGTGGAGCCCTAGCAGTCCGAGTCCTTCCCTCTCCCGCAGCTGCGGTAGTTCCGGGATGCAGCGAGCTCGGAGCACTGAGCTAGGTCTTTGTCCTGCGCCCGCGGGGCTCCGTCCCGCACTTCTTCCTTCCCTCCTCCCCTGCTCGCGCGATTCACCCACCTGGAGGTGAATTCAGTAGTGGACCTCTTCGTCTTGCCTGTGTGCTGTGCAGGGAGTCCTTTGTGGAGTTATTGTTGTCCGATTAGTTGTAAATTCCAGGAGAGCGTTACAGAGGCTCACCTCACGCCGCCATTTTGATGAAATTGCCTTTATGTTTTCTATGTCCATTTTTATGTTTCCTATCACTGTGTTTAAGTTTTCACTGAGATCATTGAGCATTCTTATAACCAGTGTTTTGAAGTCTGCATCTGGTAGATTGCTTATCTCCAATTTGTTTAGTTCTTTTTCCAGATCTTTGTTCTGTTCTTTCATGTTGGACATGTTTCTTTGTCTCCCCATTTTGGCTGCCTCCCTGTGTTTGTTTCTAAGTATTAGGTAGGGCTGCTATGTCACCCGGTCTTGGTAGCATGTTCTTATGTAGTAGGTTTGCTGTAGGGCTCAGTGGTGCAGTCTCCCTGGTGACCTGAGCTGGGTGCTGCAGGTGTGTCCCTTGTGTGGGTTGTGTGTCCCTCCTGTTGTAGTTGAGCCTTGGTTGCTGTTTGCACATCAATGAGAGGGATTGATCCTCATGTTGATTGGTTGTGAAGACTGGCTGTGCCTATTGTATTTCCCTGAAAATAAGACCTAGTCAGACCATTAGGTCTAATGTGTCTTTTGGAGCAAAAATTAATGTAAGACCCAGTCTTATTTTAATATAAGACTGGGTCTTATGTGATATAATATATAATATAACATAGTGTAGTTTAGTATAATATAATACCCGGTCTTATATAATTTAATATAAGATGGGGTCTTAGATTAATTTTTGCTCCAAAAGACGCATTAGAGCTAATGATCTGGCTAGGTCTTATTTTCAGGGAAACATGATACAGTGGAGGAGCTGTTTTTCAAGGATTGATCCTACAGAGTAGGATTCATTTCCACAGGGCTCTGTTGCCTGCCTAGTGTTATCTCTCTGTGTGTCATCCTCGAAAGTGGATGGGTAATGCTGCAGCTGTGTCTGAAGCTGGCCACCGGGCAGGCCAACCTCAGGGCCTCCTGAGAGGTGCCCTGATGTAGGCCAAGTTCAGATTCAGCCTGTGCCCTGCCCAGGGCCACTTGACATGAACAACACAGCAATCTGCAGATGGCCTCCACTCATGCTGGACTTGGAGAAGCCTGGAGAGGCCAAGCTGCGAACCGAGGCCGGTTGCCACTAGTGCCAGACTTGCAGCTGCTCACAAGAGGCATGGAACATGCCAAAGCCAGCTGCTGCTTTTTTGAGTTTTGTGAAACTTTGAGAGATTTTAGGAAAGCCCACAGCATGAGCCAATACAGGCAATTTGTATGGAAAAGCCACTGGAAGCAGTTTGGGTGGGTCTGCAAGTTGGGTGGGGCAAACAAACAGTGTTAGCCAGGTTAATGGAGACACAGATATGGCCGCCACCTGCGTCTGCACACTGGGATGGGGGAGGGCTCAACATAGAAACAATGGATGTTGGCAGTACTCCTCTCTGGGAGAAAGCTGTCCCTCCAGCACTCATCCTGCAGCCAGACAGCTTAGTTACTCCCTGTATGTCCCTGGTACCTTTTGAGCTTCTGTGCCATCACTGGAACTCAGAGGAAGTGAGTCCATCAGGGAGTAAGTCCTTGCACAGGCCATTTAAGAGGAATGCCTAGGACTCCAACCACCCTCCATCTCACTCAGCCACAATCTCAACTGATTTTCACATCCAGAAGATATGGGGACTTCTCTCCCCAGCAGTGGAATCCTGGGCTGGAGAGCCTGGTGTGGGGCTGGGACCCCTTGCTACTCTGTGGGGACTTACGCAGCTGAGATATCCTTCCCAATTTTGAAAGGTCACATGCGCATATGGAACCAGCTGTTCCACATTTCTACCCTTCCTACAAGTCTTAAGGTGGCTTTTTCTGTATGTCCTTAGAGGTAGGACTTTGCTTCAGCTAGACATCAGGCAATTCTCAATGATGGCTTTTCTGTAGTTTAGTTGTCATTTTAATGTGATCATGAGAGGAGGCAAACACAGCATCTACCTACTCTGCCATCTTGACTGAAACTCTCATAACCCTTTTCGACACAACTGCTTAAATAGGCATTTATAAATTTCCTACAGTACTTCTTACAGTATTGCCTTTTTGAATATTAATTCATATTAGCCTTATCTCTCCAATTAGATTATTAGTCCATTCAGATTATATTTCCTCTTTCTCTGTACTCTCATAGCACCCAGTATAATAATAAAATCAACGTTGGGTGGGCATTCTGTACATATTTGTGAAATGAATAAATGATGTTATGTTCAGAACACTCTTAAAAGTGGCTGCCTTGCCTTGTTGTCATGCAGGGATTCAGCTACCACTCCCTGCACCAGAAGGCAGGATATAGTGAGGCCAAAAAGGAATACCAATGGAGCCATGGATAGGGGAGTCATACTGCTATATTCTTGATGGCGTCTGGCCAAGACACATCCACCAGTACCCTAACAAGGGGTCTTCCTGCACCCCAGTCTCACTGGAAGCCAGGCAAGACACAGGAAGTAGGATCCACATGATCCGCAATCTGCCCTCTGCTTCTCTGCCAACCAACCAACCAACCAACCCCCAGCATAGCCACGGCAGTTATATTAGTGGCTAATGGCTAACCAGTAACAGCTGATGGCCACCCAGCCACAGTGGATGGCCATCTGATTACAGCTGATGGCCATCTAATAAACAAGCCAGCACCTTTCCACATGAAGCTGAGAGCCTGGAAACTGCTCTCTGGAACCCTGTCCCCACACTTGTAATGAGAAGTTTAAAGGTATGGTTCTATCCATCTTTGGCTGATAGAGAATGGAAATCAGGCAAAACAGGTAGATGGTGAGTTATGAATATAGATATTGACTCATTCAAGTAGAGTGCTGTAGGAGTCAAGATAAGCTAAGTTAGGCTATATTAACACACAGTTGCAAAATCTCAGTGACTCGTAACAGCAAAGGTTATTTTCTCACTCACTTTATATTTCCAATGTGGGTAAAAGAAAGAAGAGAAAATGATTTTGCTCAACAGAATCACTTGAGGACTGAGACTGGCAGAGGTTCTGTCTTGTTATAATACATTCAACAATAATTACCACGGCAGGTGGAAGAGAATGAGGTGAGACCTCAATTTTCATTACAAGGAAAAATTATGTCCACACCTATCTTGAAAGAGGGCAAGAAAGTGCCATTCAACCGTATGTAGTAGAAAGGAGAACCAGATTACTGTGACTACAACAGGTGCTAATGTTGGATAAGAAAAATATATCAGCGTTCTTTACCAGAAGCCAACAAAAACTGACTGATTAACTTAAGCAAAGAACAGATTAGGAGACTATGGAGTAGTTCATAGAATTGAAGGAAATGTACCTTGAAGAGAACAGGAGCAAGGTCAGCCCCGAGCATACAGATAAAAAACCATATGGACAGGCTCTTCAGAGTAACTTCAATAGTATGAACCAGCTGCAATTATATTCAGTTTTTGTGTCATTTGTTTAACTTTCAAATTCTTAGATGAAAGCATCAAATTGGCCAGGCTTGGAGCACATGACAACCTTGGCCAGGGATGAGTAGGCACTTGGATCAACAGTCCCACTAAGACGGTGTGCAATAGAAGAAAGGATAGTGACCCAGTGGAAAAGTAGGACACTATTAGAAGAAGGAAAAATAATGGAGGATGGAGAAAAGCTACTCATGTCTAGTATGCATAGATAACTGTATAATAATTTAAAAGGCTGATGAAAGGATGGCACATCTATGCAGCAAGGAATTGTGCAAGGACTGAATTTCTGGATCCTTTGTCTAGAGACCCCTACGGTTTTACCTCTTTTTTGGTGCACTGCTTCCAAAAAGAAGTTTAACTCCAAGTTTCTTCCTCAAGAGCAAGTCCTATCTTATGACATTAGCAATTGCATAATATGATTGTGGGCATAATTAAGGGCAGCAATGTAAAGTGAGAAGTTTCCCTTTTAGAGAGCAAAGCCAAATGTCTGCTCTTTTGAAGAGCTTACAGCTGATCCAAATCCAAAGCTGCTTTGCTCTTATCTTTCCTGGTGGGAAAAGACTCTAAATTGAGATGGATACATGTGCAGCACTTCAAATGACAAAGGAATGGTTTAACTGGGGGACAGATCAGCCATCCCTAAACATTCATCCCTGACTTCCAAACTATGCAACCAGGAGCAGCAGCAGCTTCTGATCTGATGGCTCTAGTCTCATGTGCCAGTAACAGGAATATTCTGAAATGCTACAGTAAGCCAAAGGCTCTTCCCCACACCATCACCGCCCTCATAACTCTGCATTCAAACAAGAGGTTAAATGAAAGAGTAAACAAATCAGAGCTGCCCTATATAAGCCCAAATTTGGGGTCCCTGAATATTGCCCCTTAATCTCTATTGTTCTGCCTATAGTTAGTTTTTGCTACATAACACACCACCCAAAACTAATAACTTAAGACAATAGTCACTTATTTAAATAAGTTTCTGGGAGTCAACAATGTGAGTTGGGCTCAGCTAGCCAGTTTTCCTGCGGATCTTAGCTGGGGTCATTGCTGCATCTGCCTTTGGCCACCTGTCCACTAGTCAGCTCTACTTATATGATCCTGGCTGAGATGAAAACAAGTGGGTGTCTCATCACTCTATGGATAGGCGTTGGCTTCTCATGGTTTCTGAGAGCCTTGGGAGAGCAGGCCTTAGTGCACAAATGCTTTTCAAGCCTTTGTTTGTCTCACAGTTGATAATGTCCCATTCACCGAGGCAAGTTACACGTCCAACCCAGATCCAAAGAGTAGAGAAATGGTTTTTTCCTCTTGACGGTAACAGCTTCAATGGTACACAAGGGTTTGAACACAGAAATGGGCAGAATTTACGACCATGTTTCAACCTTCCATAGAAATTAAACCTTGATGGGACTCCATAGACCCAAATTTAGAAATCAGTGGGCCAAATTAACCTAATCCTCAGTCTGAATGAATGATTCTAGTCCACCTAAGTAATGTGAGAGGAGCCAACTGTGTCCAAATCTCTTATTTTCTGCAGGCTTGTAGGTGAATCGGTTAGCAAAAGTGACTCTGTTGCCCAGCTAAATAGACATTTATCTTGCCTTCCCAGCCTTGGCCATCTATTCTAACACTGCTTATTCTTTTAAAAATTCAGCATTAGCAGATAGAGACCCCTGTGCCATCCTCAAACCTTGGAAAGACAGGCTGGCTTTCAGAGTAGCACATTCTGCTGGTCGTGATGCAGTTGAAAGTGGGATAATTTAAAGCTCTTATTTAACTCAAAGAATTCATTTGTCTTTTGATCCACCTTCCACTCTGACAAATGCTTCTTTCCCTATCACATTCAAACACACACCCCCTTCAGAAGCTAGTAAACTCATCCCCTGCCAAGGAATGGATTTTCCCCATATTGCTCTATCTGAGTGATAAAAGGGTTTAATGTCCCAAGTTCGTTTTTTCAGTAGCTAACTCAGATACACCCGGCACAGCAAAGCGCCTAAGCTCTTTCTACAGTTATTAAACTGTTATCCCTAATTCCTCTGGAGTCTCGACCTAGCAGCAATGATTCTGAAGGCACTGCCTATTAAATCTGCATTTTGCACAGAGAGATAAAGCAGACCAATTCGACCCTGTTTACAAGGATGACAGAAGAGCTCCTGCAGGCTGCTGGTGCTGTCAGCACTTTTTCTCTCTCAAGAAGCCTGTGCGAGATGGTTCCTCACAGTTCATGGCCCAGACACAATTGCCAACTTTGCAGACTTTTCTAAAACACTTCCAGGATAGCAGCGTAGAGCCTCCTGGCACTACTGTGGGGCAATTTTGCTGCAGGCACAACATGAGTCTGCTCACAACCAATCTGCAAGAGACAGGAGAAGTTTCCAGACACATCATCTGTAGAAAGCCAAAACTTAATCTGGAAGAAAACAAACTTGTGTGGTGTGATATATAAAAGGGATATCCAGATTGTGTGCACATCTCCGAAGGGGAATATAAGTTGATGCATTGATATATAAAACAATATATTAGAATTATTTATTTTTGTCTTAATTTTTTTTTAATTTCTAATATACAGATTTCCTCAAGCACCCTCCCAGGATCCCTTTGTGAAATGGTACCTATCTCATGGGATATGTGAGTCCACAATAGGAAGAGATAGGGGACAGATTGAAGAGGTGCCCTCCTCATCTATACTTTAAGCAGACTGTGATGTATCACAGTTTCTGTGAGACCAGTAAAATTAATTTAATGACTACATGATTTATATCAACCTAAACCAACTCTTACAAAATATACCAGTGGCTTCAAAGATCTCTTGTGAAGATACTAGGATTAAAGATAATACCGATGATGCAGACACAAAGCAATAATAGCAGAGCAGTCCATCCTCCCATGGTTCTTTGATCTCTCTGTCAGCCACACGATGAGAAAAAAAGTAAAAAGAATGGGGCTAAT